>NC_091988.1:51254088-51591088 GCF_044704955.1 Pristiophorus japonicus
GTTCAAAGCGAAGATCAAACAGGTACTGATGCATCTTTTTAACCCCATACACACAGGCTAGTGCTTCTTTCTCTAACATGCTGTAGGCTCTTTCCACTTCAGACAAACGTTTTGAAGCTTACACGACTGGTTGAAGTTTACCCGACTCATTAGTTTGTTGGATAACGCAACCAATTCCATCTAACGAAGCATCACAGGCCAATACTAAACATTTACATGGGTCATAAAGTACTAGAAGCTTGTTAGAGCAAAGCAGATTAGTGGCTTTCTCAAAAACTCTGTCTTGAGACGCACCCCACACCCAGTTGTCACCTTTTCTGAGCAGCATGTGCAGTGGTTCTAATAAGGTGCTCAATTTAGGTAGGAAGTTACCGAAGTAGTTGAGTAGACCCAGGAACGAATGCAGCTCCGTCACATTCTGCAGCTTGGGTGCATTCTTGATGGCCTTGGTTTCCGCGTCCGTGGGCCTGATGCCATCAGCAGCAATTTTCCTCCCCAGGAATTCGACCTCTGGTGCCATGAAGACACACTTCGAGCGTTTCAGTCTGAGTCCCACTTTTTCCAGATGATGTAGAACCTCTTCAAGGTTGTACAGATGTTCCTCGGAGTCATGACCTGTGATCAGGATGTCATCTTGGAACATGACGGTTCTGGGAATGGACTTCAGTAGACTCTCCTTGTTCCTCTGAAATATTGCTGCAGCCGAGCGAATTCCAAAAGGGCACCTGTGATAAATAAGCAGTCCTTTATACATGTTAATGCACGTTAGTCTCTTCAATATCTCGACCAGCTCCTGTGTCATGTATGCCGACGTCAAGTCCATTTTGGTGATCAACTTCCCTCGGCTAGCTTTGCAAACAAATCATCAGCCTTCGGTAACGGGTACTGATCCTGTTTCGAAACCCTGTTGATCGTAGCCTTGTAGTCTTCACAGATTCTGACTGTGCCATCACTTTTCAGCACAGGAAAAATGGGGCTGGCCCATTGATTAACTTCAACCAGTGATATGATCCCTTCACGCTGGAGTCTGTCCAATTCGATTTCGACTTTCTCCCTCATCATATACGGAACTGCCCGAGCTTTATGATGGAAGGGTCTTTCATCCGAGTCCATGTGGATCTGCACCTTGGTTCCCGTGAAGTTGCCAATGCCTTGTTCGAACAGCAAGGGAAACTTGCTCAGTACTTGGGTACATGTATCTTTCTCCGACGACAATGCCTTGATGTCGATCCAATCACATCTGATTTTTTCAAGCCAGTTCCTGCCGAACAGTGTAGGGCTATTGTCTGGGACAATCCACAACAGTAACTCGTGAACTGCACCGTCATACGACACTTTAATTGTGGCACTGCCAATCACCGTTATGAGTTCTTTGGTGTACGTGCGCAACTTGGCATTGACTGGACTCAGCCTGGGCCTCACAGCCTTAGTATCCCACAGCTTGTCGAATGCCCTCTGGCTCATTATCAATTAACTCGTCCCCCATGTCCAGTTGCATCGATATCGGTACCCCAGTAAATTTCACATTGATCATTATCGGTTTGCTGTTAGTTAGGAACGAGTACAGTCCATAGACTTCATCCTCTGATATCTCGGATTGCATATCCGGATCCGCGCTAGTCTGATCATCATCCTCTACATGGTGTGTCGCAGCACACTTGCTCATCTGCGGACACATGCGACGGAGATGCCACATTCTCAGACAGCCTTTGCAACTATATTGCGTAATCTACACTGCTGGTGTTAGGTGATTTCCCCCACAACACCAACATGGAGAAATCGGATGAATTCCCGCTGGCAGACTTTGGGTAGCCACAGGTTTCGCGTATGCAGTCGGGTAGGCCCTGCCATGTGCCGCTCTGCTGAACGCTGAATCAATCATATTTACAGTACTTGCCGAGTTTCGATTTTTCACTGATATCTGCTTAGACTTTTATCCGTCGTCATGCATGACCGAGTGATCATGATGGCCCTGTTCAAGTCCAATGTCTCCACCGCCAGTAGGATCACCTCGTGGTTGATGCCGATTACAAAGAAGGCCCGCAGCATGTCTACCAACACAGCCCCGAACTTACACGGTCGCTAGATGTCTCAGGTCGGCAACGAATTCCACAAATCCACAACCCTCAGAGAAGAAATTTCTCCTCATCTCAGTTTTAAATGGGCGGCCCCTTATTCTAAGATTATGCCCTCTTGTTCTAATCTCCCCTATCAATGGAAACATCCTCTCTGCATCCACCTTGTCAAGCTCCCTCACAATCTTATACGTTTCGATAAGATCATCTCTCATTCTTCTGAATTCCAATGAGTAGAGGCCCAACCTACTCAACCTTTCTTCATAAGTCAACCCTGGAATCAACCTTGTGAACCTTCTCTGAACTGCCTCCAAAGCAAATATATCCTTTCGTAAATATGGAAACCAAAACTGCACGCAGTATTCCAGGTTTGGCCACACCAATACCTTATATAGCTGTAGCAAGACTTCCCTGCTTTTATACTCCATCCCCTTTGCAATAATGGCCAAGATTCCATTGGCCTTCCTGATCACTTGCTGTACCTGCATACTAACCTTTTGTGTTTCATGCACAAGTACCCGAGGTCCCTCTGTACTGCAGCACTTTGCAATCTTTCTCCATTTAAATAATAACTTGCTCTTTGATTTTTTTCTGCCAAAGTGCATGACCTCACATTTTACAACATTATACTCCATCTGCAAAATTCTTGCCCACTCACTTAGCCTGTCTATGTCCTTTTGTAGATTTTTTGTGTCCTCCTCACACATTGCTTTTCCTCCCATCTTTGTTTCATCAGCAAACTTGGCTGCAGTACACTCAGTCCCTTCCTTCAAGTGGTTACTGATTGCCAACCCAAGAATGAACCATTTATCCCGACTCTCTGCTTTCCGTTCGTTAGCCATTCCTCTATCCATACTAATATGTTACCCCCAACCCCGTGAAATTTATCTTGTGCAGTAACCTTTTATGTGGCACCTTGTCAAATGCCTTCTGGAAGTCCTAATATACCACATGCACTGGTTCCCCTTTATCCATCCTGTTCATTACATCCTCAAAGAATTCTAGCAAATTTGTCAAGCATGACTTCCCCTTCATAAATCCATGCTGACTCTGCCTGACCGAATTTTGCTTCTCCAAATGTCCTGCTACTGCTTCTTTAATAATGGACTCCAACATCTTCCAAACCACAGATGTTAGGCTAACTGGTCTATAGTTTCCTGCTTTTAGTCTGCCTCCTTTTTTAAATTGGGGTGTTACATTTGAAGTTTTCAAATCTGGGACATCCCCAGAATCCAGGAAATTTTGGTAAATTACAACCAATGCATCCACTATCCCTGTCGTTACTTCTCTTAAGACCCTAGGATGCAAGCCATCAGGTCCAGGGGATTTATCCACCTTTAGTCCCATTATCTTACTGAGCACCACCTCCTTAGTGATTGTGATTGTGTTAAGTTCCTCCCCCTCTATAGCCCTTTGACTATCCACTGTCGGAATATTGTTAGTGTCCTCTACCGTAAACACTGATACAAAATATTTGTTCAAAGTTTCTGCCATCTCCATGTTCCCCATTACTAATTCCCCGGTCTCCTCCTCTAAGGGACCAACGTTTACTCTAACCACTCTCTTCCTTTCTATAGAAACTCTTGCTATCTGTTTTTATATTTTGTGCTAGTTTACTTGCTAGTCTATCTTCCCTTTCTTAATCATTTTTTTAGTCATTCTTTGTTGGCTTTTAAATGCTTCCCAATCTTCTGACCTCCCACTAGTTTTGGCCACATTTTTTTTAATTGGATACTGTCCTTTATTTCTTTAGATAGCCACGGATGGCCATCTTTTCAGTTACGCCCTTTCCTCCTCACTGGAATATATTTTTCTTGAGAGTTGTGAAATAGCTCCACTGTTCATCACAATTTTCCCAATCCACTTTCGCCAACTCAGCCCTCAACCCTTCATAACCTCCTTTATTTAAGCTTAGTACGCTGGTTAGATATCCAACTTTCTCACCCTCCATCTGAATTTGAAATTCAATCATGCTATGATCACTCATTCCAAGGGGATCCTTTACTAGGAGATTATGCCCCCTAGTTCTAGTCTCCCCTATCAGTAGAAACATCCTCTCTGCATCCACCTTGTCAAGCCCCCTCATAATCTTTAACGTTTCGATAAGATCTCTTCTCATTCTTCTGAATTCTAATGAGTAGAGGCCCAACCACCTCAACCTTTCCTCATAAGTTAGCCCCCTCATCTCCGGAACCAACCTAGTGAACCGTCTCTGAACTGCCTCCAAAGCAAGTATATAATTTCATAAATATGAAAACCAAAACTGCACGCAGTATTCCAGGTGTGGTCTCACCAATACCCTGTATAACTGTAACAAGACTTCCCTGCTTTTATATTCCATCCCCTTTGTAATAAAGGCCATGATTCCATTGGTCTTCCTGATCACTTGCTGTACCTGGTTTTTGGGAGGCTTCTGAAGATTGTTATAAGACCTGGTACCTGGTTTAGTGAAAGTGATCCAGAGGGCAATGGCTTAAAAATTTAAAGGTATGGCACCAGTAGTGGAAGTGAAGGAGTGGGTAACAAGGACTATTAGGTGAGCGGAGGATGAATGTGGGGGTGTATAGTTGGAGAAGATTGTTGAGATAGAATGCGGGGGTGACATGGAGGGAATTGAAAGTGAAGAATTGGATATTTAAATCAATCTGCTGGAGTATGGCAAACTAGTGGAATATGGTCTGGGCAAGGCTGATGGGGTAGTAACTTTGTGTGGGTGACGACGCAGGATGCAGAATTCTGCAGGAGTTGTAATTTGTGGAGGGTAGAGTTGGAGAGGACAGGCAACAGAGAAGTCAAAACTATAAAGATACAGTTTTAAATTAGGGTTTAAAAATGCAGACCAGTTAGATTCTGGTAGCAAAAATGCTATTGGCATGTGAAATTTACCGTCCATCTAACTAGTTTTTTTTTAACTAAGAGGACAGTGGTATCACTTCCTTATCCGGCACCACCCCTCGTCCGGGACCATTCCCGGCCATTGGACGGAGTATCCGCAGAATGCGACTGTCAAAATCCTATTCACCAATATAATCTTTCTCCTCAATCGGTTGCCTCCTCCTCCTCGCCCTGCAGCTACAGTCCTCGGGCCGGCCACTCCTCCCCACAGCGCGACCTCTGCAGGGGGGTCGGACCGACTCTTCGAAGCCCGCCGACAGACCACAAGCACATTAACTTTTGGGGAGAAGTGGCCATATACTATTCGGCTACTTTATGACACCACGCTTCAGGTGTTTACAACATAGTCTCATCTTTTTAGCCTCAATCTCTGTCCCACAAGTGTTTTTTTATTGTACTGTGTAATGTGTGTAGACCAATCTTTATCTATTTGTGGCCTTCAAGCCTTCATAGTTCTGACTGCTTTAGCAGTATACTGTAGTATGTGGTGTCTTAGCAACTGCACTCTTTATTCTCAGGCCTCAGCTCGTTTTGTTTACACAAAAAGTTCCCCTTTTCTCCACATTCGAGGTGATCATTTAATCCACTTGAAAATATTCTAACAGCCATATGGGACAGGCCTGCTTGGCAGTAATTATTACTTATCACACCATTAAAAATTCACCTACTCTAGCCCTAACTTTTTCTGGCATGTTTAGTGGATAACTAGTGGATAAGTACCGCAACTTCATGCCTCACATTGGTTTCAATGCTGAGTCTATCGGCGAGGTACTGTTATCGTGCAGCCTGTGGAGGAGCAGGGTAACTGAGACCGCAACTTCCGGATTTCCACATTTAACTGCACAAGTGCGCACTCCGGAAGTTGCTTTTTGATTTACTGCATTATTACAGTGAGCACCGTTAGCCTCACTGTTATTCTCAATGCAAAATCTGGGCTATTGAAAATAACTTAATAAACAATAAAACTCAATGCACAAATAGAACATTTACCAATAATTAATCATTATTACAAATTATGAATACATTGAATTATATGGTAGTTATATGTATAACATAACCCAGAAGAAAACTACAGGGAGAATGGAAAGGTTATGGAGGGAAAGAAACAGCAAGGCAAGGAGTAAGGAGAGCAGAAGAAGAGCTCAGAGTGGGAAATGGGGGAATAAAACATGCTGGGACGGGAAGAGTGGGAATGTGGACAAGCATGTGACTGAGACCAAAACAGAAAGGAGCAGCAGCAGCAGATGTGGCATGCGATCATTGCTGACTCCCTTTCTCGCCATCGTTCAGCCAAAACAAAAATATAGAAATATAAATGCAGATGATGACTGGGAGACGAGCTGAAAAGAAGAGAAAGGCACAGAGAACCGAAAGAGAAAGATAGAGAGAGAGAAAGAGCAATGTGAACAGAACAGAGACAGGTAAGAAAGAATATGGGCTGGAAATTCCGGCCTCGCCGGGTGCATACAAAGTGCGCACGCATCCAGTGAGGCCATGCAAAAACCGGATCTCAGGGCACAATGTGCACGCGCCGAAAACCGGCTTTTCCGATCTGTCAAAAGATTCTACGCATCCCCGGGAGAAGGACATCCGCACTGCAGAGATTGGGCTATTTGCCTAACTCATGCCCAGTGAATGTCCTTCAAACTTTTACACCTGGTAAATCATCATCATCATAGGCAGTCCCTTGATTCGAGGATGACTTGCTTCCACGTCAAAAAGTTCACAGGTGTTTCAATGAAGGACCTAAAATTCCAGGTCCCGAACGAAATCTTGGAGGGGGAAGATGCCTGGGCATGAATTTTTTTAACGTGTGGTGACCGTTGCACATCAGCCACCACACGAGTTTGACAGAGCTTGGTCTTGGTCCAGTAGCAAGGATTAACCAAGACGACTGGAGACCTGCTCTGCTGCACAGACCTAGTGCGCACACATATCGCAGTGTGGGCTGGCCCGTGCTGCCCCTGGGCCCGCTCCTCTTCTGGGCCCCGAACTCTCGCCTCTCCTGGGCCCCGATCATGTTCCTCTACAATCTCTCGCCGCTCCTTCACCCCGACCTCACCGCTCCTGCTGTACCTGCCCACGCTCCAATCACCGACCTGGATCTTGGTGACATCCCTTTTCACTGCACGTGATGCTCCCTGGAGTGGTATGCCGTCATGCTGCTCCTTCCGCTCCCCGGCCTGCTCTAATGGTGCTCGCAGGCTGGGGGCCATATAGCCTACTTTTACCAGCGTAACACTGTTAAAACAAGGGTTGGTGCTGTTCCCTGCATTTCTCTTGCAGTTGTCGCGCCGTAAAGATCATGTCCGTTGTACCCCGTAGTGGACGGAATCCGTACTGTGACTCCGGGAGAAGCTCCTCAGCCACAGGGAGAAGACGGTTGAGGAGGATTCTAGCGATGACTTTCCCAGTGGCTGACAACAGAGAGATTCCTCTGTAGTTGCCATAGTCGGAATTGTCCCTTTTTAAAAAATGGTCACGATTGCTGCATCTCTGAAGGAGCTCCGTGTAGAGCAATTGCTTAGGGAGTCTCGTGTCTGGTGTGCGAACTAAGTGGCCTGCCCAGCGAAGCTGTGGTTAGTGCTTCAATGCTGGGGATGTTGGCCTGGACGAGGACACTGATGTTGGTGCGTCTGTCCTCCCAGGAGATTTGTAGGGTCTTGCGGATCCAGATGAGGGAGATGAGGTCATGTATTCACGCTAATAGTGTCCTTCCACCATACTTTAGTGCCTCTGCGGGGATTCCATCTGCTCCCGATGCCTTGTTATTCTTGAGCTGACAGATGGCCTTTTATACCTCATGCAGGGTTGGGGTTTTGCTGAGATAGTGGCAGGTAGCATGCTGCGGGATGGTGTCGAGGACACTCGTGTCAAAGGCAGAGTCTTGATTAAGGAGATCTTCAAAGTGCTCCTTCCAGCGGGTCCTGACTGCCTCGGTGTCCTTAATGAGTGTCTCCCCGTTCTTGGCCAGCAGTGGGGTGGGGCCTTGGGTGCTTGGGTCATAGGTGGACTTGACTGTGGTGAAGAATCCTCGCACATCATGGCTGTCGGCCAGCTACTGAATCACCTGAGAAATACCACAAGCGATGCCTCCGCAAGATCCTGCAAATCCCCTGGGAGGACAGATGCACCAACATCAGTATTCTAGATCAGGCCAACATGCCCGGCATCAAAGCACTGACCACACTTGACCAGCTCCGTTGGGCGGGCTACATTGTTCCCATGCCCGACACGAGACTCCCAAAGCAAGCGCTCTACTCGGAACTCCTACACGGCAAACGAGCCCCAGGTGGGCAGAGGAAATGTTTCAAGGACCCCCTCAAAGCCTCCTTGATAAAGTGCAACATCCCCACTGACACCTGGGAGTCCCTGGCCAAAGACCGCCCTAAGTGGAGGAAGAGCATCCGGGAGGTCACTGAGCACCTCGAGTCTCGTCGCCAAGAGCATGCAGAAAACAAGCGCAGGCAGCGGAAGGAGCGTGCAGCAAACCAGACTCCCCACACACCCTTTCCTTCAACGACTGTCTGTCCCACCTGAGACAGAGACTGTAATTCCCGTATTGGACTGCTCAGTCACCTGAGAACTCACTTTTGGAGTGGAAGCAAGACTTCTTCGATTTCGAAGGACTGCCTATGATGTGATGACTTTTAAAACATAGACAAATTAAATTTAATCATTCATTTTTATATTAAATTCATTAAATTAAAACCCGTGTCAATTAAGATAAATTTATTTTTAACCCTAGTAAAATACATTTTAAAATATTTCCCCCAAATATATTTTTTTCTGAAACATTTAATTACATTTAATTTCAATTAATTTTAAATATGTGAGGTGTTTTTTTAATTTATTGTGCTGTGCTGTGTATCGGTGTTTTAGGGGGTTTTCTCATTGATAGTAATGGGAGCCCATACAAACACAGCTCCCATTTTTATCAATGAGAATACTAGATAGTGATTGGTCCAGGTCTACGTGATTCCAGCAGATGTGCTCGTATGTGAAAGACAGATCCCCGTATGCTGTACAGCAATCCTCCAGGACCAAAGGTAGTTTCGTAGATTTTTTTCGGGTCATAGAAACATTGACATAGAAAATAGGTGCAGGAGTAGGCCATTCGGCCCTTCTAGCCTGCACCACCATTCAATGAGTTCATGGCTGAACATGCAACTTCAGTACCCCATTCCTGCTTTCTCGCCATACCCCTTGATCCCCCTAGTAGTAAGGACTTCATCTAACTCCTTTTTGAATATATTTAGTGAATTGGCCTCAACAACTTTCTGCGGTAGAGAATTCCACAGGTTCACCACTCTCTGGGTGAAGAGGTTTCTCCTCATCTCAGTCCTAAATGGCTTACCCCTTATCCTTAGACTGTGACCCCTGGTTCTGGACTTCCCCAACATTGGGAACATTCTTCCTGCATCTAACCTGTCTAAACCCATCAGAATTTTAAACATTTCTATGAGGTCCCCTCTCATTCTTCTGAACTCCAGTGAATACAAGCCCAGTTGATCCAGTCTTTCTTGATAGGTCAGTCCCGCCATCCCGGGAATCAGTCTGGTGAACCTTCGCTGCACTCCCTCAATAGCAAGAATGTCCTTCCTCAGGTTAGGAGACCAAACTGTACACAATACTCCAGGTGTGGCCTCACCAAGGCCCTGTACAACTGTAGCAACACCTCCCTGCCCCTGTACTCAAATCCCCTCGCTATGAAGGCCAACATGCCATTTGCTTTCTTAACCGCCTGCTGTATCTGCATGCCAACCTTCAATGACTGATGTACCATGACACCCAGGTCTCGTTGCAGCTCCCCTTTTCCTAATCTGTCACCATTCAGATAATAGTCTGTCTCTCTGTTTTTACCACCAAAGTGGATAACCTCACATTTATCCACATTATACTTCATCTGCCATGCATTTGCCCACTCACCTAACCTATCCAAGTCGCTCTGCAGCCTCATAGCATTCTCCTCACAGCTCACACTGCCACCCAACTTAGTGTCATCTGCAAATTTGGAGATACTACATTTAATCCCCTCGGCTAAATCATTAATGTACAATGTAAACAGCTGGGGCCCCAGCACAGAACCTTGCGGTACCCCACTAGTCACTGCCTGCCATTCTGAAAAGTACCCATTTGCTCCTACTCTTTGCTTCCTGTCTGACAACCAGTTCTCAATCCATGTCAGCACACTACCCCCAACCCCATGTGCTTTAACTTTGCACATTTGCATTCGTACAAAGGAAGCCTCTGACCGCAATTTTCGGCCCTATATGTTCTCTCCTTTACTGTGCCAATCTGTAGCATCCTCTTGTGGATGTTTTTGTAATAATATAATGGATGATGGCATTGTAAAAATTGGTAGCTAAATTATGTGCTAAATAAATGACGGTGTCAGCTGTGGCTGAGTGGGTAGTACACTCGCCTCTGAGTCAGAAGGTTATGGTTTCAAGTCCCACTCCAGGAACTTGTGCACATCACTCTTCACTGATTCTCCAGTACAGTGCTGAGGGAGTGCTGCACTGTCGAGATGTTAAACCGTGGCCCCATTTGCCCTCTCGAGTGGATGTAAAATATTCTATAGCACTATTTTGAAAAAGAACAGGGGAATTATCTCCGGTGTCCTGGCCAATATTTATCCCTCAATCAACATCAATAAAAACAGATGATCTGGTCATTATCACATTGCTGTTTGTGGGAGTTTGCTGTGCGTAAGCTGACTGCTGCGTTTCCTACATTACAACAGTAACTACATTCCAAAAGTACTTCATTGGCTGTAAAGCTCTTTGAGATGTCTGGTGGGCGGAAAGATGCTATATAAATGTAAGTCTTTTTTGTTTTTCTCATTTCCCATAAGCAATACCATGAGAGATCTACTAGTATTGGTGCTATTAATTCCCAGCATTTACTAGTGGATAAATTCTGTGCCAGTCTGTAGCATCCTCATGTGGATGTTTTTGTATTAATGTAATGGATGATGGCATTGTAAAAATTGGAAGCTAAATTATGTGATAAATAAATAACCATCTATAAAGACAGATTAACTGCAAACTAATCTGTTTTGTTTACCACAAGAGAACATGATAAGGAAATCATTTTACAGTGCCGAAGAAAAATTACAGTAAATAGGAACAAATAAGAATTGCAGAGGTCGGCAGAAGGTTGTGGGTTCAAGTGAGGGATCATGGCTGACATTCAACGAGTGATTGCCGGAGGTGCGGCAAATGTTTGGTGCAGAGGAGCGGTGAGAGATCGTGGCGGAAGAGCAGTGAGAGATTGTGGCAGAGGAGCAGCGAGAGATCGTGGCGGAGGTGTGGCAAATGGGGTACGGGACCCAGAAGAGCCAAGGGCCGAGGGACAGCATGGACCAGCCCACACTGCGATATGTGTGCGCACTAGGTCCGTGCAGCAGAGCAGGTCTCCAGTCGTCCTAGTTAACCCCTGCCACTGGATAAAGGCCTAGCTCTGTCAAGCCTGTGTGGTGGCTGATGTGTAACAGTCACCACACTCTTAAAAAAATTCCACGCACAGGCATCTTCCACCCCTCAAGTTCAGGACTGGAATACTGGGTCCTTCATTGAAACATCTGTGAACTCATTCCTTTTGGTGTGAAAGCAAGTCATCCTCGTTCGAGGGACCGCCTATGATGATGATTATGTGGGTTCAAATCCCACTCCAGAGACTTGAGCACAAAAATATAGGCTGAAACTACAGTAAAATACTGAGGGAGTGCTGCACTGTTGGAGGTGCCGTCTTTCGGATGAGATATTAAACCGAGGCCCCATCTGTTCTCTCAGGTGACATAAAAGTTTCCTTGGCACTATTTCAAAGAAGAGCAGGGGAGTTATCCCCAGTGTCCTGGCTAATATTAATCCTTCGATCAACATCACAAAAACAGATTATCAATTTGCTGTTTGTGGGAGCTTGCTGTGTGCAAATTAGCTGCCGCGTTTCCTACATTACAACTGTGACTACACTTCAGAAAGTACTTCATTGGCTGTAAAACGCTTTGGGACATCCAGTGGCTGTGAAAGGTACTATATAAATACAAGTATGTCTTTTTTAACCAATGGGATTTAAGGATTGGGAAATAAACAGCAGAAGGATCGAGAAGGAAGTGTCAATTAGAGTGAGTGAATTCAATGTCAAATCAGACACAGGAAGAGAACTAAAGGCCGCGATTTTCCCCTACCTCAGCGGGTCCGTGGCCGGCAAAGTCGGTGCTGCAGCCTGCTGTCCACAATGATTTCCTCCTGATTTGCTGGCCAATTGAAGGAAGCAGGTCTGGTGATGTCATTTGATAATGTGTCATCAGTCAGTTTCCTTAAAGGGACCATGACCAACTTTCTTTTGGAATTTGTGCTGTCAGTGTTCTGCAGCATTGAGGTCCTGCAAACACTGATTAAGCACTGCACAGAGAATCACCTGCTTTACATACAACTGCCTTCCACACATTCGCTTTTGCCTAATCCATGACGGGCAATTACTTGTTTCAAATCCTTGGATTCTTGTTCCCCCACAGGAGAGGTAATGATATTGTAAGATAAAACTTACCTGCATGTTGTGATAGTGTTTTAATAATACTTTTGTTTAATTATTATATGATAAAATTAACTAAAATGCGTGTAAGCCTGGCTAACCATGGTAAAAGCTGAAAAGCAAAGCATCATGGTAAATTAGGCCAATATTGTGTTGGCTGCTATTGGGTTGAAATACTGAGAATACTCTGTTCTGTTAGAATTCAGCTTATAGCTAAGGACAGCTATTAATGAATAAGACAAGGGTCAGCAGAATGTATCAATTTCTTATCCTAATTTTGAAAGACCAAGCTTAATAATGAATTATGTGTAGGTTGTTTGTGTAGAGGTTCTCAAAGAAAAATGGCTCCTTCAGCAAAAGGGGAGGAGAGCAATATAACGGTAAACTGTGCTATCGAAGGTCAAAGGCTGTTAGAATTAAATAAAAACAGAAAATGCTGGAAATCTCAGCGGGTCAGGCCGCAACTGTGGAGAGAAAAACAGAGTTAACGTTTTGGGTCGACGACCCATCATCAGAACTGGCGAATGTTCGAAAAGAACACATTCTTAAAGAAGCACTGAAAGGGGATGGGGTAGAAAGAGCAAAAGGGAAGGTCTGTGAAAGGGTGGAAAGCAGGAGAGATTAGAGAGGCAAAAGGCATGATGGGCTGAATTGAAATGGTAATGGCACGAGTAGAAAAATGTTAAGCAAGATAGGGTGTGAATAGCGGAATAATGACCAGCTGCCGTTGGAGACAAAGGGAAAAAAAAACATAAGCTCGGTGAGTGGGGGGGCGCGGAAAGGTAGGAAAGAGAGCTGAAGATCAGTCGAGGTTATGCTCTGAAATTGTTGAACTTGATGTTGAGTCCAGAAGGCTGTAAAGTGCCTAAATGAAAGATGAGGTATTGTTTCTCGAGCTTGCGTTGAGCTTAATTAGGACAGTGCAGGAGTCCGAGGACGGAGATATCAGAGTGGAATTGGAGTGGGGAATTAAAGTGACAGGCGACTGGAAGCTCTGGGCCACACTTACGGACTGAATGGAGGTATTCCGCAAAGCGGTCAATCAATCTACGCTAGGTCTTCCCAATGTAGAGGAGTCCGCAGTGAATACAGTATACTAAATTGAAAGAAGTACAAGTAAATCGCTGTTTCACCTGGAAAGAGTATTTGGGGCCCTGAATAGTGGGAAGGGAAGAGGTAAAAGGGCAGGTGTTGCATCTCCTGCGCTTGCACGGGAAGGTGCTGTGGGAAGGGTCCAGTGTCCCTGACTACTATGTGTGTGGGAAGTGTGCCCAGCTGCAGCTCCTGACAGACTGCATGACGGCACTGGAGCTGCAGATGGACTCACTCTGGAGCATGCGCGATGCTGAGAATGTTGTGGAAAGCACATTTAGTGAATTGATCACATCGCAGGTAAGGGTTAGGACAGATAGTGAATGGGTGACCAAGAGACAAGGCAAGAGCAGGAAAGTAGTGCAGGAGTCCCCTGCGGTCATCTCCCTCCAAAACAGATATACCGTTTTGGATACTGTTGGGGGAGATGACTTACCGGGGGAAGGCACCAGCAGCCAGGTTCATGGCACCGTGGGTGGCTCTGCTGCACAGAAGGGCGGGAAAAAGAGTGGGAGAGCTATAGTGATAGGGGACTCTCTTGTAAGGGGAATAGATAGGAGTTTCTGCGGCTGCAACCGAGACTCCAGGATGGTATGTTGCCTCCCTGGTGCAAGGGTCAAGGATGTCTCGGAGCGGCTGCAAAGCATTCTGAAGAGGGAGGGTGAACAGCCAGTTGTCGTGGTACATGTAGGTACCAACGATATAGGTAAGAAGCGGGAAGAGGTCCTACAAGCTGAATTTAGGGAGCTAGGAATTAAATTAAAAAGTAGGACCTCAAAGGTAGTAATCTCTGGATTGCTACCAGTGTCACATACTAATCAGAGTAGAGGGAGCAGGATAGTTAGAATAAATACATGGCTTGAGCAGTGGTGCAAGAGGGAGGGATTCAAATTCTTGGGACATTGGAACCAGTTCTGGGGGAAGTGGGACCTGTACAAAAGGGACGGTCTGCACTTGGGCAGGACTGGAACTGATGTCCTGGGGGTAACATTTGCTAATGCAGTTCGGGAGTGTTTAAACTAATATGGCAGGGCGATGGGAACCTATGCAGCGAGATAGGACGAAGTAATATGGAGTCAGAAACAGATGGTAGAAAGGTAAAAAGCAATAGTGGAAGGCCGAGTAAACAGAGGCAAGAAATAAAAAGGGCCACACTACATCATAATTCTAAAAGGACAAAGGGTGTAAAAAAAACAAGCCTGAAAGCTTTGTGTCTTAATGCAAGGAGTATCCGTAATAAGGTGGATGAATTAACTGTGCAAATAGATGTTAACAGATATGATGTGATTGGGATTACAGAGACGTGGCTCCAGGATGATCAGGGCTGGGAACTCAACAGCCATGGGCATTCAACATTCAGGAAGGATAGAATAAAAGGAAAAGGAGGTGGGGTAGCATTGCTGGTTAAAGAGGAGATTAATGCAATAGTTAGGAAGGACATTAGCTTGGATGATGTGGAACCTATATGGGTAGAGCTGCAGAACACCAAAGGGCAAAAAACGTCAGTGGGAGTTGTGTACAGACCTCCAAACAGTAGTAGTGATGTTGGGGAGGGCAACAAACAGGAAATTAGGGGTGCATGCAATAAAGATGCAGCAGTTATCATGGGTGACTTTAATATGCATATAGATTGGGCTAACCAAACTGGAAGCAATATGGTGGAAGAGGATTTCCTGGAGTGCATAAGGAATGGTTTTCTAGACCAATATGTCGAGGAACCAACTAGGGGGGAGGCCATCTTAGACTGGGTGTTGTGTAATGAGAGAGGATTAATTAGCAATCTCGTTGTGTGAGGCCCCTTGGGGAAGAGTGACCATAATATGGTGGAATTCTACATTAGGATGGAGAATGAAACAGTTAATTCAGAGACCATGGTCCAGAATTTAAAGAAAGGTAACTTTGAAGGTATGAGGTGTGAATTGGCTAGGATAGATTGGCGAATGATACTTAAGGGGTTGACTGTGGGTGGGCAATGGCAGACATTTAGAGACCGCATGGATGAACTACAACAATTGTACATTCCTGTCTGGCGTAAAAATAAAAAAGGGAAGGTGGCTCAACCGTGGCTATCAAGGGAATTCAGGGATAGTATTAAAGCCAAGGAAGTGGCATACAAATTGGCCAGAAATAGCAGTGAACCCGAGGACTGGGAGAAATTTAGAACTCAGCAGAGGAGGACAAAGGGTTTTATTAGGGCAGGGAAAATAGAGTACGAGAGGAAGCTTGCAGGGAACATTAAGACGGACTGCAAAAGTTTCTAGAGATATGCAAAGAGAAAAAGGTTAGTAAACACAAACGTAGGTCCTCTGCAGTCAGAATCAGGGGAATTCATAACGGGGAATAAAGAAATGGCAGACCAATTGAACAAGTACTTTGGTTTGGTATTCACTAAGGAGGACACAAACAACCTTCTGGATATAAAAGGGGTCAGAGGGTCTAGTAAGAAGGAGGAACTGAGGGAAATCCTTATTAGTCGGGAAATTGTGTTGGGGAAATTGATGGGATTGAAGGCTGATAAATCCTCAGGGCCTGATGGACTGCATCCCAGAGTACTTAAGGAGGTGGCCTTGGAAATAGCGGATGCATTGACAGTCATTTTCCAACATTCCATAGACTCTGGATCAGTTCCTATGGAGTGGAGGGTAGCCAATGTAACACCACTTTTTAAAAAAGGAGGGAGAGAGAAAACAGGTAATTATAGACCGGTCAGCCTGACATCAGTAGTGGGTAAAATGATGGAATCAATTATTAAAGATGTCATAGCAGCGCATTTAGAAAGAGGTGACATGATAGGTCCAAGTCAGCATGGATTTGTGAAGGGAATATCATGCTTGTCAAATCTTCTGGAATTTTTTGAGGATGTTTCCAGTCGAGTGGACAATGGAGAACCAGTTGATGTGGTGTATTTTGACTTTCAGAAGGCTTTCAACAAGGTCCCACGCAAGAGATTAATGTGCAAAGTTAAAGCACATGAGATTGGGGGTAGTGTGCTGACGTGGATTGAGAACTGGTTGGCAGACGGAGCAAAGAGTAGGAGTAAATGGGTACTTTTCAGAATGGCAGGCAGTGACTAGTGGGGTACAACAAGGTTCTGTGCTGGGGCCCCAGCTGTTTACATTGTACATTAATGATTTAGACGAGGGGATTAAATGTAGTATCTCCAAATTTGCAGATGACACTAAGTTGGGTGGCAATGTGAGCTGCGAGGAGGATGCTATGAGGCTGCAGAGTGACGTGGATAGGTTAGGTAAGTGGGGTAATGCATGGCAGATGAAGTATAATATGGATAAATGTGAGGTTATCCACTTTGGTGGTAAAAACAGAGAGACAGACTATTATCTGAATGGTGACAGATTAGGAAAAGGGGAGGTGCAACGAGACCTGGGTGTCATGGTACATCAGTCATTGAAGGTTGGCATGCAGGTACAGCAGGCGGTTAAGAAAGCAAATGGCATGTTGGCCTTCATAGCAAGGGGATTTGAGTATAGGGGCAGGGAGGTATTACTACAGTTGTACAGGGCCTTGGTGAGGCCACACCTGGAGTATTGTGTGCAGTTTTGGTCTCCTAACTTGAGGAAGGACATTCTTGCTATTGAGGGAGTGCAGCGAAGGTTCACCAGACTGATTCCCGGGATGGCGGGACTGACATATCAAGAAAGACTGAATCAACTGGGCTTGTATGCACTGGAGTTCAGAAGAATTAGAGGGGATCTCATAGAAACGTTTAAAATTCTGACGGGTTTAGAAAGGTTAGATGCAGGAAGAATGTTCCCAATGTTGGGGAAGTCCAGAACCAGGGGTCACAGTCTAAGGATAAGGGGTAAGCCATTTAGGACCGAGATGAGGAGAAACTTCTTCACCCAGAGAGTGGTGAACCTGTGGAATTCTCTACCACAGAAAGTTGTTGAGGCCAATTCACTAAATATATTCAAAAAGGAGTTAGATGTAGTCCTTACTACTAGGGGGATCAAGGGGTATGGCGAGAAAGCAGGAATGGGGTCCTGAAGTTGCATGTTCAGCCATGAACTCATTGAATGGCGGTGCAGGCTCGAAGGGCTGAATGGCCTACTCCTGCACCTATTTTCTATGTTTCTATGTTTCTAAGGGGAGGAGGTGCTGGGGGTGACTGCGGAATGGACCAGGGTATCGTGGAGAGAGCTGTCTCTTTGGAATGCTGAGCGGGGAAGGAAGGATTTAATTGGTTGTGGGATCATGCTGGAGGTGGCAGAAATGGCGGAGGATGATCTGTTGAACGTACAGGCCGGTGGGGTGAAAGGTGAGGACAAAAGGAACCCTGTTGTGCTTCTGTGAAGCAGGGGAAGGGGTGAGAGCAGAGGTGCGGGAAGTAGAATGGACACGGTCGAGGGCCATGTTAACCACAGCAGAGGTGAATCCTCGGTTGAGGAAAAAAGAAGGCATGTCAAAGGCTTGTATTTGTGTTAGCATGCGATGTATTGTGAGGCTCAAACAGCTGCAAGCTATCACAGCATTTGAAAGTGAAAAAAATGTATGAGAAACAGCTATTACATAAGAACATAAGAACATAAGAAATAAGAACAGGTGTAGGCCATACGGCCCCTTGAGCCTGCTCTGCGATTCAATAAGATCATGGCTGATCTCATCATGGACTCAGGTCCACTTCCCCGCCCGCTCCCCATAATCCCTTACCCCCTTATCGTTTAAGAAACTGTCTATTTCTGTCTTAAATTTATTCAATGTCCCAGCTTCCACAGCTCTCTGAGGCAGCGAATTCCACAGATTTACAACCCTCTGAGAGAAGAAATTTCTCCTCACCTCTGTTTTAAATGGGCGACCCCTTATTCTAAGATCATGCCCTCTAGTTCTAGTCTCCCCATCAGTGGAAACATCCTCTCTGCATCCACTTTGTCAAGCCCCCTCATAATCTTATAAGATCACCTCTCATTCTTCCGAATTCCAGTGAGTAGAGGCCCAACCTACTCAACATTTCCTCATAAGTCAACCCCCTCATCCCTGGAAACAACCTAGTGAACCTTCTCTGAACTGCCTCCAAAGCAAGGAATGTAGACAGATGGTGGGCCGGGCAGAAAGTGAGCATGCACGAGGAGGTGGTGGGAGAGGCCTATTCCAATATCCTTGTTTGAGATCTTTACCTCCATCGTGGCATTAATTCCTATTTTAGCAATTGGACCCTCAACATGTACCACTGCTTTGAAGTATCCCAATATCTCAAGATTGTAAGATCTATAAGATCTGTTAGAAGAGACCTGTCCGTGACCACAACAAACCACGCTGGGTACTGGTATATTGTTTATAAGCACAACAGATTCCCTGAAGGCAGCGTGAACAAAGAGGAAGACTGGAGGAGAACTACAGTCAACAGAATACAGCAAGAGACTGTGCCACAGTCACCCTTTGTTGAGGGTTCAAGGAACAGTCTGTCAACTATCGCCTTGTTGAATATTATTTCTTTGTACTGGAAGTAAACCATTTAATAAAATCTGTCAGGTCTCTTCTGACAGATCTTATAGATCTTACATTCTTGAGAGATTGGGATACTTCAAAGCAGTGATACATGTTGAGTGTCCAATTGCTGAAATAGGAACTAATGCCATGATGGAGGTAAAGATCTCAAACAAGGATATTGGAAAGGGCCTCCCCCCACCACCTCCTCATACATGCTCACTTTCTGCCCGGCCCACCATCTGCCTACATTCCTTGATTTACTGCGCCCTTGCCTGTGGCAGCATGTTTAGAAAGTTGGTTACATGGTGCCCAAAACCCCACAGTGAAAATGATAATTGAAATTACAGAAATGTTAGCACAGGGATGTGGGCATCGCTGGCAAGGCCAGCACTTATTGCCCGACCCTAATTGCCCTTGAGAAGATGATGGTGAGCCTTCTTGAACCGCTGCAGTCCTTGCAGTGAAGGCACTCCCACAGTGGTGTTGGGGAGGGAGTTTAAGGATTTTGACCCAGCGATGATGAAGGAACAACGATGTACTTCCAAGTCAGGATAGTGTGTGACTTGAAGCGGAATGTGGAGGTGGTGATGTTCCTATGCTGCCCTTGTCCTTCTCGGTCGCGAGTTTTGGAGGTGCTGCCGAAGAAGTCTTGGCGATTTGCTGCAGTGCATCTTGTAGATGGTACACACTTCCGCCACAGTACACTGGTGATGGAGGGAGTGAATGTTTAAGGTAGTGGATGGGGTGCCAATCAAGCAGGCTGCTTTGTCCTGGATGGTCTCCAGCTTCTTGGGAGTTGTTCGAGCTGCACTCATCCAGACAAGTGGAAAGTATTCCATAACACTCCTGACTTGTGCCTTGTAGATGGTGGAAAGGCTTTGGTGAGTCAGAAAGTGAGACATTCACTGCAGAATACCCAGACTCTGACCTGCTCTTGAACCCACAGCATTTATGTGGCTGGTCCAGTTAAGTTTCTGGTCAATGGTGACCCCTAGGATGTTGATGGGGGGGATTTGGCAATGGTAATGCCGTTGAATGTCAAAGGGCAGTGGTTAGATTTTCTCTTGTTGGAGATAGTCATTGCCTGGCACTTGTATGGCATGAATGTTACATGCCACCTATCAGCCCGAGCTTGAATGTTATCCAGGTCGTGCTGCATGTGGGAATGGACTGCTCCATTATCTGAGGAGTTGCGAATGGAACTGAACACTGTGCAGTCATCAGCGAACATCCCCACTTTTGACCTTATGATGGAGTGAAGGTCATTGGTGAAACAGCTGAAAATGGTCGGACCAGGGTGGCATCTCATTTTTAGGTGCACCTGGTGCTGCTCCTGGCATGCTGTCTGCGCTCCTCATTGAACCAGGGTTTGTCCCCTGGCTTGATGGTAATGGCAGAGTGAGGGATATGCCGGGTTACAGATTGTGGTGCAATACAATTCTGCTGCTGATGATGATGATGGCCCACAGCGCCTCATGGATGTCCAGTTTTGAGCTGCTTGATTTGTTCTGAATCTATCCCTTTTAGCACGATGGTAGTGTCGCACAACACGATGGAGGTTGTCCTCAGTGTGAAGACAGGACTTTGTCTCTGCTACCAATGCTTTCGCGGACAGATGCATCTGTTGCAGGTAGATTGGTGAGGACGAGGTGAAGTAGGTTTTTCCCTTGTGTTGGTTCTCTCACCATCTGCCACAGGCCCAGTCTGGCAGCTATATCCTTCAGGGCTCGGTCAGAAATGGGGCTACCGAGCCACTCTTGGTGATGGACATTAAAGTCCCCGACCCAGAGTACTTTCTGTGCCCTTGCTATTCTGTGCTTCTTCCAAGTGGTGTTCAACATGGAGGAGTACTGATTCATCAGCTGAGGGAGGGCAGTAGGTGGTAATCAGCAGGAGGTTTCCTTGCCCATGCTTGCCATGAGACTTTATTGGGTCCGGAGTCAATGTTGAGGACTCCCAGGACCACTCCCTCCCAACTGTATACCACTATGCCACCACCCCTGGTGGGTCTATCCTGCCTGTGGGACAGGACATAGCCAGGGATAGTAATGAAGGAGTCTGGGACATTGGCTGAAAGGTATGATTCTGTGAGTATTACTATGTCAGACTGTTGCTTGACTAGTCTTTGGAACAGCACTATCAATTTTGGCACAAGTCCCCAGATGTTGATGAGGAGGACTTTGCAGGATCCACTGGGCTGGGGTTGCCGTTGTCGTCTCCGTAGCTGGTGCCGAGGTTGATGCCGGGTGGTCTGTCCGATTTTATTATTATTGTTTCTCGTAGTGGTTTTGTTACAACTGAATGACTTGCTCGGCCATTTCAGAGGGCAGTTAAGAGTCAATCACATTGTCATATAAGAACATAAGAACATAAGAACATAAGAATTAGGAACAGGAGTAGGCCATCTAGCCCCTTGAGCCTGCTCCGCCATTCAACAAGGTCATGGCTGATCTGGCCGTGGACTCAGCTCCACTTACCCGCCCGCTCCCCATAACCCTTAATTCCCTTATTGGTTAAAAATCTATCTATCTGTGACTTGAATACATTCAATGAGCTAGCCTCAACTGCTTCCTTGGGCAGAGAATTCCACAGATTCACAACCCTCTGGGAGAAGAAATTCCATCTCAACTCGGTTTTAAATTGGCTCCCCCGTATTTTGAGGATGTGCCCCCTAGTTCTAGTCTCCCCGACCAGTGGGAACAACCTCTCTGCCTCTATCTTGTCTATCCCTTTCATTATTTTAAATGTTTCTATAAGATCACCCCTCATCCTTCTGAACTCCAACGAGTAAAGACCCAGTCTACTCAATCTATCATCATAAGGTAACCCCCTCATCTCCAGAATCAGCCTAGTGAATCGTCTCTGTACCACCTCCAAAGCTAGTATATCCTTCCTTAAGTAAGGTGACCAAAACTGCACGCAGTACTCCAGGTGTGGCCTCACCAATACCCTATACAGTTGCAGAAGGACCTCCCTGCTTTTGTACTCCATCCCTCTCGCAATGAAGGCCAACATTCCATTCGCATTCCTGATTACCTGCTGCACCTATAAACTAACCTTTTGGGATTCATGTACAAGGACCCCCTGGTCCCTTTGCACCGCAGCATGTTGTAATTTCTCCCCATTCAAATAATATCCCTTTTACTATTTTTTTCCCCAAGGTGGATGACCTCACATTTTCCGACATTGTATTCCATCTGCCAAACCTTAGCCCATTCGCTTAACCTATCTAACTCTCTTTGCAGCCTCTCTGTGTCCTCTACACTACCCGCTTTCCCAATAATCTTTGTGTCATCTGCAAATTTTGTTACACTACTCTCTGTCCCCTCTTCCAGGTCATCTATGTATATTGTAAACAGTTGTGGTCCCAGCACCGATCCCTGTGGCACACCACTAACCACCGATTTCCAACCCAAAAAGGACCCATTTATCCCGACTCTCTGCTTTCTGTTATCCAGCCAATTCTCTATCCATGCTAATACATTTCCACTGACTCTGCGTACCTTTATCTTCTGCAGTAACCTTTTATGTGGCACCTTATCGAATGCCTTTTGAAAATCTAAATACACCACATCCATCGGTACACCTCTATCCACCATGCTCGTTATATCCTCAAAGAATTCCAGTAAATTAGTTAAACATGATTTCCCCTTCATGAATCTATGCTGCGTCTGCTTGATTGCACTATTCCTATCTAGATGCCCCCCTATTTTTTCCTTAATGTTAGTTTCAAGCATTTTCCCCACTACAGATGTTAAACTAACCGGCCTATAGTTATCTGCCTTTTGTCTGCCCCCTTTTTTAAACAGAGGCGTTACATTAGCTGCTTTCCAATCCGCTGGTACCTCCCCAGAGTCCAGAGAATTTTGGTAGATTATAACGAATGCATCTGCTATAACTTCCGCCATCTCTTTTAATACCCTAGGATGCATTTCATCAGGACCAGGGGACTTGTCTACCTTGAGGCCCATTAGCCTGTCCAGCACTACCCCCCTAGTGATAGTGATTGTCTCAAGGTCCTCCCTTCCCACATTCCTGTGACCAGCAATTTCTGGCATGGTTTCTGTGTCTTCCACTGTGAAGACCGAAGCAAAATAATTGTTTAAGGTCTCAGCCATTTCCACATTTCCCATTATTAAATCCCCCTTCTCATCTTCTAAGGGACCAACATTTACTTTAGTCACTCTCTTCCATTTTATATATCTCCCTAAAAGCTTTTACTATCCGTTTTTATGTTTTGCGCAAGTTTACCTTCGGAATCTATCTTTCCTTTCTTTATTGCTTTTAATTCATTCTTTGCTGTCGTTTAAAATTTTCCCAATCTTCTAGTTTCCCACCAACCTTGGCCACCTTATACGCATTGGTTTTTAATTTGATACTCTCCTTTATTTCCTTGGTTATCCACGGCTGGTTACCCCTTCTCTTACCACTCTTCTTTTTCACTGGAATATATTTTTGTTGAGCACTATGAAAGAGCTCCTTAAAAGTCCTCCACTGTTCCTCAATTGTGCCACCGTTTAGTCTGTGTTTCCAGTCGACTTTAGCCAACTCTGCCCTCATCCCACTGTAGTCCCCTTTGTTTAAGCATAGTACGCTCGTTTGAGACACTACTTCCTCACCCTCAATCTGTATTACAAATTCAACCATACTGTGATCACTCATTCCGAGAGGATCTTTTACTAGGAGATCGTTTATTATTCCTGTCTCATTACACAGGACCAGATCTAAGGTTCGAAAATCCACGGCTGCATTTGAAACACCGTAAGAACAAGAAAACTAACATGGGATCGTTCCATACCCTAAATGAACATTTTTGGCCAAGTAAAAGCAGGCTGGGAAAATATGTGGGCGGATGCAGACATTGTGGAGTCTGGCTCACAAGCGAGACCGAGGCACTGGCCAATGGGGGGTCGAGTCGGGCCTGAAGTGGGGAAATCTTCAACCAATAAGGACTCCTCGGCCCAGTTTGAAAATGACTTCCCCCCCCAAATCAAACTACGAATGTGGGCCATTATCTACCTAATTAATATGGACAATAGCTCTGAATCAAAACTATGAATCACTGCAGGAATGGCCCACTGACTCCCAGGACTATAACAAAGGACCCACTGACTTTCAGGCACCTATGTGCACTGAAACAATACCCTGGTCCTCACACCTGCGTGTACCTTTGACATCTTCTGATTAAATATTCAAAGCTATCTCCCTGCCCAAACTTACACAATGGACCGCCCACTGGGTTTGATCGCGAAAAGACCAGAACTGAATTGAATATAAATATAGGACACAGAACCACCAGACAAACAGTTGTGGAGAAAAGGAGTTGTGGACCAAAATGAAGCTGGGCAGAGTTCACAGGGGGGGAAAGGTGTGGAGAGGAAAAGACTTGCAGGAGTTGTGGAGAAAAACAGTTTGGGGTCAGTTCTTGAAAGGACTGCTGGCTGCTGGGGGGGGAAGGAGCTGAGAGAGTTTTGCAAACTTTGATTTTGGTCGAGACTAAAAACCCACGAGCCAACCTCCTGGTTGGTAACTGGCAGCAGGTGCTGCTGTTAGCCCTGAACACACTGGACAGAGTGAGAATAGCCGAAGCATCAGGCTGGGGCACGCAGAGCTGTGCAGACCTGGACACCTGGTTCAATAACCTGGATTCACAGTTGTAGTCTGACGATAACCGAGAGGCAGATAGAAGAAACCGATGCAATATCGAAGAGGAAAACCGAACAATAACATAAAACCCACCCCAGAGGGACCCTGAGCTGAAATAAGTGCTACAGAACCGCGGAGTTGATAGGATTGAGTATAGTCCAAACCCCCTCACAGACTCAATTTAGGATAGGAATTGGTAGGAAGGGTGGGAGTGGGAGGTGTGGTTGTGTGTGAGTGGAATGTTTTAACCTCTTGTTTTCCCCTTCCCCGTTGCGAGATTTTTTGGGTTGTTGAGTGAGATTTTGCCATTACTGCTATTTTATGACCTCTTCCTATGCCCTCTATCTTTGTGTTTGCTATTCTAAATAAACAACATTAGCCATTTTGTACTCTTACCCACTGTGTCTGGTGCCTCATTAGTCACCCACCCTCATAAATCGCACGTACAGAACCCAAGGGGAGTGTGGATTCGAACCCACACCCCAAGCTCCCCTTACAGATAAGGATGGCAGATTTCCTTCCCTAAAGGACATTAGTGAACCAGTTTTTATGACAAACCGATGGTTTCATGGTCACCATTACTGCTACTAGCTTTTTATTCCAGATTTATTTAATTAACTGAATTTAAATTCCCCAGCTGCTGTGGTGGGATATGAACTCACATCTCTGGATCATTAGTCCAGACTACCCTTGACAGTATTGCATCAACTTCAATCTCATTTTCCTACATCTTTAATATTTTTCTTCAAATGTTTATGAGACCCTCTCTTCAATCCCACTTCAGGAACTTGAGCACAGAAATCTAGGATGACCCTCCAGTGCAGTGTTGAGGGAGCGTGGCACTCTCAGATGAGACGTTAAACTGAGGCCCCATCTGCCCTCTCATGAGGACGTAAAAGATCCCATGGCATTATTTAGAAGAAGAGCAGGGAGTTATCCCTGGTGTCCTGGCCAATATTTATCCCTCCCATAACAAACACAGTTTATCTGGTCATTATCACATTGCTGTTTGTGGGAGTTGCTTGTCCGCAGATTGGTTGCTGCATTTCCCATTTACAAAAGTGACCACATTGTACATTCATTGGCTGTAAAGTGCCTTGAGGTGTCAGTTGGTGAGTCGGAGAGGCAGGGGCAGAAGGCACAAAAGAACTGGAAAGAAATTGAAAGATGACATCACAGCCAAGGGGGTAAGTGATTGGCTGGTGATTGGTAAGTAGTTTTTCGATTTCTTTCTTTATCAGTAAGTAACCTTTTAACATTGTTGTTACCCAATTAAGTTAATCCAAGGGTTAAGTCATGGCAGGAGAGCTCGGACATGTGTTATGCTCCTCCTGTACTATGTGGGAACTCAGGGACGCTTCCGGTTCCCTGACAACTATGTGTGCGGGAAGTGCATCTGCCTGCAGATCCTGACAGACGGCATTGCGGCGCTGGAGCTGCGGGCGGATTCACTCTGGAGCATGCACGATGCTGAGAATGAAATGAATAGCACGTTTAGCGAGTTGGTCTCACCGCAGGTAAACTGTACACAGCTAGATAGTAAATGGGTGACCAACAGGAAGAGCAGTGCAAGGAAGGTAGTGCAGGGGTCCCATGTGGTCATCCTCCTGCAAAACAGATACACCGCTTTGGGTACTGTTGGGGGGGGGATGACTCTTCAGGGGAAGACAGCAACAGCCAAGTTCATGGCACCGTGGCGGGCTCTGCTGCACAGGAGGGCAGGAAAAAGAGTGGGAGAGCGATAGTGATAGGGGATTCAATTGTAAGGGGAATAGATAGGTGTTTCTGCGGCCGCAACAGAGACTCCAGGATGGTATGTTGCCTCCCCTGGTGCAAGGGTCAAGGATGTCTCGGAGCGGGTGCAGGACATTCTGAAAAGAGAGGGTGAACAGCCAGTTGTCATGGTGCATATAGGTACCAACGATATAGGTAAAAAATGGGATGAGGTTCTAGGAGAAGAATTTAGGGAGCTTGGAGCCAAATTAAAAAGTAGGACCTCAAAAGTAGTAATCTCAGGATTGCTACCAGTGCCACGTGCTAGTCAGAGTAGGAATCGCAGGATAGCTCAGATGAATGCGTGGCTTGAGGAGTGGTGCAGAAGGGAGGGATTCAAAATCCTGAGACATTGGAACCGGTTCTGGGGTAGGTGGGACCAGTACAAACCGGACGGTTTGCACCTGGGCAGGACTGGAACCAATGTCCTAGGGGGAGTGTTTGCTAGTGCTGTTGGGGAGTAGTTAAACTAATATGGCAGGGGGATGGGAATCTATGCAGGGAGGCAGAGGGAAATAAAAGGGAGACAGAGGCAAAAGATAGAAAGGAGAATAGTAAAAGTGGAGGGCAGAGAAACCCAAGGCAAAAAATAAAAAGGGCCACATTACAGCAAAATTCTAAAGGGGCAAAGTGTGTTACAAAGACAAGTCTGAAGGCTCTGTGCCTCAATGCGAGGAGTATTCGGAATAAGGTGGGCAAATTAACTGCACAGATAGCAGTTAATGGATATGATGTAATTGACATCACAGAGACATGGCTCCAGGATGACCAAGGCTGGGAACTCAACAAAGGGGTATTCAACATTTAGGAAGGATAGACAGAAAGGAAAAGGAGGCTGGGTGGCGTTACTGGTTAAAGAGGAAATTAATGCAATAGTAAGGAAGAACATTGGCTTGGATGATATGGAATCGGTATGGGTGGAGCTACGGAATACCAAAGGGTAGAAAACGCTGGTGGGAGTTATGTACAGACAACCAAACAGTCGTAGTGAGGTTGGGGACAGCATCAAACAAGAAATAAGGGATGTGTGCAACAAAGGTACAGCAGTTATCATGGGCGACTTTAATTTATATATAGATGGCTAACCAAACTGGTAGCAATGCGGTGGAGGAGGATTTCCTGGAGTGTATTAGGGATGGGTTTCTTGACCAATATTTCAAGGAACCAACTAGAGAGCTGGCCATCCTAGACTGGGTAATGTGTAATGAGAAGGGACTAATTAGCAAAGAGTGACCATAATATGGTAGAATTCTTTATCAAGATGGAGAGCAACACAGTTAATTCAGAAACTAGGGTCCTGAACTTAAGGAAAGCTAACTTCGACAGCATGAGGCGTGAATTGGCTAGAATAGACTGGCAAATGATACTTAAAGGGTTGACGGTGGATTTATAGATCACATGGATGAACTTCAACAATTGTACATCCCTGTCTGGAGTAAAAATAAAACAGGGAAGGTGGCTCAACTGTGGCTAACAAGGGAAATTAAGGCTAGTGTTAGATCCAAGGAAGAGGCATATAAATTGGCCAAAAAAAGCAGCAAACCTGAGGACAGGGAGATATTTAGAATTCAGCAGAGGAGGACAAAGGGTTTGATTAGGAGGGGGAAGATAGAGTATGAGAGGAAGCTTACCGGGAACATAAAAACTGACTGCAAAAGCTTCTATAGATATGTGAAGAGAAAAAGATGAGTGAAGACAAACGTAGGTCCCTTGCAGTCGGCCTCAGGTGAATTTATAATGGGGAACAAAGAAATGGCAGACCAGTTAAGCAAATACTTTGGTTCTGTCTTCACGAAGGAAGACACAAATAACCTTCCGGATGTACTAGCGGACCGAGGGTCTCGAGAGAAGGAGGAACTGAAGGATATCCTTATTAGGCGGAAAATTGTGTTGGGGAAATTGATGGGATTGAAGGCCGATAAAACCCCGGGGCCTGATTGTCTGCATCCCAGAGTACTTAAGGAAGTGGCCCTAGAAATAGTGGATGCATTGGTGATCATTTTCCAACAGTCTATCAACTCGGGATCAGGTCCTATGGACTGGAGGTTAGCTAATGTAACACCACTTTTTAAAAAAGGAGGGAGAGAGAAAACGGATAATTATAGACCGGTTAGCCTGAGATCAATAGTGGGGAAAATGTTGGAATCAATTATTAAGGATGAAATAGCAGCGCATTTGGAAAGCTGTGACAGGATTGGTCCAAGTCAGCATGGAGTTATGAAGGGGAAATCATGCTTGACAAATCTTCTGGAATTTTTTGAGGATGTAACTAGTAGAGTGGACAAGGAAGAACCAGTGGATGTGATGTATTTGGACTTTCAAAAGGCCTTTGACAAGGTCCTACATAAGAGATTGGTGTGCAAAATCAAAGCACATTGTATTGGGGGTAATATACTGGCGTGGATAGAGAACTGGTTGGCAGACAGGAAGCAGAGAGTCGGGATAAATGGGTCCTTTTCGGAATGGGAGGCAGTGACTCGTGGAGTGCCGCAGGGCTCAGTGCTGGGACCCCAGCTCTTTACAATATACATTAATGATTTGGATGAAGGAACTGAATGTAATATCTCCAAGTTTGCAGATGATACTAAACTGGGTTGCAATGTGAGCTGTCAGGAGGATGCTAAGAGGCTGCAGGGTGACTTGGACAGGTTAGGTGAGTGGGCAAATACATGGCAGATGCAGTATAATGTGGATAAATGTGAGGTTATCCACTTTGGAGGCAATAACACGAAGGCAGAATATTATCTGAATGGCGGCAGACTAGGAAAAAGGGTGGTGCAACGAGACCTGGGTGTCATGGTTCATCAGTCATTGAAAGTTGACAGGCAGGTACAGCAGGCGGTGAAGAAGGCAAATGGCATGTTGGCCTTCATAGCTAGGGGATTTGAGTATAGGAGCAGAGAGGTCTTACTGCAATTGTACAGGGCCTTGGTGAGGCCTCACCTGGAATATTGTGTTCAGTTTTGGTCTCCTAATCTGAGGAAGGACATTCTTGCTACTGAGGGAGTGCAGTGAAGGTTCACCAGACTGATTCCAGGATGGCTGGACTGACATATGAGGAGAGACTGGACCAACTGGGCCTTTATACACTGGAGTTTAGAAGGATGAGCAGGGATCTCATAGAAACATATAAGATTCTGACGGGACTGGACAGGTTAGATGTGGAAAGAATGTTCCCGATGTTGAGGAAGTCCAGAACCAGGGGACACAATCTTAGGATAAGGGGTAGACCATTTAGGACTGAGATGAGGAGAAACTTCTTCACACAGAGAGTTGGTAACCTGTGGAATTCTCTTCCGCAGAGAGTTGTTGATGCCAGTTCATTGGATATATTCAAGAGGGAGTTAGATATGGCCGTTACGGCTAAAGGGATCGAGGGGTATGGAGAGAAAGCAGGAAAGGGGTACTGAGGTGAATGATCAGCCATGATCTTATTGAATGGTGGTGCAGGCTCGAAGGGCCGAATGGCCTACTCCTGCACCTATTTTCTATGTTTCTATGTCCGGTGGTAGTGAAAGGTGCATTCTTTCTCTCTTAAATGCTAATTTCTTGAACCGTTTCAAAACTTTCAGACACCTGTGTTAGATCCTCCCTTAGTCTTCCCCACTCTAGTCAATATAGAATCATAGGGCTAGAACCTCCACTTTTTTTGCATGCTTAACGCCCACTTAACACTCATTTTACTGCTGAAATGACATATAATTCCCATATATCGCCCATTTTGGCACAAAATGGAAACTGGTGGGCATATTTCGGAAATTTATCGCTGAGCGTTACTTTCCCCATGTGCTTAACGCCAGGAAAAAAATATTACTGCTCGCCCACTTTTTTGCAGCGGAATCAGTAGATTGGGCGAATTCAACGCCCATAATATCACCCAGCATTACTTTCTGCACAGATTTAACGCTGAGATTCAATATTAACGCCCGCCCATTTTTTTTTGTCGTAAAGATCATATTTACCAAAACTAGCGGCCACGAGATCGCCCTGCGTCAATTTCACCACCTCACACACATATCGGCAACAATATCGCTCGCCCCAAAAAACGGCCATAAAAAGTAAAACTAACTGGAACAAATCACAGCGTTATGGACGCCATCTTCAAGATCACATGTCGTGTCCTTTAAAAGGCAGCTGTGCTTCAACTTCGGCAGAGTTCGGATGTGCTCTGCAGGTTGTTGGAGTTGATGTGAACATCTGTAAAAACATCTTGACCATACTGTGACCAATTGGAATTGAAGCGGTTTCTTCATCGGGGCATTCCTTGTTTGTGACCAGTCGGTGGAAAACAGAGAGTTACTGCAATGGGACCTGTCCTTTCTCATCCTCTCTTGGTGACCAATTACATGCAGCAGACTCGACATCACTGAAGGAACGCTCCACTGCATTATGTGCCCAATGTAAGAAGTGACAGACAGATGAGGAGGACCAGATGTTACACCCACTGCAAGTACAAGGAGAAGCATTCTTACCTTTGGAGACTGCGCTTCCACAAAGTGTTTATCACTGAGGTATGCCAGCTGATAAGGGCAGATCTGCAGCCTGCCAGCACCATCAGTACTGCACTGTCCGTCGAGTTCAAAGTCAACTTGGCACTGTCGTTCTACGCCTCGGGTTCTTTTCAGGCCACAGCAGGAGACATTTGCGGACTTTCTCAGCATGCCACACATTGCTGCATTAGATAGGTCACTGAAGCCCTGTACGCACACAGGAGGGACTTGATCAGGTTCCCTCTGACCAGAAGGCACAGAGTGAGAGGGCTCTAAGATTCTCCAGAATTGCAAACTTCCCCAAGGTGCAGGGAGTAATAGACTGTATACGCATCGTGATCCGAGCACCTTTTTAGGATGCTGAGGTTTTCAGGAACTGCAAGGGATTCCACACCCTGAATGTCCAACTGGTTGTCGACCACCAACAAATTATACTGGCAGTGAATGCTCAATTTCCAGGCAGCATCCATGATGCTCACATCCTGCGTGAGAGCACTGTATCTGACTTGTTTAACAATGAGCCACAAGGTCAATGCTGGATGCTTGGTGACAAAGGATATGGCCTCGCCACCTGGCTGATGACCCCGCTGCGTGACACCCACACCGTATTTCTGTACAAACCAACTGTTTCTCCCATCATCACCCCCCTCTCCCCACCCCGCTTCTCCTCCCCACCTCTACCTCTTCCCCTCCTGACTCCACGCCACCTGGCCGAGGAGGTCCTCAGGCGATGCTTCATTGAAGGGGGGGGGGGATACGGCCGAAGCGCTGCTTGGATGGATATGGGAGAGGACGATCCTGAGGTGGGAATGTGCTCCGAGCCAGAAGCAAGATTTTGCTGCTGGCTCTCGTGTGGTTGTCAATGGCGGTACAGCACATTGGAGGTGCAGTGCGGCGCTCCGGGACCACTGGGAGCCCTCTGCCACCAGTGTTCCTAGCTACCAGCTCCAGGGCCTCCTCCATCCCTTCCATGTTATTACTTATTTGTTGGACAAAAACTTGGTGCCAACTATGTTCTTTGTGCTTAGTGGGCTTTTTCCTACTGGTGAATCTCCGTCGTTCCTCCCACAACAGCCAGATAAGCACACAGCACAGCCACACACGCTTTCAGTGCCTCTGAGTCCCTCTCTCTCTGTCTCCTCTTCTGTGCATGTCATGATGACCCTTGACCTTCTGAATCATGGGAATCGAGCGTTGCCATGCCATTGCTAAGGACGGCCACACTTTACGGCAGAAGGTCAAAAATATTTAACGCTACCGCCCATCTGATATCGCTCACGGTAATGTCCATTTTCAAAAATGGAAACTAGGTGTTTTGAGAATGGGCGAGAAGCTGGCAATCTGAAAATCCTTTAACACACACGCCGGAAATAACGGCCGTTTTTGTAAAAGTGGAGGTTCTAGCCTATAGAATGGTTACAGCACAGAAGGAGGCCTCGCCCTTTCCCCATAGCCCTGCAGCCTTGGTCCAAACATGGGCAAAAGAGCTGAATTCCGGAGGAGATGTGAGAGTGACTGCCCTTGACATCATAGCAGCATTTAATTGACAGTGGCATAAAGGAGCCCTATTAAGACTGAAGTCAATGGGAATCAGGCGAAAACTCTCCCCAAAGCTTTTCCATTACCTACAAGTCACAAGTCAGGAGTGTGATGGAATACTCTCCACCAGTCTGAATGAGAGGAGCTCCAACACTCAACAAGCTCTGCATCATCCAGGAAAAAGCATCCTGCTTGATTGGCACTCCATCTACCACCTTAAATGTTCACAGCAGCCATCTCCGGCCCAACGTGGCTGCAGTATTTACCATCTACCAGTTGCACTACAGCAACTCGCAAAGGCTTCTTCGACAGCTTCTTCCTAAACCTGCGACCTCTACCACCTAGAACCATAAGGGTAGCAGGCGCATCAACACCATCACCTCCAGGTTCCCCTTCTGGTCAAACACCATCCTAACTTGGAAATATATCGCCATTCCTTCATTGTCAAAATTCAGGTACTCCCTACCTAACAGCACTGTGGATGTACCTTCACCACACGGACTGCAGCGGTTCAAGAAGGCGGCTCACCACCACCAAGGGCAATTAGGGACAGGCAATAAAAACTGATTTTGCCAGTGATGCCCATAATCCCGTAATTGAATAATTTTTTTTAAAAAAGAGAGTACAGTATCAAAAAAATAAATTAGTGAGAATGACCCGAGTAGAAAGGAGCTGTCATTAGAAAATGTGATTAATAAGTGGATTGGACAGGTTGAAGATTAACGAGTGATGGGAAATATCCAGAGAAGGAAGAAATAAAGAAATCAAACCAGTAAACAACACAGGAGCTCACATAAATAGAACATGAAACCAGTGATCAAATCACATTTAAAAGGAAAAGCTAGATAACTAAAATTAATGTCAAGGTGCAAATCTATTTGTCGAGAAATTTTGGGATATTAGTCTATTTAATGGAAGATCAGAAACCATCGGAAAAAGCGCAGCAATAATAACAGTATACACGGATTGAAATAAAATTGATTTATTTTTTGTCTACATGTGTAAGATTACCTATTGCATGGCTAACATGTTTTATGTGATTGTACACAGAATCTTTCTTCAGAGTCAATTCATTTGTACAATTATTAGAGCCCATGTAAAGCCTTATATCAGAGCCTGCCCTATCCTGGAAGATACACAATTGTCGTTGATGTTAGCTCCGGAGATAATGTTTAGCGTTGCCACTGGACCTCACCAACTAAAAATTGAGCAGCAACAATTAAGTTTGTCCTGCCACCAGCAATACTTTTGGAACTAACTTGATATTGCTAAATTACTAGATAACCCTTAAGACGGATCATCTTTCCAAATGCATATTCATATTAGAGCTGCCCAACTCCATTGTTTAGCCCAGTGTTCCTTCATCATAATGAGCAGTACTGAAGCCAATCCAATACCAGGCCACTTTGTTCTTTATTCTTTATTAATGCTGGAGCTGTACTAGTGCCTGTGCTAGTGTCACTGCCTCTGGAATCAATATTATTGTGTCAAAGTGATTCTCCCAAGTTAAATCAGGGAACCCAGCTTACACTACCTTATGATGCCTAGGGTGAATACATAATTGCTTCTGTTGGGAGAATGGATACCAGAAATGCTGCTTTTTACTTTACTCGGTCAGTATTGGAGCTCACCTGACATCAACCATTTCCATTCTTGACACACATAAGCTAAATATGGTCAGTTTACATAGGAATTTATAATTGAAAAGACAGGAAAAGCGTGCAGCTGTCTGATTTTTAATTAAACAATAAATTCATGCAAGGGATAGACTTTCATCATCTAGTCTCAGGTTATTGATACAGCGAGTTAAATAAAGAAGAAACAACGTAGTCAGTGGGAGTTCCATCAATAAATCCTTTCCCATTGTAGTGAACAAACCAGCATGGGATATTGGTCCCTCGCTTTGGATCGAATCTGTAATATTTCTGGTAACCCCTAAAATTAAAGTCATCAATAAAATGCAGGTAAGAAATGTATAGAAAAATTACAACTATTAAACAGAACAAATCAAATGCATTTCTCCATCTTGGATATATTACCTTGTTACTCTGAGTTTGTGACCTTTTACAATCATTGTTGCATCAGGTTTGCCTTGATCTAAGCCGGGGCGAATGTTATATATCTCAGCATTTACTTCATGGTAAAACTGGCCTGCATCAAAGTAAAGGTAAATTAATTTGACTGGAAAGTCACAAATACACAGTACAGTGTAGTAACTGCAGGATGCCCATGGGGAATAATGGACCACTTAGTTTATTCTATCATTGAGGGACACCGAATGATTCACTGTGGTGAAAGAGTTAGGAAGCTGTTGCTCAATTTTGTGATAAACTAAGAATTTCACTTCTCTCCATTGTGTAATACTATTGCTTGTACAAGAGCTTTGGTGATAATATGATTCAGTATAATATTAATTTATTAGTCAATTCAGTAATTCGATTAAAATTGATTTTAAAAAGTCTGGAATGGGCATATTCTAATCATTGTTCCATCTTGATAGCGCAGCCTACATTTTGGTAGGAAGAACAAGGGGAGGCAGTATAAACTAAAGAGTACAATTCTAAAGGGGTTGCATGAACAGAGAGACCTGGGGGTATATGCGCACAAATCGTTCAAAGTGGCAGGGCAGGTTAAGAAAGCGGTTAAAAAAGCACACAGGATACTGGCTTCATAAATAGAGGCCTAGATTACAAAATTAAGGAAGTTATGATGAACCTTTATAAAACACTGGTTTGTCCTCAACTAGAGTATTGTGTCCAATTCTGGGCACGGCAATTTAGGAAGGATGTGGAAGCTTTAGAGTGGGTGCAGAAAAGATTTACAAGAATGGTTCCAGGGTTAAGGGACTTCTGTTACATGGATAGACTGGAGAAGCTGGGGTTATTCTCCTTAGAGCAGAGAAGGTTGAAAGGAAATTTGATAGAGGTGTTCAAAATCATGAGGAGTCTAGACAGAGTAGACAGAGAGACACTGTTCCCATTGGCAGAAGGGTTGAGAACCAGAGGACACAGATTTAAGGTGATTGGCAGAAGAACCAAAGGCGACATGAGGGAAAACTTTTTTACGGAGCGAGTGTTTAGGATCTGGAATGCATTGCCTGAAAGGGTTGTGGCGGTTGATTCAAGCATGGCTTTCAAAAGGGAATTGGATAAATGCCTGAAGGAAAAAAATATGCAGGGCTACGGGAAAGGGCACAGGAGTGGCTCTAGCTGTAGTGCTCTTGGAGAGCCAACATGGACTTGACAAACTAAATGACCTCCATCTTTGCTGTAACCTATGATTCAGTGATTGAATATATGGTGCCAAATTCACTGTCCGTTTCAGTGAAGGATGGAAATGACTGGTCTTGGAACATACATCCTGCACAGTCATCAATAAATGTGGTACTGCAGTATTATAGCTTTTGATGCAAAGGTATTTGTAAAACCACTTCACCATTGTACAAGAACTATATCCCCTTTTATTGGTGTTCAGTTTTTAACTATGACAGGGCAGAATCTGGCGGAGACATCGCTGGTGGTATTTCTCCAGCGACTTGAGGTGTCTACTGTACATGGTCCACATCTCTGAACCATACAGGAGGGCAGGTATTACTACGGCCCCGTAGACCATGAGCTTGGTGACAGTTTTGAGGGACTGATCTTCAAATACTCTTTTCCTCAGGCGGCCGAAGGCTGCACTGGCATGCTGGAGATGGTGTTGGATCTCATCATCAATGCCTGCTCTTGTTGATAGGAGGCTCCTGAGATAGGGGAAGTGGTCCACGTTGTCCAGGGCCACGCTGTGGATCTTGATGTCCCCTGGGAGGACAGACGCACAAACATTAGCGTCCTCATCCAGGCCAACATCCCCAGCATTGAAGCATTGACCACATTTGATCAGCTCCACTGGGCAGGCCTCATAGTCCGCATGCCTGGGAATCCCAAAGCAAGCGCTCTACTCGGAACTCATCCGTGGAAACGAGCCAAAGGCAGGCAGAGGAAACGTTACAAGGACACCCTCAAAGCCTCCCTGATAAAGTGCAACATCCACATTGACACCTAGGAGTCCTTGGCCATAGACCGCCCTAAGTGGAGGAAGTGCATTCGGGAGGGCGCTGAGCTCCTCGAGTATCGTCGCCAAGAGCGTGCAGAAATCAAGCGCAGGCAGCAGAAGGATCGTGCAGCAAACCAGGCTCCTTGCCCACCCTTTCCCTCAACGACTATCTGTCCGACCTGTGACAGAGACTATAGTTCTCATATTGGACTGTACAGCCACCAAAGAACTCATGCTTAGGAAACAAGTCTTCCTCGATTCCGAGGGACTGCCTATGATGATGATGATGATGATGATGATGACAGGGCAGGTAATGAAGCAGATATTCTACATACCTAGTAATCCATGGGTAATATTTGAGAGCCTGTGGCTGTCAAGTGTATAAAATCCCAGAAAGTCTCTGTGGAGAGGGTGATTTTTCCAGACCCGATGCAGCACAATAACAAATGTTGCATCATCTCCGATCGTTAATGTGAGATTCTTTCCTTTCATGATCGAGATTGAGAAACTAGGAAATAAATGGTGGAGATGATAAATTATGCAGTGTCTAAACTCATATCCTGGATACTGAATGAGCGCAAATAAAGCTCTCAAAATTGTCCATTTTAGTACAGGTAATTCATTTTTTTAATAACCTTTATATATTAAGAATACAATCCATGAAGCCATGATCAACTGGTCTGTGGTGACTATCAATCCGATTGTTCCATCTTGATAGCACAGTGGTAGGATCAAAGAGCTCCTAGACCTCAGACCCCATCCTATGTTCCTGCTTCTCAGTCTCACCCTTTCTTACCGTGGGCTAATGGGCATCCTCCATCCAACCTCTTCTTGAATCCTTCATGCACATACTCTAAGCTCCACTGACTCTGTAAAGCACATCTTCCAACTTGCAACTTCAGTATTTTAATATTAATTTAACTTTTTTTTTCAAAAGCACACTTTGTGTAGGACTTCAGATGTGACTCAGAAAGGGATCTGAAAGAGTAACTGGCAATCAGAGCAAATGTATGGAGGGAGTAGGAAGATGCTAAGGCGAGGGAGCCTGGCAGCCTGAAAGCAGGCTCCTCATTCAAGATGCTGCCAACATCAAACCATGTCAACCAAGTATGAGAGATACTGGGGCTCAAGGAGTTAACCGACCGGGCATGGCAAATTCACCGAAGCCCGCGAGCTTCCCTAGCAGTTTTGCACTGGCGCTAATTGCCTGGGTCTCTAGCACCCCATTGATCATGACGTCATCAAGTGTGCAGCGCCCCGTTACTGCCCCGGGTCAGAAATTCACTCTCCCCGCTGCCTCTGTGCCTGCCGTCAACAACGGCAGGAAGCGGAGGCGGTATGCAGTCAGATGGCCGCTGTGGGAGCAGTATTTAAAGGCAGTAACATCCGGTTTATTTGTAGTCGAGGAGCTCTTTGATCCTACCACTGTATAATGTGGATAAATGTGAGGTTATCCATTTTGGGGGCAAAAACACGAAGGCAGAATATTATCTGAATAGCGGCAGACTAGGAAAAGGGGAGGTGCAACGAGATCTGGGTGTCATGGTTCATCAGTCACTGAAAGTGGGCACGCAGGTACAGCAGGCGGTAAAGAAGGCTAATGGTATGTTGGCCGTCATAACTAGGGGATTTGAATATAGAAGCAGGGAGGTCTTAATGCAGCTGTACAGGGCCTTAGTGAGGCCTCACCTGGAATATTGAGTTCAGTTTTGGTCTCCTAGTCTGAGGAAGGACGTTCTTGCTATTTAGGGAGTGCAGCGAAGGTTCACCAGACTGATTCCAGGGATGGCTGGGCTGTCATATGAGGAGAAACTGGATCAACTGGGCCTTTATTCACTGGAGTTTAGAAGAATGAGAGGGGATCTCATAGAAACATATAAGATTCTGACGGGACTGGACAGGATAGGTGCGGGAAGAATGTTCCCGATGTTGGGCAAATCCAGAACCAGGGGACATAGTCTTAGGATAAGGGGTAGGCCATTTAGGACCGATGAGGAGAAACTTCTTCACTCAGAGAATTGTTAACGTGTGGAATTCCCTGCCGCAGAGAATTGTTGATGCCAGTTCACTGGATATATTCAAGAGGGAGTTAGATATGGCACTTTCGGTTAAGGGGATCAAGGGGTATGGAGAGAAAGCAGGAAAGGGGTACTGAAGGAATGATCAGCCATGATTACTGAATGGCGTTGCAGGCTCGATGGGCCGAATGGCCTACTCCTGCAACTATTTTCTATGTTTCTAATGCTGGCTTGTCAGGTTGAGATAGACAAACAGCAGTTTTCAGCGATTTTAAGCATTTTTCAGTCTTTGGAGTCTTCTGCCTCATAAAAATTATTAAGTATCATTCAGGTGAGATTTTAAAATGCTGCATTTTCATACTTTAATGGGGGCTGTACTGGCACACAACCTCGCCCTCCAGCACCAACGTCGGAGGCAGAGAGAAAGATTGCAAAATGTGGCCAGAGGAAGGAGGGTCAACATGGCTCTCAGCAGGAGACCTTGCCCTCCCAGGGTTTTCCGGGAGCACTTCTCCTACATCAATTTCACTGTGGAACAGTGTCTGAGAAGGCTCCGCTTCACCAAGGACATGGCCACAGAGCTCTACCACCTCCTGCAACCAGACCTCCAGCCTCAGACCAGGGTGACCACAGCTCTCTCAGTGGCAGTCAAGGTCACCATCGCCCTCAATTTCTACGCCAGCGGATCCTTTCAGTCTGCAACAGGAGACGTATCTAACATATTGCAGTTTGCCATGCATTGCTGCATCTACGGGGTCACAAAGACACTCTATAGAAGGAGAAGGGACTGCATTTCCTTCCCCATCACCAAAGAGAAGCAGCATGTGGCTTTGCCAGAATCGTGGGCTTTTCCAGAATCGTGGGCTTTCCCATGGTGCAAGGCGCCATTGACTGCACCCACATCGCGTTGCGGGCACCGCATAACAATGCTGAGGAATTCTGTAACCGCAAAGGCTACCACTCACTGTGCAGTTGGTGTGCGACCACACACAGCGAATCCTCACCGTCAATGCCCGCTATCCTGGCAGCAGCCTTCATCCTGCGCCGACCGGTGTGCCAGCACTCTTCCAACCACCACATCAAGCTTGCGACTGGCTGGTAGGAGACAAGGGCTATCCGCTCTCCACCTGGCTCATGACTCCCCTCCGCAACACCAACACTCATATAATGACACCCATACTGCCACTAGGAACAGCATTGAGCAGATCATCGGAGTGCTCAAACAATGGTTCTGCAGTCTTGACCACTCAGTAGGAGCCCTCCAGTACTCGGCTGAGCGGGTGTCCCTTTTCCTCGTTGTCTGCTGCATGCTGCACAACCTGGCCATCGTGAGGGAACAGCTTTTGCCACCAGACATAGCCACACCACCTCAGGAAAGGGAGATGAGGAGGGAGGAGGAACAGGAGCACGAAGGGGAAGGCCCGTTCTATGCATCCCAGCGCGTAGTGTTGCACCCCTCTCCCTGTGCTTCCGCCCCTTTAGTGCCCCAGAAAGAAAGTGGAGCACTTTTTTTGCACTCCACTTGGTCTCGGGGGCGATAACCCCAATTTCGCGAGCGGGGCGGGACGTACGCACCTGCCGCAGGAACTCCCGCCTTGCAGCTGTTACCTCCCCCAAAAAGGGCACTATGCAATTTCTCCCCCCAAAACTGTACACTGTACCTAGGTGTGGTCTCACCATGGTCCTATACAACTGGAGTAAGACATCGCTACTCTTGTACTCGAATCTCTTTATAATAAAGGCCAACATACCATGTCCTTTCTTAATTGCTTGTGTGGGAGCGCAAGCTTGCATTTCTGAAACGCTTTGTTCGCGCAGTCTGGAGATATCGAAAGGGTTAAAAGTTGTAAGATTGAAGTTTGGATTAAAACAGGCTGCTAGACAATATGGAGCCATTTAGCCATTCAAATGTGTCTATCTGATCACCTGTATGTTTACAGTACTTCATGGTGGGAGTCGAGTTATGGCAGTGAGACTTGACTTCAGGATAATGAGTTGCTGGTCATTTATCTGTATGTTGAGTATTTGAGTAAGAATAATCTGAGTTGTGTATAGTAATTCATGACATTGCCTGTATTTGAGTGTATCTTGTTACTATGCGAATAATAATTTGATGACATCGTCTGTATGTTAAACGATCTGGCATGTTGGCCTTCATAGCAAGGGGATTTGAGTACAGGGGCAGGGAGGTGTTGCTACAGTTGTACAGGGCATTGGTGAGGCCACACCTGGAGTATTGTGTACAGTTTTGGTCTCCTAACCTGAGGAAGGACATTCTTGCTATTGAGGGAGTGCAGCGAAGGTTCACCAGACTGATTCCCGGGATGGCGGGACTGACCTATCAAGAAAGACTGGATCAACTGGGCTTGTATTCACTGGAGTTCAGAAGAATGAGAGGGGACCTCATAGAAACGTTTAAAATTCTGACGGGTTTAGACAGGTTAGATGCAGGAAGAATGTTCCCAATGTTGGGGAAGTCCAGAACCAGGGGTCACAGTCTAAGGATAAGGGGTAAGCCATTTAGGACCGAGATGCGGAGGAACTTCTTCACCCAGAGAGTGGTGAACCTGTGGAATTCTCTACCACAGAAAGTTGTTGAGGCCAATTCACTAAATATATTCAAAAAGGAGTTAGATGAAGTCCTTACTGCTAGGGGGATCAAGGGGTATGGTGAGAAAGCAGGAATGGGGTACTGAAGTTGAATGTTCAGCCATGAACTCATTGAATGGCGGTGCAGGCTAGAAGGGCCGAATGGCCTACTCCTGCACCTATTTTCTATGTTTCTATGTTTCTATGTATATAGTAATTCAGAAAGCAGTTAGTCGTGATTTCAGGACAATGCCATTTTGATTTTACATCGTCTGCATGTTAATTGTCTAAATGTACTATACAAAGTTCAAAGGCTTTTTTGGTATAAAAAAGATGAGAGTTTGACACACAGACACTAAACATTGGACATTCGGAAGGTGTGTGCCTCACAAGCAGCCACGGAAATCGGAGCAAGCAGAGAGCTGCCTTTGTGAAATGTCTCAGTAACTTTCATACTTGGTTTGTTTAGTATAAATGTCTGAATAAAAGACCTGATCCTGCCTTTACTACAACTGAGTGTGTGTGTAATTCGATGTTTAAAGCAATGAAGTGAAAAGAGCAAGAAAGCTGTACAACAGCATCTTAACGTTCTGTGATTCATGTACAAACACACCAAGGTCCTTCTGAACACCAACATTTACCAATCTCTCACCATTTAAAAAATACTCTGCTTATATATTGTTCCTCCCAAAGTGGATGACTTCACACTCTCTACATTATATTCCATCTGCAATGTTCTTGCCCACTCACTTAACATGTCTATATCCCTTTGCAGCCTCCTTACAGCTTACTTCCCCACCTAGTTTTGTATCATCAGCAAACTTGGATATATTCCACTTGGTCCCCTCACCTGAGCAATTAAGAGATTATAAATTGTTAATGCCCCAGCACTGATCCTTATGGTACCCAACTCGAAAATGACCTCTGTTTTCTGTCCTTTAGCCAATCCTCAATCCATGCTAATATATTAACCCAACCCCATGAGCCCTAATTTTGTGTAATAACTTCTAATGTGGCACCTTATCGAATGCTTTTTGAAAATTATGGAAATATGCAGGCTATGGCAAAATAAAATGGAAAGACCCCCAAGAGTAAGGTTAAGGTGCCTTGAACATAAAATGAATTACCAATTGAAATTTGATTAGTTGTGCTTCCTTAGCATCGCCAGCAACTAGAATATACTAATCAACAGGGTACAGACAAAATGTAATCAAGGAAATAGGACAGATTGTAGCTAGAATAACTCAATCACCAGGGCACAGACAAATATGTAGTCAAAGGAGATGGGACAGATTATAGAATAGTATAAACCAGGAGGGGAAACACCACCTAAGCAGCGAAAACCGAGGATGTGAGAATCTAAGACCAACACTCAACAGAAGCAGGGACCAAGGAGTGACCCTTGAAGGAACAGTGTCAGGACCAGATTGATCACCCGGGGACGTATTGGGTAACTATGAGAATATGTTGAGTTAAACAGAGTTGAACAGACAGAGTATTTTGAGTGGAAAGGAACACCCTTTGGAATGCCTTTCTGCAGAGTTAAGCAGAGTTAAATAGAGTATAAGTGGTGAGTCTTGTACTTCTTCTGTGTCAGAGAATTATAGAGTATAAGTAGTGAGTCTTGTACTTTTCCTGTATTAAACGAACATCAACGATACTGTTATTTGTCTGGTGTGTAATTTGGTATTTAACTCAGGAACCGTCGCAGGCAACTACTAATCACACGACTAGTGAAATTGCAGCTTGCACAACAAAAATCCAAATACACTACATAACTGCTGATTCCCCTTATCCACCCTACTAGTGACAAACCTAAAAAAAAACACCCAACAGATTTGCCAAACACGATTTCCCTTTCATAAATCCATGTTGATTCTGCCCAATCATATTATGATGTTCTAAGTGTCCTGTTACCACATCCCTAGATTCTAGCAATTTCTCTACTACTGATGTCAGGCTAAACTGGCCTAAAGTTCCTGGTTTTCTCTCTCCTTTCTTGAATAGCAGGTTTAAGTTTGCTACCTTCCAATCCACAGGGATCGTTCTAGAATCTAGGGTATTCTAGAAGATCAAAACCAATGCATCCACTAAATCTGTTGCCACCTCTTTTAAAAGCATAGAGTGTAGGTCATCAGGTCCAGGGGATTTGTCAACTTTTGGTCCCATTAATTTCTCCAGTAGTATTTCTTTACTAATAAAAATTACTTTACGTTCCAGATTCTCGCTAGACCCTTGGTTCCCCACTGTGCCTCTATCGTGAAGACAGATACCAAGTATTGGTTTAATGTCTCTGCCATTTCCTTACTCCCCATTATAATTTCTCCTGTCTCTGCCTCTAAAGGATTCATGGTTACTTTCGCTAATCTTTTCCTTTTTACATACCAATAGAAGCTTTTACAATCTGTTTTATGTCTCATAAGAACATAAGCAATAGGAGCAGGAGTAGGCCATAAGGCCCCTCGAGCCTGCTCTGTCATTTAATACGATCATGGCTGATCCGATCATGTACTCTGGTCCACTTCCCTGCCTGCTCTCCATAACCCCTTATTCCCTTATTGTTTAAGAAACTGTCTATTTCTGTCTTAAATTTATTCAATGACACAGCTTCCACAGCTCTCTGAGGCAGCAAATTCCACATATCCACAACCCTGAGAGAAGAAATGTTTCCTCATCTCAGTTTTAAATGAGCGGCCCCTTATTCTAAGATTATGCCCTCTAGTTCTAGTCTCCCCTATCAGTATAAACATCCTCTCTGCATCCACCTTGTCAAGCCCCCTCATAAGCTTATACGTTTCGATAAGATCATCTCTCATTCTTTTGAATTCCAATGAGTAGAGGCCCAACCTACTCAACCTTTCCTCATAAGTCAACCTCCTCATCTCTGGAATCAACCTTGTGAACCTTCACTGAACTGCCTCCAAAGCAAGTACCGTATATACTCGCGTATCCTGCGATCTCGCGTATCATGCGACCCCTAAATTTTTGTCCCCAAAACATGATTTTACCATATATCTCATGTATCATGCGAGTCACTTTTTTGAGATCGAATACAGACCTTAACATGAAACATCGAGTGGATTCTGCTGTGAAAGCTGTTCGCGAATCGAACACCGATACAGCAATCGTTCCAGCTGGCTTGACTAGCGTCGTTCAGCCACAGCCTCTACTGTGTTTGCAGGTAAAAGAAGCATGGGCTGAGATAGATGGAGCCTCTAATAATGCAGCAAACTTCAGAGGGAGTTGTGGGTGGCGGAGGTCGGGTCGCCGGGGGGGTGAAGAAGAGGTCGGGTTGGGTCACCGGGGGGAAGCGGAGGTCGGGTTGCCGGGAGAGCGGGGGTCAGGTTGGATCTGGTCCGGTCTCTTTCCTCCCCCCCCCCCCCCGACCTCCGCGACTCTCTCTCCCCCCCCGACCTCCGCGACTCTCTCTCATCCCCCCCGATACAGTACAAGCGACAATAGAGGCTGCAATCCAGCCCAGGAGATACCTGCCGAGATTCAGCGTGGATACGGTCTGCTTAACAGCCTAACAGCCTAATCTTGGCCAGCACTTCACACCCGCAAATTTTTATATCTCGCGTATCATGCGACCCCCCAAATTTAGGTTACAATTTAGGTCTTCAAAAGTCGCATGATACGCGAGTATATACGGTATATCCTTTCGTAAATATGGAAACCAAAACTGCTCGCAGTATTCCAGGTGTGGCCTCACCAATACCCTGTACAACTATAGCAAGACTTCCCTATTTTTATACTCCATCCCCTTTGCAATAAAGGCCAAGATACCATTGGCCTTCCTGATCACTTGCTGTACCTGCATACTAACCTTTTGTGTTTCATGCACAAGTACCCCCAGGTCCCACTGTACTGCGGCACTTTGCAATCTTTCTCCATTTAAATAATAACTTGCTCTTTGATTTTTTTTCTGCTAAAGTGCATGACCTCACACTTTCCAACATTATACTCCATCTGCCAAATTTTTGCCCACTCACTTAGCCTGTCTATGTCCTTTTGCAGATTTTTTGTGTTCTCCTCACACATTGCTTTTGCTCCCATCTTTGTATCGTCAGCAAACTTGGCTACATTACACTTAGTCCCTTCCTCCAAATTGTTAATATAGATTGTAAATAGTTGGGGTCACAGCACTGACCACTGGTTACTGATTGCCAACCAGAGAATGAACCATTTATCCCAACTCTCTGTTTTCCGTTCGTTAGCCAATCCTCTATCCATGCTAATATATTACCCCAACCCCATGAAATTTATCTTGTGCAGTAACCTTTTATGTGGCACCTTGTCAAATGCCTTCTGGAAGTCCAAATACAGCACATCCACTGGTTCACTTTACCCTGTTCGTTACATTCTCAAAGAATTCTAGCAAATTTGTCAAACATGACTTCCCCTTCATAAATCCATGCTGACTCTGCCTGACCGAATTTTGCTTTACCAAATGTCCTGCTACTGCTTCTTTAATAATGGACTCCAACATCTTCCCAACCACAGATGTTAGGCTAACTGGTCTATAGTTTCCTGCTTTTTGTCTGCCTCCTTTTTTAAATAGGGGCATTACATTTGCAGTTTTCCAATCTGCTGGGACCTCCCCAGAATCCAGGGAATTTTGGTAAATTACAACCAGTGCATCCACTATCCCTGCCGCTATTTCTCTTAAGACCCTAGGATGCAAACCATCAAGTCCAGGGGATATATCTGCCTTTAGTCCCATTATCTATCTCTCTTGCTAGTTTTCTTGGTGTTGGAACAGTTGCAGAGTCCTCAACTGCTACTCATATTCCTCTAGATTTGTCCCTTAGTCTAGTCTTATTGGATTATAATGCTGCAGGAGATCGAGTCTGTCACAGATATCTCCAGTCTACTCAATTTATTGCAATGTTTCTTGTATCTTCCTGTAAAAGATTTATTGGAGACTGAATGGGATTGTTAATCATTCCCCTTTTATCCACAGCAAGCCATAACTTTTCAGTTCTCTGGAGGCAGGTGGTAAAGTATTCAGTATGGTAGGGGTGATTCTTAAAGGTGGCTCAATCAGATAGAGTGTTTTTTTTAAAATTCAGACTGAATTTGTGCTGTGATCCTTGAATAAGTTCTAGCACTGCACTTGAGGATGGTGCTGGAATTCTGAAGAGCTGTGCATTTCTCCTTCTCTCATCTCATCTTCTCTGTTCCAAGCACTGCTCTGGTTTCCCCTGTCTGTTTCACTCCCTGTATGATATTTGCTAAATTTCCTCCAATTTGTATCATCTCACCTGCATACCATCAATATCTGTGGTCCAAATATTTGTTCCCTCTACTTGGTCTAATCTTTGAAAGTTATGTCAAAAACCTTTGCTAGTACAGATTCCATGACTTACTATTCCAGTCCCAACCAGCCCTGCCAAAATTAAGCCTGAATAGACATCTTGTGGTTCTCTTTGGCTGAGAGACCATTCCTACAAGGGAATTTCATAGCAACAGTAGCAGCACTGCAAAATAATTTGTTGTATGCAAAGTGCTTTGGGACATTTCTAAGAGATATGATAAGGCACGATTAAAGTCTATTTTTTATAATATTGATCATCTTAGTTTTTTTGATTTTTTGAAATTAATGGCAATCAGATTAGCTTTGCTTCAGGTGTTTGACGGTTACGAATCTCCAATTCGGTTAGTTATTGTAGAAATATTGCTATTAAGCCTTGTATGCGTGATGTTGACTTCTTGATTCATATTTCTTTTTTGCTTCGGATTTTTTCTTCACATGTTGTAACTAATATAATTCAAAAATTCCAAGGATAAACCAAAATAGATGTCTACCAAAGGGCATTATTTGTACAAATTAGGTCTGACATTACAGAGAATTGAACCTTTTGCTTCTTGGCTATATTCGTATCTATGTTGCCACCAACTGTTTTCTAAAACACATGTAATGCTGCTGTGTTACTGCATAAACCGTACCTCTCTTTTGTTAAAGATGCTGTTGTTGACCAGGGGAAAATAATCTTGTCTTCTCCATGAAAGACTGTAATCACTTCAGTCGATACTTCCACTTTTACATCCATTTTGTTGTTCACAATTCCAAACTTTCCAAAGTATGTGTTTATTTTCTTGTTATTTTCTATTTTCTTCTCTCCAATTAACTGTCCATTTACCACAAAGCCTGCACATAAATTTAACACACATTAATTAATGTTAATCAATTGTAAAATGTCAAATTAAAATCTGCACAGTCACTTTTTCATAAAAATAAATGTAAAGAGCCGGTTATAGGGGGGAGTAAGCAAACTGGTGAACTTATGGAACAGCTGAATTGTTGATACATGTACGTCTCAAATGTTAATAGCTGAGAAAAAGAAGGAAATGCTCAGAATGGGATGCAACAATTTAGTTATGTTGTTATGGGGAATCTCCCGCCACACCACCTATGTCATTTATTGAAAAGCTCCTTTTGATATATTAACTAAGTTCACAAAAAATGTATAAAATAATTGCAAATGCTGGAAATCCAAAATCAAAACAAAACAATGGAAACACGCAGCTCGGTAAGTTCTAACGAAGGGTTATACACCCAAAATGGCGACACCTATCTTGTCTCTTTTTAGAGTGTCCTAGGCCCAAACAGCTTCAGGAGCTTCATCAATGACCTTCCCTCCATCATAAGGTCAGAAGTGCAGATGTTTGCTGATGATTGCACAGTTTTCAGTTCCACTCACAACTCCTCAGATAATGATGCAGTCCTTGTTCCTGCAGCAAGACCTGGACAATATTCAGGCTTGGGCCGATAGGTGGCAAGTAACATTCACACCACACTAGTGCCAGGCAATGACCATCTCCAACAAGAGGTAAGGAATAACCACCTTCCCTTGACATTAATAGAATCATAGAATTTTACAGTACGGAAGGAGGTATTTCGGCCCATCGTGTCCACGCTGTCCGCCTAAGAGCCATCCAGCCTAATCCTACTTTCCAGCTCTTGGTCCATAGCCCTGTAGTTTATTGCACTTTAAGTGCACATCCAAGTATCTTTTAAATGTGGTGAGAGTTCCTGCCTCTCCTACCCTTTCAGGCAGTGAGTTCCAGACCCCTCAACCACCCTCTAAGTGAAGAAATTTCCCCTCATATCTCCTCTAAACTTCACCCCAATTACTTGAAATCTATGCCCCCTGGTTGTTGACCCTTCTGCTAAGGCAAACAGATCCTTCCTATCCACTCTATCCAGGCCCCTTATAATTCTATACACCTCAATCAGGTCTCCCCTTAGCCTCCTCTGTCAAAAGAAAACAGACCCAGCATCTCCAATCTTTCCTCATAGCCAAAATTCTCCAGTCCAGGCAACATTTTTGTAAATCTGCTCTGCACCCTTTCCAGTGTAATCACATCTTTCCTGTAATGTGGTGCCCAGAACTGCACACAGTACTCCAGCTGCGGCCTGACCAGTGTTTTATACAGTTCAAGCATAACCTCCTTGCTCTTGTATTCCATGCCTCGACAAATAAAGGCAAGTATTCCATTTGCCTTCTTAACCACCTTATCTACCTGGCTTGCTGCCGTCAGGGATCTGTGGACCTGCACTCCAAGGTCCTTTTGTTCCTCTACGCTTTTCAGTATCATACCATTTACTGTGTATTCCCTTGCCTTATTAGACCTCCCCAAATGCATTACCTCACACTTATCCGGATTGAATTCCATTTGCCATTGTTCTGCCCACCTGACCAGTACTTCCTGCACGGCCTATTTTAGTGTCATCTGCAAACTTCTTAATCATACCCCCAACAGTTAAGTCCAAGTCATTGATATATACCACAAAAAGCAAGGGACCCAGCACTGAGCCCTGCAGAACCCCACTGGATATAGGCCTCCAGTCACAAAAACATCCATCAACCATTATCCTTTGCTTCCTGTCTCCGAGTCAATTTTGGATCCAACTTGCCATGGACTATCCCATGGGCTATTACATTCGTGACCAGTCTGCTACGGTCACCTTATCAAAAGCTTTGCTAAAATCCATAAACACTATATCATACGCAATGCCCTCATCGACGCTCCTGGTTACCTCCTCGAAAAATTCAATCAAGTTAGTCAGACACGACTTTCTCTTGACAAATCCATGCTGACTGTCCTTGATTAATCCATGTCTTCCCAAATGAAGATTTATCCTGTCCATCAGGATTTTTGCCAATAATTTTACCACCACTGGGGTTAGGCTGACTGGCCTGTAATTACTCGGTCTATCTCTTTCTCCCTTTTTAAACAAAGGTACAACATTAGCAGTCCTCCAGTCCTCTGGCACCACACCTGTAGTCAGAGAGGATTGGAAAATGATGGTCAGAGCCTCTGCTATTTCCTCCTTTGCTTCTCTTAACAGCCTGGGGTACAGTTCATCCAGGCCTGGCGATTTTCTACTTTCAAAGCTGCTAAGCCCCTTAATACTTCCTCTCTCAATATGTTAATCTCGTCTAATATTTCACACTCCTCCTACTTCATTCAAAGTCTGCATTGCCTCTCTCTTTTGTGAAAACGGATGCAAAGTATTCATTAAGAATCATACCAACGTCTTCGCCTCTACACACACATTTCTTTTATGGTCTCTAATAGGCCCCACTCTTTCTCTAGTTATCCTTTTGCTCTTAATGTACTTATAAAAGATTTTTTGGGTTTTCCCTGACTTTACTTGCCAACATTCTTTCATACTCTCTCTTTGCTTTCCTGATATCTTTTTTATTTGCACCCCTGCACTTCTTATACTCCTCTCGAGTTTCTGCAGTGTTGAGCTCCTGGTATCTGTCATAAGCTTCCCTTTTTTTCTTTATCTTACCTGTATGTCCCTTGACATCCAGGAGGCTCTAGATTTGTTAGCCCCACCCTTTTCTTTTAAGGGAACATACTTGCTCTGAACCCTCAAGATCTCCTCCTTGAATGCCTCCCACTGCTCTGACACTGATCAAATAGCCATTTCTAGTCCACTTTGGCCAAATCCCATCTCAGCTCAGCAAAATTAGCTTAACCCCAATCGAGAACTTTTATTCGTGGTCCCCCTTTGTCCTTTTCCATAACTACCCTAAATCTTACTGAATTATGATCACTAGCAGCAAAATGCTTTCCCACTGATACCCCTTCCACCTGCCCCTCTTCATTCCCCAAAACCAAGTCCAAAACCACCCCCTGCCTTGTTGGATTTGTTACATACTGGCAAAAGAAGTTCTCCTGAATGCATTTTAGAAATTCTGCACCCTCTGTACCATTCACACTACCTTTTTCCCAGTTAATATTGGGGTAGTTGAAATCCCCCACTATTACAGCTCTATAGTTTTTGCACTTCGCAGCAATTTGCCCACATATTTATTCTTCTATCTCCCTTTGACTGCTTGGGGGTCTATAGTACACTCCCCGTAGTGTGATCGCCCCTTTTTTGTTCTTTAATTCAACCCATATGGCTTCATTTGATGACCCCTCTAACATATTCAATGGCATTACTATCATTGAATCCCCCACCATCAACAGCCTTTCACTGGATGTGGCGTCGATGCACTGTGGCTGCAGTGTGTACCATCTACAAGATGCACTGCAGCTACTCACCAAGGCTTCTTCGGCAGCACCTCCCAAACCGCAACCTCTACCACCTAGAAGGACAAGGGCAGCAGGCGCATGGGAACACCATCACCTCTCAAGTTCCCCTTCAAGTTACACCATCCTGACTTGGAAATATATCATCATTCCTTCATCGTCGCTGGGTCAAGATCCCGGAATTTCCTATCTAACAGTACTCTGGGAGTAATTTCACCACATGGACTGCAGCGGTTCAAGAAGGCAACCCACCACCGCCTTCTCAAGGACAATTAGGGATGGGCAATCCATGCTGGCCTTGCCAGCGACGCCACATCCAGTGAAATGAATAAAAAAAGATGCTGATCTGCTGTGTATTTCTAGTGTTTTCCGGTTTTGTATGAAAAACAGACAATATTTCCTCTGAAAGTAACAAAGTACTGTGGAAACTTTCCTTATCGACACTGTAAATAATATATAAATGCATAACACTTTGAATTATATTTTTTGTATTCAACTAAAATGCATGGATACTTATGCCTTTTCTATAAAATTGTTACTGTGATACAAAGCAGTTGATAAACAGTACATATAATAAATTCTTACAACACAAACTGGGTCCAATTGATTATAAATCTACAATGTTTTGAGTCTCGATAAGGACAATAAGCATGATAGGGATTCAGTGAAGTGGCCATAATGTCAAGGTACATATTGCAGATATAAGAAGACCCTACCCAATGTCCTTTATTGCTGGAAGGCTACTTCAGAGAGCCTATGAGTAAAAGTGAGGGGAAATAATGAAGAAAGTTGTGGGGAGTGGATACATCAAGTGAATTATCCATAAGATTTGTTTGAAACAGAAGTGCACTTAGAAAGGCCACTTCATAAAGTTAGAAGCATTACACTGGACTGTCAATTCAAAAGACTGCTTCAAATCCTGGCCCTATCTATTAGTTAAGTTAAAATGTGGAAAAGCACCATAATAAATCTAAGGCTTTGATTTTGTACACCTCTCACTACAAATAACAACTATGTTGTTATATCCTCGTCTTTTCTCTCTTTCAATCCCTAAAAATGTTTTGATCAGATCTTCCTTTATCAGCCAGCAATGTGGGTAGATCAAACAGTAGACTGCCAGAATGGGCAGCTTTAATGTCACTGTATGACCTGTTGACTCAAGGTACGTTTCTGTTTGGTAGCAATGCACAGTTATTTTTCCTTCCTTATGACAGCTTGAGACACAGTATTCACCTACCTGTATATGGATCCGTGACCAGATTTAGAATTGCGCCTGGTTTCCCATCAATGTTGAAACAAATGGCATCATTGCGATTGTTCATTGAAATGATAAAATGAGGATCGCTGTCAACTTGAAAAAGATATCAAAGTTTTACAACATTTAAATAATTGCCACAACATTTAAATTATTGCCACCTTTATATAAAATAAGTTTTGAGTCCAGGAACTTCAGCTTCACATATTGTTACAGATGCAAAACAATCTTGAAAGAAAGCCAATCATTTCCTGATGCTTTTTCTGAATTTTGGAGGGAGCCAGAGTTTAACAAACGATTACCCTGTAATGAATCTCATGATGTGTTTAAGAAGAATTGGCCTCTAATTGACCTTCGGTATTAACAGCAATTAAACTGTGTGGCCTAAAAGACACGGTTCTCTTTAGCAGCAGAATAATGCATATGCTCTTGTCTAATAGATAAAAATACATTTAAAATATTGAATTTGATGCTCTATACATAACTTACTCCATAATTCTGTAAATTTAATGATATACATATTTATTGAATACAAGAACCGTACCAATAATTAGATCATTTTTTTACAACAATGAGACATTCAAAAGGTATGTGATAGAGAGTATATTATGTTTGTTTTTAAAAGGGAGTGATATGTGCTATATCACCTCAAGCTAAGACTGGAAGCAAGTCTTCCTCAATTCCGAGAGACTGCCTATAATGATGATGATGATCACAGTTAGTGGTGTATCAAATTACATTGCTTTCTCTTGTGATTTTTTTTTACCCCTTTTCTTTCACCACCTCCTTTCCTCAAGATGTTGACCCTCAGGGCCTTGGTTCCACAGTTGTCATTTGTTCTCTGGCACTTCGCCTAAGTAGTCTTTCGCCACACGTGGGTCAAGAACGTGCCTCCAGTTTCTAGTTAAGTTCACTGGATAGCGATCATGACTGCTTCATTTTCCCTTCCTTAGTGCAGCCGTGCTGAAGTTAATTTAGCACCATAGATTGAAACGGAGAACTTCTGGTCCGTATGGCTTAGATGTGCAATGCTTTTAGTAAATAAGTGATCAGGGCACTGTGTCAAATATTAATCTAAGTAAAGATCATTATTCTATGATTTGTCTGTATTTGATCTTATTTCTTAAATATAGAAGCACATTGAATTACTTTTTTTTTTAATATGACAACCAGAATATGAAGGTTGTAATATCATAAACACGATCTTTTTCAGTCAGCTCCAAATTTATCATAATTGTGTTCCGACAACCATAAAATAGGTTAACCAGGCAACCTACTAGATAGATAATCAAGTACTGAGAACAAATGGGTTCAATTTAAAAACCATTCTCAAACATGTATGCCATGTATGTCCCAATGGTTAAAAGAAAGGCACATGACAAAATCGTGATTATGGTTGACCAGGAATGTGCAAAGACAACTCAGGTTGAAACAAAAGGCATTCTACACACTTAAGGCATTTAACTCAGCAGAGCAGGGAAATGTATCGCATACAATTGAAGGAGACAAAAACATCCAGAATAGTAGCCAAGATATCTCTGAAAATGAAGATGGTGCGAAATTGTGATAGTTGAAATGTCAAAAGACTATTAAAGGACCTTATAGAGCCAACAAAGATTACTGTAGGACAGATTCAAATTGTTTCTCAAGCTATGAAGAACTGCTAAATTATTACTTTGCATCAGATGATGCTTGTGTTCCAGATTGGAGTCTGGGGGAGGTTACTCTGCATTGAATAGCATTATTAATGTTAAAATAGATCGTGATGTCATCTTGATTGGATTAGGAAAGCTCAAAATTGATATTATCCGGACTTGGAACCTATCTATCCAATGGTGATTAAAGAGATAGGATTGGTAATTTGTGAACCCCATAACCATATCTTCAATAGTTCAATAGTGCCAGGGACAAAGTTCCCCCAGACTGGAAGCTAAGTCGTGCAGTCCCTAATTTTGAAAAAGGGGGAAAGAATCAGAGCCAGGCAATTACAGGCCCATCAGCCAGACATCCATTATTGGGAAGGGGTTGGAAGGGATCAGAAGAGATGCCCTTGATGATCATTGGGAAGGGGGAGGGGGCCATTAGAAATTTACAACATGGCTTCCAAAAAAATAGGTTATGCCATACAAATTTGGTATAGTTGTTGAGAAAGTTACTAGATTATTGACTGAGGGATATCCAGAAGACATTGTTTATCTGGACTTTCAGAAAACCTTTAAGGAATTTCACACTGGCATCAGTAGGGATTTGAAATGCTGGATATGAATTAGCTCCAATCCCACAGCCAAAAAGTTGTAGTTAATGAATGTGGTTCAGTCTGGAGGTACGTTACTTGTGCTATCCCCCAGGGATCAGTCCTGGATCCACTACTGTTCACTGTCTTTATCAATGACCTGGACAGGGGTGTTGGGAGTATGGTGAGTAAGTTTGTGGATGACACCAAAATCTGTGCAAGGCTTAACTCAGTGGAGTAGTGCAATCAAATGCAAAAAGATTTAGAAATGCAAGGGGAGCAGACCATATTGCCAAATGGCTTTTAATCTAGATAAATGCAGTGACATGCATCTTGGCAGGGCCAACACTGAATATACGTATCATTTAAAGGGAATACAGATGGAGAAAGAAAATGATTTTGCTGTTATTGAGCAGAGATCACTGAAGGCTCATGACCCGATGTAGAAAACTTGTAACTAAAGCTAAGGGTATTGGGTTGTATTAATAAACCATGCAATATAAATCAAAGGGTACCAATTTGTCACTATATAGATCGCTGGTCAGATCGCATCTGGAGTACTGTGCCCAGTTTTAATTCCCCAAGTAGTGGGTGATATAGTGGCCTTGGAAAAGGTACAGAGGAGAGCTACAAAAATGATAGCTTAAAGAACCTCCGCTACTGAGGCTCCAGGACCTTGGTCTATTTACTTTAAAGCAGCGTAGTCTTAGAGGTCTATAAAATAATAAAAGGGCTGGAAAGCATCAATATTGATAGATTATTCCAGTTTAACAGATTGGGCAGACATGTTTAAATTTTTAAGAGCAAGAATAGACTGGATGTTAGGCAGTTCTTCTTTTCTCAAAGACTAGACTCCAGAATATGTTGACAGCTGGAGGGTGATGACTATTGGTATGCCTTCAAGAAGGAGCTGGACCGATTCTTGACTGGGGCAGAGATCGCATCATTTCAAAGGCAAGTCTTTATAGGTAAGACTCCTTCCATGTGATCTCCTAGGCTGAGGGAGTAGGAGTGAAATTTTCCCAGAGAACTTTTCCCTTATTGAACATGGTTTTTTTTCTGTTTTTTATCTCTCCCAGGAGATTACATGGCTGCGAGGGTGGAGGAAGGGAGGAAGAGTTTAGTCATGATGCTCCAGTCAACATGAGTGTGGGCAGGCTTGATGGACCAGCTGGTCTTTTTCTTTTGGATGTTCGAATGTAAATGTACATGGTTGAAAGAAATATTAATACATTATATGAAACAATAAATGGTCAAGCTGTGTCTTACCATAAGTGTATCCATAACCTGTAGAGAAAAATAAAAATTATTGTGTAATCAAGTAACTAAAGTAGCTTAAGGTATTTCATCATTGAACATCACTGCTCTATCTTCTGGGTTACATGGGAATAAGTTTATTTATCAGCTGTGCCAATTAAAAAGATACTTGCTTTTGCAAGTAATTAAAGTAGTTACAGGTGATTTGTATTTGACAAGAAACTCTTGCATTTATTTAGCATTTGAATACATCTCTCAGACATCTCAAAATGAGATAAGATTTGATTTTAAAACTCACCAGGTACAGGAGGATTGTAATGTGATGGAGGAGCGTATTGTCTTTGAGGTTTTGCTGAAAAATACAGTAACATTTATTTATATAATTTTTTAAAAATCTGTGTCCCGCATGCATTCATAGAGCCAGGTTTAGTACATTCCTAAAATAATTATGTAATTTTTTTAAGTAGTTATTGCATTCTGCAACAACAACTTGTATTTATATAGTGCCGTTAACGTAGTAACATGTCCCAAGGCGCGTCAGAGTATTATAAGACAAAAAAAATTGACACGGAGCCACATAAGGAGGAATTAGGGCAGGTGACCAAAAGCTTAGTGAAAGAATTAGGTTTTAAGGAGTGTCTTAAAGGAGGAAAGAGAGGTAAAGATGCAGAGAGTTTAGGCAGGGAATTCTAGAGCTTCGGGCCTAGGTAACAGAAGGCATAGCCACCAGTGGTTGACTGATTATAACCAGAAATGGTCAAGAGGGCAGAATTAGTGCAGCGCAGATATCTCAAACATAGAAACATAGAAAATAGGTGCAGGAGTAGGTCATTCGGCCCTTCGAGCCTGCACCACCATTCAATTAGATCATGGCTGATCATTCACCTCAGTACCCCTTTCCTGCTTTCTCTCCATACCCCTTGATCCCTTTAGCCATAAGGGCCATATCTAACTCCCTCTTGAATATATCCAACAAGCTGGCATCAACAACTCTCTGCGGTAGAGATTTCCACAGGTTAACAACTCTCTGAATGAAGAAGTTTCTCCTCATCTCAGTCCTAAATGGCTTTCCCCTTATCCTTAGACTATGTCCCTGGTTCTGGACCTCCCCAACATTGAGAACATTCTTCCTGCATCTAACCTGTCCAGTCCCGTCAGAATTTTATATGTTTCTATGAGATCCCCTCTCATCCTTCTAAACTCCAGTGTATAAAGGCCCAGTTGATCCAATCTCTCCTCATATGTCAGTCCAGCCATCCCGGGAATCAGTATGGTGAACCTTCACTGCACTCCCTCAATAGCAAGAATGTCCTTCCTCAGATTAGGAGACCAAAACTGAATACAATATTCCAGGTGAGGCCTCACCAAGGCCCTGTACAACTGCAGTAAAACCTCCCTGCTCCTATACTCAAATCCCCTAGCTATGAAGGCCAACATACCATTTGCCTTCTTCACCGCCTGTTGTACCTGCATGCCACCTTTCAATGACTGATGTACCATGATACTCAGGTCTCATTGCACCTCCTCTTTTCCTAATCTGCCGCCATTCAGATAATATTCTGCCTTCGTGTTTTTGCCACAAAGTGGATAACCTCACATTTATCCACATTATACTGCATCTGCTATGTGTTTGCCCACTCGCCTAACCTGTCCAAGTCACCCTGCAGCCTCTTAGCATCCTCCTCACAGCTCACACTGCCACCCAGCTTAGTGTCGTTTGCAAACTTGGAGATATTACACTCAATTCCTTCATCCAAATCACTAATGTATATTGTAAATAGCTGGGGTCCCAGCACTAAGTCCTGCGGCACCCCACTAGTCACTGCCTGCCATTCTAAAAAGGGCCCGTTTATCCCGACTCTCAGTTTCCTGTCTGCCAACCAGTTCTCTATTCATGTCAGTACATTACCCCCAATAGCATGTGCCTTAATTTTGCACACCAATCTCTTGTGTGGAACCTTGTCAAAAGCCTTTTGAAAGTCCAAATAAATCACATCCACTGGTTCTCCCTTGTCCACTCTACTATTTACATCCTCAAGAAATTCTAGAAGATTTGTCAAGCATGATTTCCCTTTCATAAATCCATGCTGACTTGGACCGATCCTGTCATTGTTTTCCAAATGTGCTGCTATTTCATCTTTAATAATTGATTACAACATTTTCCCCACTACTGATGTCAGGCTAGCGGTCTATAATTACCCATTTTCTCTCTCCCTTCTTTCTTAAAAAGTGGTGTTACATTAGCTACCCTCCAGTCCATAGGAACTGATCCAGAGTCGATAAGCTGTTGGAAAATGATCACCAATGCATCCACTATTTCTAGGGCCACTTCCTTAAGTACTCTGGGATGCAGACTATCAGGCCCCGGGGATCTATCGGCCTTCAATCCCATCAATTCCCCTAACGCAATTTCCCGCCTAATAAGGATTTCCTTCAGTTCCTCCTTCTCACTGGACCCTCGGTCCCCTAATATTTCCTGAAGGTTATTTGTGTCTTCCTTCGTGAAGACATCTCGGGGGTTGGGAGGGTGGGAGATTGCAGAGCTAGGGAGGAGCAAGGCCATGGAGGATTTGAAAACAAGGATGAGAATTTTGAAATCAAGGCATTGCTTAACCGGGAGCCAATGTTGGTCAGTGAGCACAGGGATGATGGGTGAGTGGGATTTTGTGCGAGTTAGGACGTAGACAGCCGAGTTTTGGATGACCTCAAGTTTGCGTAGGGTATAATGTTCTAAGTGGAATTATTAGCTGTATATAGTTTGATAGCTTGGGAATAGCTGTTAGAATTGTATGATCAATTTGATTGGTTAGTTTTGTGACAACTCATGGTTCATTGGCATCACATCTAAAAGTGTGGCTCAGAGACATCATACCTCAAAAGTCTAATATCTTTAAAACATCTGCCCAATCTGTTAAACTGAAATAATCGATCAATATTGATGCTATCCAGCCCATTTATTATTTTATAGATCTCTATCAGTTCACTCTAAGACTACACTGCTTTAAAGTAAATAGACCAAGGACCTTGAGCCTAACTGAGTAGCAGAGGTTCTTTAAGCTGGAACAAAAAAAAAATGATTGTTTCAAAGAACCATTTATTTGTTAAGTTACCAATTAAGTTTCTGATTGATTAAATGTAAATGAACCAAAACAGTTCCCTTCACTTGGCAGGTGGCTAATGGCAACAATGAGAAATTGAAGGAACAATTTCCACCCCACGCTGCAATTCATAACCAGCAAGTACCACAAAATGGACTGATCAAATTGATCAACAATTTTCTTTGTGGTGTTTTTTTTCTGACCTCACTGCACTCTATACAGCTAACAAATCAATTGATAACATTATATAATTTTGAATGTATTTATTAATGCTTGTCTCCAAATACTTTCTTCCCCTCTTCCACCAATACTATAATGCATCACATTAGGCTCCAAGGACAACCTCCTTCCCAATACTTTATCATTTCCACCCAACCAACTTCATACATAAGATATACAGCACAGAAACAGGCCATTCGGCCCAACCAGTCCATGTTCCCAATTTTAAAGTTACAAACTACCCGCGCATAAAACTCCTTCAGTCATGTAACGGATTACTATTCCTAGGAGTGATCACACAGCTAGGACTACTATGAATGTTTAAACTAATGTGTGTCTTCCCATCTCCTGCTGCCATGCTTCATCTGGCATTCTCATTCCCACTCCATAGGTATATTTTTTTCCTCTGGCATTCTGGCAGCTGATCCTCCTCCTTCTCCTGCTCACAGCGCTACCAGACCCAATCTTCCACACCTCGGTAAGTGAGGTGACAATCGCCTGAAATCACGGCTTCCTTCACAAATTTGACTCCAGACTGAGTTTCACATCTAATCACAGCTTAAAAAATGCTAAACTGTATCCATTACCATTCCAAATAAACCATTCAAACTATCAAAGCAATTTTATTTTAACTACGCTTTCAACCCCTTTTCCACCACTGATGATTTGCTGTCTTCATTTGCTGAATTCCAGAAGTAGGACTTAGACAGCTAAAAGCACGGTCACCAATGATGGGGCCAAGGAGATGGCGGATGCACAATAAATGGCAGACCAGTTGAACAAATACTTTGGTTCTATCTTCACGAAGGAAAACATAAATAACCTTCCGGAAGTACTAGGGGGCCGAGGGGCTAGTGAGAAGGAGGAACTGAAGGATATCCTTATTAGGCGGTAAATTGTGTTATGGAAATTGATGGGATTGAAGGCCGATAGATCCCTGGGGCCTGATAGTCTGCATCCCAGAGTACTTAAGGAAGTGGCCCTAGAAATAGTGGATACATTGGTGATCATTTTCCAGCAGTCTATCGACTCTGGATCAGTTCCTATGGACTGGAGGGTAGCTAATGTAACACCACTTTTTAAGAAAGGAGGGAGAGAGAAAACGGGTAATTATAGACCGCTAGCCTGACATCAGTAGTGGGGAAAATGTTGTAATCAATTATTAAAGATGAAATAGCAGCACATTTGGAAAAAAGTGACAGGATCGGTCCAAGTCAGCATGGATTTATGAAAGGGAAATCATGCTTGACAAATCTTCTGGAATTTTTTGAGGATGTAACTAGTAGAGTGGACAAGGGAGAACCAGTGGATGTGGTGTATTTGGACTTTCAAAAGGCTTTTGACAAGGTCACACACAAGAGATTGGTGTGCAAAATTAAGGCACATGCTATTGGGGGTAATGTACTGACATGGATAGAGAACTGGTTGGCAGACAGGAAGCAGAGAGTCGGGATAAACGGGTCCTTTTCAGAATGGCAGGCAGTGAATAGTGGGCTTAGTGCTGGGACCCCAGCTATTTACAATATACATTAATGATTTGGATGAAGGAATTGAGTGTAATATCTCTAAGTTTGCAGATGACACTAAACTGGGTGGCGGTGTGACCTGTGAGGGGGACGCTAAGAGGCTGCAGGGTGACTTGGACAGGTTAGGTGAGTGGGCAAATACATGGCAGATGCAGTAATAATGTGGATAAATGTAAGGTTATCCACTTTGGGGGCAGAAACACGAAGGCAGAATATTATCTGAATGGCAGCAGATTAGGGAAAAGGGAGGTGCAGCGAGACCTGGGTGTCATGGTACATCAGTCATTGAAAGTTGGCATACAGGTACAGTAGACGGTGAAGAAGGCAAATGGTATGTTGGCCTTCATAGCTAGGGGATTTGAGTAGAGGAGCAGGGAGGTCTTACTGTAGTTGTACAGGGCCTTGGTGAGGCCTCACCTGGAATATTGTGTTCAGTTTTGGTCTCCTAATCTGAGGAAGGACGTTCTTGCTATTGAGAGAGTGCAGTGAAGGTTCACCAGATTGATTCCCGGGATGGCAGGACTGACATATGAGGAGAGACTGAATTGACTGGGCCTTTATTCACTGGAGTTTAGAAGGATGAGAGGGGATCTCATCGAAACATATAAAATTCTGTCGGAACTGATAAGTTAGATGCAGGAAGAATGTTCCCAATGTTGGGGAAGTCCAGAACCAGGGGACACAGTCTGAGGATAAGGGGTAAGCCATTTAGGACTGAGATGAGAAGAAACTTCTTTACTCAGAGAGTTGTGAACCTGTGGAATTCATTACCGCAGAGAGTTGTTGATGCCAATTTGTTGGATACATCCAAGAGGGAGTTAGATTGTGGCTCTTACGGCTACAGGGATCAAGTGGTATGGAGAGAAAGCAGGAAAGGGGTAGTGAGGTGAATGATCAGCCATGATCTTATTGAATGGTGGTGCAGGCTCGAAGGGCTGAATAGCCTACTCCTGCACCTATTTTCTATGTTTCTATGAAGCAAGAGGTATGGGTATGTAGAATTCTCGTTGGGTTGAAGGATTGGAGAAGCTTACAGAGATAGGGAAGGGCGAGGCCAAGTAGTGATTTGAACACAAGGATGAGAATTTAAATTTAAGGTGTTGGATTTCACAAACTAATGTTTTTCAGCATGGACAGGGGTGTTTGGTGGAAGGGACTTGCTGCAGAATAGGATATATGCAGCAGAGTTTTTGATGAGCTGAAGCTTATTGGATGTAAAGGATGGGAGGCCATCCAGGACGATATACGAATAGTTGAATCTTGAGATCACAAAATCATTCATGAATGTTTCAGTAGCAGGTGGGCTGCGGCTGGGGCAAGGGCAGAGGGAAGGACCAGAGGTCTTAGTGATGGAGAGGATATGGTGTTGGAACTGCAGCCTGGGTCAAATAGGATGCCGAAGTTGTGATCAGTCTGGTTCAATCAGAGAAAATGGATGGGGTAAGGGCTAAAATTGGTGGCAAGGGTACAGAGCTGATGGTGGGGACTAACCTTCAGTCTTCCTATTGTTTAAATGAAGAAATTGTGGCTCATCCAAAAGTGGATTCCAGACAAGCAGTCTGACAACACATAGGCAGTGTAGTAGTCAAGATGTGATGGAGAGGTAGATCTGGGTGTTGTCGGCGTACATTTGGATCTTGACCCCATAGCTTTGGATAATGCCGCCAAGGGACAACATGTGGACGAGAAAGCGGCCAAGGATAGATCCTTGGAGAACTCCAGAGGTAATTGTGTGGGGGCAGGAGAAGCCTTTCCTGGAGATGTTCTGGCTATGATTGGAGAGGTAAGAATGGAATGAAGTGAGGGCAGTCCCACTGAGCTGGACAATGGAGAAGAAGCTTTGGAGGGATATGATCTATCCAACCTGTCAAAGCCTGCACAGAGTTCAAGAAGGATGAGGAAGGATAATGCACCACAGGCACTGAGGATGAAATTGATGTGTTGTGGCAGAGGCAGATTACTGATCGGAGAGATTCAAACATGGAGTTGTGGGAATGACAGGCATGGATTTGGGTGGTGATAACATGTTCAAGGACTTGAGGAAAGGGGCATTGGAGATGGGATGATTACAATGTCAGCTAGCATGGGGACCAAGAAGGGAAGCTGAGTTGTCAGCAGTTTAGTGGCAATAGTGTCGAGGGAGTAGGAAATTAATTTAGAGAGGGCATGAGGAGAGACAAAAGAGCAACTAGAGAAAGATGCTTGTTCAGAGGTAGGGCAGAGGGGTGACGTAGAGGAGGTTTGGCTTGGGAGACAAGGAGAAGGGAGGATGCTGAATGGATTATCTTAATGTTAGTGACAAGGTAAAGGGTTGATAGAGAAGAAATGCCACCTGGAGTTATCTTTGCTCTTCAGGCTTATCCTAGAGTAACAAACAGAAGAGAGCAAGGTCTGATAGAGCTTTATGGGGTTCAGCCAGATGTGATGGATGAAACAGTTGTGTATCAGATGTGCTCAAGACTGCACCCTTTGGACTTGAGACAGTGAAGATGGGGTTCATATCAGGAGGAACAACTCAGGCGGGAGACAGAAAGCGTGGGGACATGGGCATTGTCATGTATTCAACCAGCATTGTAACCCATGTATAATCTGACCTAAGTTGTACAGTGAGAACAATGACCACTAGGTAAGAGACACTCCTAACCTGGACCTTCAGGTATAAAAGGGGAAGCTCCACCCACCATCATCACTTGAGTGCTAAGGAATAAAGGACAGGTCACAGACTGACCTTCTCTCAAGCATGGGCCTCGTGTGCATTTGTACTGTATAGTGAGGACGTATCAATGGCGACGAGAAACTTGGATTTAAACCATGCAAGCATGGCCACTAGCAGAACAGATGAGAGGTACTGTGTTAAGGAATGGTTGTGACAGAGATTCAACAGTGTTAAAGCAGCACATAGTTCTCCAGGCAGACAAGGGCAGTCGGGCATGCCCCAACATGTAGTCAAACCCAGAGGGGGAGTTCGACAGAGACAATGGCAAGCTGAACGGCGATTCACGCCATTGCAAGGGACAATGCGGCCAGTAATGGGGCCATCAACATCTGTTAATGGCGCATTCAAGGACAGTCACAGGGGCAGTCAGGGACGATCGACTGGCAAGGGACCTTTTGTTTCAAACAACAGCTCATGTTGGAGGCGTGGAGGCACACACTCAGCCGGAGTTTGCAGAGATGAGCAAAATACCTGCAGAAATTGCAGAAGTGAACGCTGGGGGAAATCGCTGGAAGCTGAAGTTCAGCGAGTTCATGTGGAGCGCGTATACAGTTCATACACCAGGACGCCACCGATAATGATGAAAGTGCTCATCAATGGCATCCCAGTATCAATGGAGCTAGACACGGGGGCCAGCCAGTCCCTGATGGGTATCAAACAGTTCGAAAAGTTGTGGACGTCCAAGGCCAGGAGGCCAAAATTATCGCCGATTGACGCACATCTACGAACTTACACAAAGCAGATAATTCTGGTGCTAGGCAGCGCCACGGTAGTCGTGACCCACAAAGATTCGGAGAACAGGTTGCCACTCTGGATTGTCCCAGGGGACGGTCCCGCACTACTGGGGAGGAGTTGGCTTGCTGTCATGAACTGGAAATGGGGCGATGTCCATGCAATTTCCTCTGTGGAGCGAGTATCATGCTCACAAATTTGACTCATTATTTCAACCCGGCATCAGCACTTTCATGGGGGCCAAGGTAGTGATTCACATAAACCCGGACGCCAGGCCAGAACACCACAAGGCCAGAGCGGTGTCGTACGTGATGCGGGAAAAGATAGAAGGCGAATTGGACCGCCTGCTGAGGGAAGGCATCATCTCGTCAGTCGAATTCAATGAATGGGCGAGCCCGAATGTGCCGGTGCTCAAGGCGGATGGGTCGGTCAGGATATGTGGTGATTACAAAGCCCCCATCAATCGGGTGTCACTCCAAGACCAGTACCCGCTACCGAGAGCGGAGAACCTCTTTGCGACGCTATCCGGTGGCAAACTTTTTTCAAAATTGGACCTGACCTCAGCTTATATGACTCAGGAGCTGGCGAGTGAGTCGAAGAAGCTGACCACCATCACGACACACAAGGGGTTGTTTGAGTACAACAGATGTCCGTTCGGGATTCGCTCGGCCGCCGCTATCTTACAACGAAATATGGAAAGCCTCCTCAAGTCGATTCCAGGGACGGTGGTTTTTCAGGACAACATCCTCATCACGGGTTACGATACTGAAGAACACCTCCACAACCTGGAGGAGGTGCTACGCAGACTGGACCGGGTAGGGCTGCGACTGAAAAAGGCGAAATGCGTCTTCCTAGCTCCAGAGGTAGAATTCCTGAGGATGAGGGTAGCAGCAGACGGGATCAGCCCTACTGCGTCCAAGAAGGAAGCGATCCAGAGAGCACCCAGACTCCGTAACACGACGGAGCTGCGTTCGTTCCTGGGGCTCCTGAACTATTTTGGTAACTTTCTTCCCAAATTGAGCACGCTGCTAGAGTCGCTACACGTGCGCTCCTACGCAAAGGTCGCGAATGGGTCTGGGGGGACAGCCAGGAAAGGGCTTTTAATACAGCACGCAATTTGCTATGTTCCAACACTCTGTTAACACTATACGACCCATGTAAGAAACTTGTGTTAATGTGCAATGCATCATCCTATGGTGTCGGGTGTGTTTTGCAGCATGTCAATGTCAAGGGTCAGTTACAGCCGGTAGCTTATGCCTCCAGGAGTCTGTCCCAGGCAGAAAGGGGTTACGGGATGGTAGAAAAGGAGGCACTCGCATGTGTATATGCGGTAAAGAAAATGCACCAGTACCTGTTTGGCAGGAAATTTGAGCTGGAGACAGATCACAAACCCCTAACGTCCCTTTTGGCCGACAACAAGGCCATAAATGCAAACGCATCGGCCCGCATACAGAGGTGGGCACTCACATTAGCTGCCTATGACTACACAATTTGGCATAGACCGGTCACCGAAAACTGCGCCGATGCACTCAGCAGGCTCCCACTAACCACCACTGAGGGGGCTACCGAGCATGCTGCTGAGATGGTCATGGCTGTTGAAGCTTTCAGAAGCGAAGGCTCACCCGTGACAGCCTGTCAGATTAAAGTCTGGACAAATAGAGAAACGCTATTGTCTCTAGTCAAGAAATGTGTCCTGAATGGGGACTGGGCAGCCACGTACAGGGCAGGCCCTGAGGAATTTAAACCATTTCAAAGGCGCAGGGATGAACTCTCGGTTCAGGCCGATTGCCTACTGTGGGGAAACCGCGTAGTCAGGCCCCAGATGGGCAGAGAGGTGTTCATCAGCGAACTCCACAATGAGCACCCGGGCATTGTCATGATGAAGGCAATTGCCGGGTCACACATTTGGTGGCCAGGGATAGACGCAGATCTGGAACTTTGTGTTCGCAGGTGCAACATGTGTGCCCAGCTGGGCAATGCGCCCAGGGAAGCCACCCTTAGCCCCTGGCCATGGCCCACCAAGCCTTGGTCACGGATCCATGTGGACTACGCAGGTCCTTTCATGGGAAAAATGTTTTTGGTTGTAGTAGACGCCTACTCCAAATGGATCGAGTGTGTCATTTTAAATTCCACGGTAGAAAGTCTACGGGCAATGTTCGCCACCCACGGTCTACTGGACGTCTTGGTCAGTGACAATGGCCCGTGCTTCATAAGCACTGAATTCCAGGACTTCATGGCAGGCAATCGAATTAACCATGTCAGAACGGCACCTTTCAAGCCGGCCTCAAACGGCCAGGCAGAACGAGCAGTGCAGATAATCAAACAGGGGATGCTCAGAATCCAAGGGGGTTCCCTACAAACCCGCTTATCACGCCTCCTGTTGGCCTATAGATCTCGACCACACTCGCTCACAGGGGTTCCACCCGCAGAGCTGCTAATGAAAAGGACGCTCAAAACCCGGCTATCGCTTATACACCCCACCATGAAAGAAATTGTCGAGAGCAGGCGCCAGCCACAATATGACTACCATGACAGGAATGCGAGGGCGCGATGTATTGATGTACATAATCCTGTTTTTGTCCTCAACTACGCTGCAGGGCCCAAATAGCTTGCAGGCACTGTGATTGCCAAAGAGGGAAATAGGATTCTGGTAGTTAAACTTGCCAATGGACAAATCTGGCACAAACATGTGGATCAAACAAAAGGGAGGTTCAGCAACCCCATAGAAGAAGCAGGGGAAGAACACGATGTAGAGTTCACTCCACCACAGGTGACTGAACACCGGAACCAAAGGGAGGAGAGCCCAGTCACTGTGGGCAGTGTGGATAGGCCTGAGGCACCGCAAACAGCAGACACTCAGGCCAGCGACCAACAACCGGAGCCCCAACTCAGGCACTCTACAAGAGAGCGTAAACCACCAGAGAGACTTAACCTGTGATCCCAATAAGACTTTGGGGGGGAGGTGATGTCATGTATTCAACCAGCATTGTAACCCATGTATAATCTGACCTAAGTTGTACACTGTGAGAACAATGACCACTAGGCGGGAGACACTCCTAACCTGGACCTTCAGGTATAAAAGGGGAAACTCCACCCACCTTTATCACATGAGTGCTAAGGAAAAAAGGACAGGTCACAGACTGACCTTCTCTCAAGCATGGGTCTCGTGTGCATTTATACTGTATAGTAAGAACATATCAGGCATCAAAGGTGGACGAGAGGGAATGATTGAGCAAAGCAATAACTCCAGAGTATTGTGGTGAATGGAGGGCCAAGGGCTCTACCGGGGGTGTGAAACGTATGGCCTGCGAGCCAGATCTGATCTGCAGAACAGTTTGATCTGGCCCACATTCAGGGACATCGAGCGGGGCTGCAAGGCTTCATTCCGACTAAAGCCTAGAGCATTAAACTCAATTTTGGAGACCGGAGCTTTGTGACAGACAATCATATGAAACAAGCATAAAACATTTGTCTAACTAGCTGCCAATCAACACTGTGGGGAAAAACACACAAGCTAGGTTGAAACGAAGTTGCTCACGCTGAGATCAGAGCCGGGCCCCAGCCTGACTGCAGGTTTTCGGGACAGCTGCCAATTTAGAAGCAATCATAGATTTCCTGAGCTCACTTTGGGTGCAGCTGGGCTCAAGGCGCCCACATTGTCAGAACTGCAGAAACACTCGGCCAATCATTATCCTCTACAGGCTGACCACAGGTCCGATCTAAAGAAATTGGAACGTGCTTCTGAGACACTAACAGTGACATATAGTAGGACTTCGGGCCAATGATATGCCTGCAGATCTCAGAACTCGGCCAAAGATCTGTCACAACAGATGGGACTGATATTTGCATTGAGGTTTAGTAAAATATAGGAGTTCTAAACCAAATCTTTGCACAGAGCACGTAAGGCTAAAGTTTACATCATCAAATTCGAACATTTAATAAACACTCAAGTATCCAATAAATAGGCTAAATATTTTTTCTAACCTAAACATAATGTTTGATGGATTTGCCTGGCAGCAGAGCAATCTGAAGGTTACATTCCTATACCCATACATGTGTGAATAAAACAAAGGAACTAATTGTCCACCAAAGAAGTCCATAACAGTAATCATACTTACACCTGTGTAAGTATCCATGGTTCAGCAATTTAAGCTATTTATTCTGAGGAAATGAATATATTACTATGTCGGCATCAATTTACAACAATTACAACCCTGTTATCGCTGATTTCTGCAAGTTAAAAATCGACCCTAATGAGAAACAGAATTAGAGTCAAACCCAGTGATGCATAACAACGGAAGTGTGAGGCAGAGAGAAATACAGAAACAATGGAAGACAAATAAAGACAAGGAAACAAAAATAATTAGAAAGTAGAGACACAGTCACAGGAAGCCAGAGGCATTTTTTTCGGTGAGCAACAGCACAAGATATCAACATTATTGCATAATAATACATTGTGTGTTACTAGCATAATGTTTCTTTCATTATAAAACAATGTACCTACTTCTCGGGAACAAATTCATGAAATAATCAACTACTTTCAATAAAATTAAAACTCTTTGCTGCTTTTGAAGGTATTATGAAAGATCTTGATTTGTTCAGAATGTTATTCCTTGTAAAATTTGATTTTTTTTTTAATATGAACTTTGTTTCAGAAGTTACCTTTATTTTTGGGACCGCAGAGATCTTTAATTGACAATTAATTGATAAATCAAATCTGCACATTGTCAAAAAATGTAGCTTTTTAAATCAAACCTACACGCAATGTACTGACTGATATACAAGGTGAATGTGAATTGCAAAATCAAGACTTAATAAAGAGTAGTTTTATTGAAACATTACCGTCTTCCGATGGTTTGTCAGCCACAAAGGTGTCATTTGTTTCTTTCTCTGGTTTTGTGACAACCATTGATGTTAATGGTGTTACAAAGTTGTACTTGAGTGAAAGTTCCACGACTCTGTCCGTTATGTTTTGTTTCTCACTTGTGTTTGCATAAACCCTGAATGCAACAATCGAGAGCAATTAATTTTGTAACCTATTGTCATCCGTTACAGTAAATACTTGTGCTGCCATATAAACAAATGTTCCTGCCATTATTTTTAACTGTTTATGCAAGTTTTGTCTACAAGTAAGCAAAACAGATAAAACCACAATGATGATGAGCCATTTTGCAGCTGTGATAGCTAAAGTTTTAGAAAAGATAAAAGGGGAACGAAGGGTCAACAATCAAAACATTAACGTTTCTTTCAGGTGCTGATGAACTGTCTCTGTATGTGCAGCAATCACCTGTTTGAACTTTAATCACATTCTTATATTTTAATTTCTCAGACAGAAAACTCTTGCTACTTTACCTCTTCTCTAAGAGTTGTTGTATGGTCAAATAAGCCCACAGTCGCTCAGTAAAGTCACCAAAAATGTATTGCTGTTGTTGAGTAATATTTTCCACTTCTGATACCTTCACTTCAGCTTTTAGAGTCAGGATTTCATTGGCCTGTTGGAAAATTAAGGAGTTCGGCTAAAACTTGTAGTTCAAAATCATGAAAATAAATTACACTTAGTTCTTTGTTCCATGACATAAGCTCACAATTTGCAGTTAATTATGTTTTTAAAGAGACTGTTAATTTGTAACATTTCATTACTACGCATTAGGCATAAAGCACATGAATTATTTTAATCGATATGAACAACAAAGCCTGATAGGATTTATGTAATATATAATAAACAGATAGTATTTTATTACAATTTTGTGTTGATATGAAGTTTATAACTATCCTGTCCAACATTTATTGTTAACCAACACTACCGAAACAGATTACCTGGTTATTGATCTCATTGTTGGTTTTGATATCTTACTGTGTGCAAATTGGCTGCTGTGGTTGCCTGCATAACGACAGTAACTACACTTCGGCCTTTTGGCTAAGATCAAGTGTAGTATCTGTTCTTATCAGTTTAATATCCCCTATGGGGACATGATATTGAATTGATTTTTGGACAGGGAGCTGGATCAGGGGCTTGCCCCTCCACTCCATGCACCGACATGGTATTGCAATATTTCCAGGAACGGTGCAACTTCGCCTCTCGGCCTTTTGGCCTAAGATCAAATATATTGGCGCAAAGTGATCTTTGGCGTTAGAGTTGATCTGGAAAGAAATTGGACATAAAAAAAAAGTAACTACACTTCAAAAGCATATGAAGTAATTTGAGATTCCCAAGGACGTGAAAGTGCTTTCTTCTTGATGTAGTAACAGAGAGTGTGGATGAGGGTAGTGGGGTTGATGTTGTGTATCTGGACTTTCAAAAGGCGTTTGATAAAGTACCACATAATAGACCTGTTAGCAAAATTGAAGCCCGTGAGATTAAAGGGGCAGTGGCAACGTGGATATAAAATTGGCTAAGGTCAAGTGGTGAACGGTTGCTTTTCAGACTGGAATGAAGTGTCCCCCAGGGGTTGGTATTAGGACGACTGCTCTTTTCGATACATATTAATGACCTGGACTTGGATGCACAGGCCATAATTTCAAAGTTTGCAGATGATACGAAACTCACAAATTTAGTAAAAAGTGAGGAGAATAGTAACAGGCTATTTCATAGACAGACTGATGAAATGGGCAGGCACATGGCAGATGAAATGCAGAGAAAAAAGAAAGACATACATTTATATAGCACCTTTCACAACCACTGGATGTGTCAAAGTGCTTTACAACCAATGAAATGTAGCCATTGTTATAGGAAACATGGCAGCCAATTTGCACACAGCAAGCAGCAATGACCCGATAATCTGTTTTTTGGTTAGGTTGATTGAGGGATAAATATTGGCCAGGACACCAGGGATAACAACCCTACTCTTCTTTGAAATAGTGTCATGGGATCTTTTATGTCCACCTGAGAGACCAGACAGGGCCTCAGTTTAACATCTCACCCAAAAGACAGGACTCCCTCAGCACTGCAACATCAGCTCTTGTTGCTGGAGTGGGACTTGAACCCACAACCTTCTGATTCAGAGATGAGTGTGCAACCCACTGAGCCACAGCTGACACTTGTGTGGATTGATTCATTTGGAAGAATGAAGAGAGGCAATATAAACTAAATGGTACCATTTTAAAGGTGGGTGCAGGAACAGAGACCCGGGGGTGTAGTCACACAAGTCTTTGAAGGTGAAAGGACAAGTTGGGAAAGCTATTGAAAAGGCAGATATGATCCTTGGCTTTATTAATAGAGACACAGAGTACAAAAGCAAGGATGTTATACCAAACCTTTATAAAACACTGGTTAGGACCCAGCTGGATTATTGTGCCCAATTTTGGGCACCACATTTTGGAAGGATATCAAGGCCTTAGAGAGGATGCAAAGAAACTTTACCAGAACGATACCAGGGATGAAAGACTTCAATTTCGTGGAGAGACTAGAGATGCTCTCAGAGCAGAGAAGGTTAAGAGGATATTTGATGGAGAGTTTCAAAATGTTGAAGGGTTTTGATAGAATAAATAAGGATAAATTGTTGCCAGTGGCAGAAGGGTTACTAACCAGCGGACACACATTTAAAGAATTTGGAAAAAAAACAGAGGTGACCTGATGAAAAAAATGTTTCGATCTGGAATACATTGCCTGAAAGGTTGGAGAAAGCAGATTCAATAATAACTTTCAAAAGAGAATTGGATAAATACTTGAAAAGGAAAAATGTGGTCAGCTATGAGGAAAGAGCAGGGGAGTGGGACTAATTGGATCGCTCTTTCAAATAGCCGTCTCAGGTACGATGGGCCAAACAGCCTTCTGCGCTGTATCATTCTATGACTCTCTGAGATTTTTGTTAGGATAGTTGTTAGGACATCCTTACAGCTCCTAGAAAAAGTAATAGAAGCAGAATACATCATATCATTTAAAAATGAAGTAGATATTTATTTGAAAGAGAACATTTTTGAAAAGGAGAGGGAAATGGGATTAAGTGGAAAGCTCTTTCCAAGAACCGGCACAGGTACAATGGGCTAAATAATTTCCTGCTGCACTGTAATACTGTATTCTATGTTTCATCCAAAATGTAAATAAATGAATTGGAATAAGAGAGAGAATACTTACTGTTTGAGCAATGACCTCTGCTACGAGTGACTGCAGGTTATTGTCTGTAATCTTGCCAGCCACTACAATTTCAGACCCATCGTAATACTGTTTAAAATTGGCCTGTGTTAATTCTGAAATGGCATTCTCGGAGTATTGCAATTCAATATCCAAAAGCAAAGGATTTGCCACTTCATCATAAAAACCCTGTGAAAAAGAAATACTTAAATAGTTTCACAATCTTTCATAATAATTATAACATTGATTAGTGTTTCAGCTGGAAATTCCCATTCAAGTATAAGCTGAGGTCAGACTGCACTTGCAAGAATATTTACTCCTGATAGTAAGGATTTGCAAGTTTTTCTACTCAGTTTCTGCTCTCAAATGCACAGTAGGCATGCTAATGAAATGTTTATGGCTGTTAAAGCACCACAGCAGTCAAATATCTGTATTCTTGTCTGCAACACAAGGGAAGGTTCTGTAAGCTGCTGCATTCCTGGACAATGGAGGTGTTGTGTATAGAAGAACTCCACGAGGCTGAATACTGTGAGCTAAACTTAGTGTGACCTTAGTCTTCTTTATTACAACTCCAGAATGCCTAAACAACATGGCAGCCAACCTTTTATAGTGGCCCTGCACGTGTATGCAGGTGACCATTAGGACTCCAACAATCGCGCCCTCTGGTGGCAAGTATTACATAGTTACATACATAACAGGAGACTTCTCAATTGACCGTTGCAGTACTGAGATTCATGCTGTCGGCAGTGAGGGAAAGGAGGGTTGTTCTGTGTGGCACTGATGGGCACCCTCTACAGAACCAACAAGCTTGGCAAAAAATAGTTGATAGGATGAATACTGCTATGAAACCCAGATGCGCTGGCTCCAAATTTGTAAGGAGATGGTAGACCTGGAGAAAGCTGCCAAGGTAATGACTTCCTATGCCAAGTAACTGCCCCAAGTATGCACGCCCAATATCTTTCCTCATAATCGGTTACTCTATTACTGCTGTCCCATTCAAAGCATTCTTACCTTACAGTTCTTTGAGTGCTTACCATGCATGGCTATGCTGCAGCAGGGCACACAAACAAGCTGCAAGTGAAAGTGTCGTACTGAAATGTTATAAACAGCTTAACGCAGCAATTGCTTCCAACATAATCTAGCAGTATAATGCGTGTGTGAAAAGTGTACTTTACACATGAAATTTGGCACTGTTTGTTTATTTTGATATAGGTTCAGAATGGTAGCTGCTGGCTGAATCTCTCTTCTCTGTGTATTTGTGTCTAATAAAACACAACAACAAGGATAGCAATAAACGTTAACTCAAGGAAGGGAAATCCTGGCTGAGGCTACACTATTATTGAAGTGATATAGAGAAAGTCTGGTTCAAAGTCCTGCAGTTGGACTTATTTTTCAGATAAGATGTAAAATTGAAGCCTGATCTGTCTGTTCAGGTGGATGTAAAACTTCCTATGGTATTATTCAAAGAAGAGCATCCAAGCGACAATAAATGTGCCAGAAAGTGTGCAGCATCAGCCAGCCATTGCAGTACTAAACATGGCTGAATCAGCATAAGGAAGTTCAGGCTCACCTGAATCCCATGAGACTCCCACAAAAGCCCAGCAGCCCGTCAGTACATTTACTCTCGCAAACTACTGCGGATGCAGGGTATTCCCAGCATTTTCTGTTTTTGTTTTGGATTCCAGCATCCGCAGTATTTTGCTATAGTACATTTACTCTGTCCACTGGGGAAGTCATGGAATAGTCACACTAAAAATCAATCATAGTACCACCATGGCAAAGTGATTCTAAATACTTTAGCCGACCATCTCGAGCACTTATTGACACTTTTTGTATCAGTTATCTCAGCTGGCCACTCACAACTTCCTTGGTATGTTATACCCAAATGTTTTTGACAACCAGATATTAGAATGTGATGAATGGCTCAGAGAGGTGTAATTGGGTTCAGTATCTCTGTCTGTCTTCCTCTCAGGTAATAAAGGAATGTATAATTGTTAGCACATCGGAATAGCACAATATGGGCTCGATTGGAGCATAAACGCTGACATGGTTGGTTGGGCCGAGTGGCCTGTTTCTGTGCCATATATCCTATGTAATGTCACCACAGAACAAAAGAGTTGTAGACCCAGGCAGTGAATTCTCATTATCCAGCATTTTAATCCTTAGACTGGATGTTTTCTATTTGTGTGCATGTTTCTTTTATTGTTGGCTTCAGTCTTTTGAACCTTCTGGGCCAAGAGGATTGGAAAAGACTTCTCACTGGTAGACATAGACCAATGAAGGAACAGCTTTTTCCACCAATCAGAGAGCATTTTGTAGCAATTCTCTGGGAAGTTCAAAATAAACTGTAGAGCCAACTTTGGAGAGTGGAACAGTGCAGGAGATCACAGGGTCAAATGGCGGAGGAGATCGCCGAGGCAGCAGTGAGGCGAGCAATGGTGGAGCAAACCAGACCAGGTTGGGCGACAGAAGGACAGCAGATAGTAGTAGAGCAGGCCAGAAGTGGAGAGCACCACATGAAGCCAGAATGCAGGGGCGGAGATTTTGTGGGGGATCAGCGGGCACGATCGGTGACGGTTTGGGTGGGAAACTTTTTTTTCCCCAGCAGGTCGAGACTCCGGTGACACATACCTTTACCAAATGTCAGGCCTGTCAGCACTGTGCAGACCTGACATGCAGCAGCGGGGGAGGTCATTAGTGGCTTTTTTACAGCCATTTAACAATGTTTTTTCCCAGCTTTTTGAATTTGACAGGTCACCCATCGGTTTCCCCAGTGCCTAGACCTCGTCTGTGAAGCTGAGGTGGGAGGGTCAGTGGCCATTGAACCAGCTGATGAGTTGACAACTTCAAGTCAAATTAAAGCTCCCAGCTAACTGAGAAATGTTCTCTTAACCACTAGCTTTTCTAAATTGCATTTCCACTACAGATTCAGAATGCTGCAAGTCTTTACCAAGTCTCCATCCAATCTGACCTCATTGCCTCCACCACCATTGACAGATCGTGTCTGTCATCTTTACTTCATCTGACATCTATTCCATCAGCATGGGTGCCCTTGAAGCTCTCTCACCTTAGTCCTGAGAATCCCACCACGATCAGCCACAACACCAGCAGCACCAACAACATCAACCTTCTCCGCAATCAACTGATGTTGCACAGGACACAGGGCATTTGCACCCGAGCACATTGCTGCCCGGGTTGCCAGGGATGGCCTCACCATGGCCAGATTTACTTCATTTGACACTGTCCACCCTGTCTGCCACATCCTGTGCCAGGTTGAGACTACCCCACACCAACACCATAAAGCATCCTTACAATATCCAAGCCATTCCTTTCACACTCATCAACATTGCGTGGGGGTACCATTATGTCTCACCATTAACTGCAACTCACTAAGCCACTTTCAAAGGTGCACACAAATCTGTCCAAGAACACAAAGTGTTGAAAATAAAGATTTTAATGTTTGACACCACATTAACAGAAACATAAAATGATTGCAGCACGGAAGAAGGATATTCGGCCTGTTGAGCCCATGCCAGCTCTCTGCAAGAGCACTTAAGCTAGTCTCACCGCCCCCACCAACGCCCCCCCCCGCCCTTTCCCCGTAGTCCTGCAATTTTTTTCCTTATATCCATCTCCCTTTTGAAAGCCGTGACTGAGTCTGCCTCCATCACCCTTTCAGGCAGTGCATTCTAGATCATAACCACTCTGCGTAAAAAAGTTTTTTTCTTATGTCGCCTTTGGTTCTTTTGACAATCAGCTTAAATCTGTGTCCGCTGATTCTCGACCCTACTGCTAATGGGAAGTTTCTCTCTACTCTATCCAGACTCCTCATGATTTTGAACACCTCTATCTAATCTCCTCACTCTTTTCTGCTCTAAGGAGAACAAACCCAGCCTTTTCAGTCTATCCACATAACTGAAGTCCCTCATCCCTGGAATCATTCTCGTAAATGTTTTCTCTCTAAGGCCTTCACATCCTTCCTAAAGTGCAGTGCCCAGAATTGGACACAATACTCCAGTTGAGGCTGAATTAGTGTTCTCTGCAGGTTCATCATAATTTCCACGCTTTTGTACTCTATACCTCTATTCATGAAGCCCAGGAACCTGTAAGCTTTTTTACCTGCTTTCTCAACCTGCCCTGCCCCTTTCAATGATTTGTGCACATATACCTCTAGATCTCTCTGTTCCTGCACCTACTTTAGGATTATACCCTTTCGTTTATATTTCCAATCTTCATTCTTTCTACCAAAATGTATCACTTCGCACTTTTCTGCGTTACATTTCAACTGCCACATGTCTGCCCATTCTACCAGCCTGTCTATGTCCTCTTGAAGTCTATCACTATACTCCTCACTGTTCACTATACTTCCAAGTTTTGTGCTATTGGCAAATTTTGAAGTTGTGTCCTGTACACCCACATAAGAATTAGGGGCAGGAGTAGGCTATTCGGCCCCTCGAGCCTGCTCCACCATTCAGTAAGATCATGGCCGATCTTCTACCTCAACTCCACTTTCCTACATTATCCCCATATCCACTGATTCCATTAATATCCAAAAATCTGTTGATCCCTGTCTTGAATATGCTCAACAACTGAGCCTCCACAGCCTTCTGGGGCAGAGAATTCCAAAGATTCACCACTCTGAAGAAATTTCTCCTCATCTCAGTCCTAAATGGCCGACCCCTTATTCTGAGACTGTGACCCCTGGTTCGAGACTCTTCAGCAAGTTATCTACTTTCAAGAGTGCTAAACCCTTTCAAATGTATTCTCTTACTCTATCTTCCTCCTGAACTTCAATGTCGGCATTGTCCCCCACTTTTGTGAAGACAGCTGAAAAGTATTCATTAAGTACCTTACCCACATCCTCCACCTCAATACATAGGTCACCATTTTGGTCCCTAATAGGCCTTACTCTTTCCTTAGTTATCCTCTTGCTCTTGTGTAATTGTAAAACATCTTTGGGTTTTCTTTGATTCTACTTGCCAGTTTATTTTCCTGTGCTCTTTTTGCTTTCCTAATCTCCTTCTGAATTTTATCCCTGCACTTTTTAAGACTGTTCTAGGTTTTTTGCAATATTGAGCTCATGATATCTGATCTAGGCTTCCCTTTTTTGCCTCATCTTGCCCTGTATGCACCTTGTCATCCAGGGGGCTTAAAAATGTCAATTCTAGCCTTTTAATTTGTGGGAACATGTTTATCCTGAACTCCATGTACCTCCCTCTTGAATGCCTCCACTCTTCTGACACTGATTTACTGACAACTGTTTCCCGTCCACTTTTGCGAAATAGCTTATAGTAAAATTGGCCTTCCCCCAATTTAGACACCTTACTCCTGTTTTTTCTTTGTCCTTATCCATAATCATGCTAAAACTAACTGAATTATGATCACTACCACAAAAATGCTCTCCCACGGATACTTCTTCCATCTGCCCAGTTTCATTCCCGAACACTTAATCTAGAACTGTCCCCCCTCTTGTTGGGCTTGCTACGTATTGGCTAAAAAAAAGTTCTCCAGACTGCAATTTAGGAATTCTGTGCCCTCTGTATCATTTACACTGATTGATATTAGGGCAATTGAAATCCCCCACTATTACTGCCCTATTGTTTTTGCACTTGTCAGAAATTTGCCTACAAATTTTATCTCCCTCAGACTGTTTGGGAGTCTATAGTACACTCCCAATAGTGTGATTGCCCCTTTTTTGTTCTTTACTTTGGTGATCCTTCTAACATATCATCCCTCTTCACAGCTGTAATTGTTTCTTTAATCAACACTGCGATCCCTCTCCTTTTTTAACCCCCCTCTATTTCGCTTGAAAAATCTGTAACCAGGAATGTTGAGCTATCATTCCTGCCCTTCTTTCAGCCATGTCTCAGTAATGGTTATAATATCATAATCCCATGTAGCCATCTGTGCCATTAGCTCATCTGCCTTATTTTCTAGACTCCTTGCATTAAAGTATATAGCATTTAGCATTGCCAAACTACCTTGTTGTCCAATTAAAAAAGTAAACATAGATAAGTAATATTTCTAATCTAAAAAACCTCATTAATTAAATCAGCTGATTGCTGAGTAGCTGCTGGGCGCGTTTTCCTAAGTTTTAAAGTTTATTTCTGCTCGATAGTTCCGAAGCTATTAACTAGAGACTGGCAGGGCAGCTCAGTCCCGTGGATTGCACATCCTGTGACATAGGAAGTCCTGGACACTTCGCGCAGCCTGGGACAATCAGGTGTGCAGAAGGTGTCTCCAACTGCAGCAACTCAAGCTCTGTGTTTCGGAGTTTCAGTGGTGGCTGGAGTCATCACTAGTGGCGGTGCATCCGCGAGACTGAGAATTTCATAGTAGCACGTTTCAGGAGGTGGCCACCCCGTAGCTTAACATAGAAACATAGAAAGTAGGTGCAGGAGCAGGCCATTCGGCCCTTGAAGCCTGCACCACCATTCAATATGATCATGGCTGATCATGCAACATCAGTACCCCATTCCTGCCTTCTCTCCATACCCCCTGATCGCTTTAGCTGTAAGGGCCACATCTAACTGCCTTTTGAATATATCCAATGAACTGGATTCAACAACTTTCTGTGGTCGAGAATTCCATAGATTCACAATTCTCTGGGTGAAGAAGTTTCTTCTCATCTCAGTCCTAAGTGGCTACCCCTTATCCTTAGACTGTGACCGCTAGTTCCGGACTTCCCAACATTGGGAACATTCTTCCTGCATCTAACCTGTCCAATCCCGTCAAAATGTTATATGTTTCTATGAGATCCTCTCTCATCCTTCTAAATTCCAGTGAATATAAGCCTAGTCGATCCAGTCTTTCTTCATATGTCAGTCCTGCCATGCCGGGAATCAGTCTGGTGAACCTTCGCTACACTCTCTCAATAGCAAGAATGTCCTTCCTCAGATTAGGAGACCAAAACTGCACACAATACTCAAGGTGTGGTCTCACCAAGGCCCTGTACAACTGCAGCAAGACTTCCCTGCTCCTATACTCAAATCCTCTCGCTATGAAGGCCAACATGCCATTTGCTTTCTTTACTGCCTGCTGTACCTGCCTACTGATGTACCATGACACCCAGGTCTCGTTGCACCTCCCCTTTTACTAATCTGTCACCATTCAGATAATAATCTGCCTTCCTGTTTTTGCCACCAAAGTGGATAACCTCACATTTATCCACATTATACTGCATCTGCCATGCATTTGCCCACTCACCTAACCTGTCCAAGTCACCCTGCAGCCTCTTAGCATCCTTCTCACAGCTCACACTGCCACCCAGCTTAGTGTCATCTGCAAACTTGGCAATATTACATTCAATTCCTTTGTCTAAAACATTAATATATATTGTAAATAACTGGGGTTCCAGCACTGAACCTTGTGGTACTCCACTAGTCACTGCCTGCCATTCTGAAAAGGACCCATTTATTCCGACTCTTTGCTTCCTGTCTGCCAACCAGCTCTCTATCCATATGAATACATTACCCCCAATACCATGTGCTTTAATTTTGCACACTAATCTCTTGTGTGGGACCTTGTCAAAAGCCTTTTGAAAGTCCAAATACACCACATCCATTGGTTCTCCCTTGTCCACTCAACTAGTTACATCCTCAAAAAATTCCAGAAGATTTGCCAAGCATGATTTTCCTTTCATAAATCCATGCTGACTTGGACCGATCCTGTCACTGCTTTCCAAATGTGCTGCTATTACATCTTAAATAACTGATTCCAGCATTTTCCCCATTACCGATGTCAGGCTAACCGGTCTATAATTCCCTGTTTTCTCTCTGCCTCCTTTTTTAAAAAAGTGGGGTTACATTAGCTACCCTCCAATCCATAGGAACTGATCCAGAGTCCATGGAATGTTGGAAAATGACCACCAATGCATCTACTATTTCTAGGGCCACTTCCTTAAGTACTCCTTAACAATGTGCAGGCAGAGAGGAAGTTGATGACCATCAGACAGAGGAGGAGTATTGGCAGGTCCATCTCGCTCTCCAACCAATATTTTGTTCTGAGTGCTGGTGAGGGCGATGGTGCCTCTGGATGGCTCAGCTGCACGGTGGGGAGGGGGAAGAAAAAGAATGGAAGAGCAATAGTGGTAGGGGATTCAATAGTCAGGGGAGCAGACAGGTGTTTCTGTGGCTGCAGACATGACTCCAGGATGGTATGTTGGCCCTCTGGTGTCAGGGTCAAGAATGTCACTGACCGGCTGCAAGACATTCTGGGGCGAAGAGGGAGAACAGACAGAGGTCGTAGTCCATATCGGTACCAATGACATAGGTAAAAAGAGGGAAGCAGAGTTTAGGGAGCTGGGAGAGAGATTAAAAAACAGGACCTAAAAGGTAGTAATCTCCGGATTACTACCGGTGCCATGTGCTAGTAAGTACAGAAAAAGGATGATAGAGAAGATGAATGCATGGCTGGAGAGATGGTGCAGGTGGGAGGGCTTTAGATTCCTGAGGCATTGGGATCGTTTCTGGGGGAGGTGGGACCTGTACAAACCGGATGGGTTGCACCTCAGCAGAGCCGGGTCCAGTATCCTAGTGCTGTTGAGGAGGGTTTAAACTAGCTTGGAAGGGGGATGGAAATCAGAGAATAGATTCAGAGGAGAGAGAAGCAAAGCTGGAATTGGGCAGCAGAGAAGTAGAACGTGAATTTGGAAGACACAGGAACCAAGGGTTGGAAAATAGACAACAGGGGAGTTTGGCAATACTAAATGGTATATACTTCAATGCAAGGAATATAGGAAATAAGGAAGATGAGCGGAGAGCACAGATTCATACTTGGGAGTACGATATTATAGCTATTACTGAGACATGGCTGAAAGAAGGGCAGGTATGGCAGCTCAACATTCCTGGTTACAAGGTTTTCGGACGGGATAGAGAGGGGGATAAAAAATGATGGGGATCACAGTATTGATTAAAGAAAACAATTACAGCTGTGAGAAGGGATGATATGTTAGAGGGGTCATCAAACCAGGCCATATGAGTTGAATTAAAGAACAAAAAAGAGGCAATCACACTACTGGGAGTGTACTATACACCCCCAAGCAGTCAAAGGGAGATAAAATAACAAATATGTGGGCAAATTGCTGCAATGTGCAAAGCCTATAGGGCTGTAATAGTGGGGGAGTTTAACTACCCTAGTATCAGTGGGAGAACATTTTGGTGCTAGTGATCATAGTTCAGTAAGATTTAGGGTTGTTATGGAAAAGGACAAAGGGGGACCAGGAATAAAAGTTCTCAATTGTGTTAAAGCCAATTTTGCTGAGATGAGATGGGATTTGGCTAAAGTGGACTGAAAATGGCTACTTGATGGTAAATCAGTGTCAGAGCAGTGGGGGACATTCATGGAGGAGATCCTGAGGGTACAGAGCAAGTATGTTCCCTTTAAAAAAAAGGGTGGGGCTATCAAATCTAGTCAAGGGACATACAGGGTAAGATAAAGAAAAAAAGGGAAGCTTATGACAGGTACCAGGAACTCAACACTGCAGAAACTCTAGAGGAGTACAAGAAATGCAGGGGTGCAATTAAGAAAGATATCAGGAAAGCAAAGGAAGAGCATGAAAGAATGTTGGCAAGTAAAATCAGGAAAAACCCAAAGATGTTTTATAAATAAATTAAGATCAAGAGGATAACTAGAGAATGTATGGGGCCTATTAGAGATCATAAAGGAAATGTGTGTGTAGAGGCGAAGACGTGGGTATGATTCTTAATGAATACTATGCATCCGTTTTCACAAAAGAGAGAGGCGATGCAGACTTTGCAATGAGGGAGGAGATAAATATAATGAGAGGAAGTATTAAGGGGCTTAGTAGCTTTGAAAGTGGATAAATCCCCAGGCCCAGATGAAATATATCCAAGGCTATTAAGAGAAGCTGAAGAGGAAATAGCAGAGGCTCTGACCATCATTTTCCAATCCTCTCTGGCTACAGGTGCGGTGCCAGAGGACTGGAGGACTGCTAATGTTGTACCTTTGTTTAAAAAGGGCGCAAGGGATAGACTGAGTAATTATAGGCCAGTCAGCCTAACCCCAGTGGTGGGAAAATTATTGGAAAAAATCCTGAGGGACAGGATAAATCTTCATTTGGATTCATCAAGAACAGTCAGCACGGATTTGTCAAGGGAAGGTCGTGTCTGACTAATTTGATTGAATTTTGAGAGGAGGTAACCAGGAGTGTCGATGAGTGGAGTGTGTATATGGATTTTAGCAAAGCTTTTGATAAGGTCCCGCATTGCAGACTGGTCACGAAAGCCATGGGATCCAGGGCAAAGTTGCAAGTTGGATCTAAAATTGGCTTGGAGGCAGGAAGCAAAGGGTAATGGTTGATGGCTGTTTTTGTGACTGGAAGGCTGCATCCAGTGGGGTTCTGCAGGGCTCGGTGCTGGGTCCCTTGCTTTTGTGATATATATCAATGACTTAGACTTAAATGTAGGGGGTATGTTTAAGAAGTTTGCAGATGACGCTCAAATAGGCTGTGAGGTTGATAAAGAAGAAAGCTGCGGACTGCAGGAAAGATATCAATGTACTGGTCAGTTGGGCAGAACAGTGGCAAATGGAATTCAATCCGGATAAGTGTGAGGCAATGCATTTGGAGAGGTCTAACAAGGCAAGGGAATACACATTAAATGGTATGACACTAAAATGTGTAGAGGAACAAAGGGACCTTGGAGTGCAGGTTCAAAGATCCCTGAAAGTAGTGCACCAGGTAGATAAGGTGGTTAAGAAGGCATATGGAATACTTGCCTTTATAAGTTAAGGTATGGAATACAAGAGCAGGGAGGTTATGCTTGAAATGTATAAAACATTCGTTAGGCTGCACCTGTACTGTGTGCAGTTCAGGTCACCACATTACAGGAAAGATGTGATTGCACTGGAAAGGTTGCAGAGCGGATTTACAAAAATGTTGCCTGGACTAGAGAATTTTGACTATGTGGAAAGATTGGAGATACTGGGTCTGGTTTCTTTGGAACAGAGGAGGCTAAGAGGAGACCTGATTGAAGTGTATAAAATTATGAGGGGCCTGGATAGAGTGGATAGGAATGCCCTGTTTCCCTTGGCAGAGGGGTCAACAACCAGAGAGCATAGATTTAAGGTAATTAAGGGGAGGTTTATAGGAGTTATGAGGGGAAATTTCTTCACACAGATGGTGGTGGTGACCTGGAACTCACTGCCTGAAAGAGTGGTAGAGGCAGAAACCCTCACCACATGTAAAAGATACTTGGATGTGTACTTAAAGTGCGGTAACCTACAGGGCTACGGACCAAGAGCTGGAAAGTGAGATTAGGCTGGATAGCTCTTGGTCGGCCGATGGGGACTCACTGGGCTGAAATGGCCTCCTCTGGTGCTGTAAATTTCTATGATTCTAGCCTTTGTTTCCTCTGCCTTCCAAACTCGCTTACTAATTTTCTGCCTTCCATTTCCAGCTTGACTGCTTTTTCCTTCTGACAATGCTCTCAGGTTCCCATCCCCATGGAAAGCTAGTTTAAATCCTCACCAACAGCACTAGCAACCACCTCCCCCGTGAGGATATTGGTCCCGGCTCTGATGAGGTACAACCCATCCAGCTTGTACAGCTCCCATCTCACCCAGAAATGGACCCAATGCATCAGGAATCTAAAGCCCTCCCTCCTGCACCATCTCTCCAGCCACACATTCATCTGCTCTATCCTTCTATTTCTGTACTCACTAGCTCGTGGCACTGGGAGTAATCCAGAGATTACTACCTTTTGGGTCCTACTTTTTAATCTCTCTCCTAGCTCCCTAAACTCTGCCTGCAGAACCTCATCCCTCTTTCTTCCTATGTCATTTGTGCTGATATGGACCACGACCTCTGGCTGTTCACCCTCCCCCCCTCAGAATGTCCTGCAGTTGCTCAGTGACATTCTTGACCCTGGCACCAGGGAGGCAACATACCATCCTGGAGTCACGTCTGTGGCCACAGAAACACCTGTCTGCTCCCCTAACTATTAAATCCCCTACCACTATTGCTCTTAACTTCTGTTAACTACAGTTTTAAAGTTCTAGGTTTAAATCAAAATGTTAAACTAAATTTCACTTTTTACAGCTTCCACTTACCCAATACTTACCAGAAATTCCCACTCTTTCCAAATTCCCAAATAAACAACTCTGTTTAAGTGCACTCCATTGCACTCTGTGGAGACCACATCCAAGTCATTAATATAGATCAAGAAAAGCAGTGGTCCTAGAACCGGCGCCTGGGGAACACCACTGTGTACCTTCCTCCAGTCCTAAAAAACAACCGTTTATGACTACTATCTGTTTCCTGTCATTTAGCCAATTTTGTATCCATGCTGCCACTGTCCCTTTTATTCCATGGGCTTCAACTTTGCTGGCAACCCTGTTATGTTGCACTTTGTCGAACGCACTTTGGAAATCCATGTACATCACGTTAACCACATTGCCCTCATCAACCCTCTGTTACCTCATTAAAAAACTCTATCAAGTTGTTAAACACTATTTGCTTTCAACAAATCTGTGCTGGCTTTCCTTAATTAATCCACACTTGTCCAAGTGATTGTTAATTCTGTCCCTGATTATGGTTTCTAAAAGCTTCCCCACTACTAAGGTTAAACTGACTGGCATGTAGTTGCTGGGTTTATCTTTAGACCCTTTTTTGAACAAGGGTGTAACATTTGAAGTTCTCCAGCATTATGGCCAGTAGCTCTGCGATTTCCTCTTTCACTTCCCTCAGCATTCTAGGATGCATCCCATCTGATCCTGGTAAAGTATCTACTTTAAGTACAGCCAGCCTTTCTAGTAGCTCCACTTTATCAATTTTTTTCCATCCAGTATCTCCTCTACTTCCTCCTTCACTATGTCTATGGCAACATCTTCCTTGGTGAAGACAGATGCAAAGTACTCATTTAGCACCTCAGCCATACCCTCTGCCTCCATGCTTAGGTCTCCTTTTTGGTCCCTAATCAGCCCCACCCCTCCTCTTACTACCCATTTACTAATTATATACCCATAGAAGACTTTTGGATTACCTTTTATGTTAGTTGCCATTCTATTCTCATATCCTCTCTTTGCCCCTCTTATTTTCTTTTTCACCTTCTCTGAACTTTCTATGTATTCTCAACCTGACACCTGTCATACCTGCCCTTTTTCTGCTTCATCTTACTCTCTATCTCTTTCATCATACAGGGAGCTCTGACTTTAGTTGCCCTGCCTTTCCCCCTAGTGGGAATGTACCTCGACTGTACTTGAACTATTTCCTCTTTAAAGGCAGCCCATTGTTCCATTACAGTTTTGCCTGCCAATCTTTGATTCCAATTTACCCGGGTCAGATCCGTTCACATCCCACTGAAATCAGCCTTCTTCCAATTAACTATTTTTACTGTAGATTGCTCTCTGTCCTTTTCCATGGCTAATCTAAACTTTATGATACTATGATCACTGTTCCCTAAATTTTCACCTCCCGACACTTGCTCCACTGGATCTACCTCATTCCCCAGAAATGCCTCCTTCCTTGTTGGGCTGGAAACATACTGATCAATAAAGTTGTCCTCAACACACTTCAGAAATTCTTCCCCCTCTCTGCCCTTTACACTATTACTATTGCAATCTATTTTAGGATAGTTGATGTACCCCATTTTCATTAATCTGTAATTATTGCATTCCTCTGTAATTTCTCTTCAAATTTGCTCCTCCATATTTTTCCCACTAGTTGGTGGCCTATAGAATACACCTAGTCATGTAATGGCACCTCTATTATTTCTTAACTCTAGCCATAGAGATTCTGTCCTTGACCCCTCCAGGACATCCTCTCCAGCACTGTAACATTCTCCTTAATCAATACTGCCACACCACCTGCTATCTTTTCTTCCCTATCTCTCCTGAACACCTCGTATCCAGGAATATTTAACATCCAATCCTGCCCTTTTTTTGAGCCAGGTCTCCGTTATTGTCACGACATGATATTCCCATGTGGCTCTTTGCATCTGCAGCTCACCAACCTTGTTTACTATGCTTTGTGCATTCACATCCATACACTGTAAACCTATCTTAGACCATCCTGTGTCCTCCTTTAGTCTGACCCCATCTAATACCTTACTATTTCTTACTTTCCATCTCTCCCAATCCTTTGTGCCCTTTGGTTCCCCTTTCGAATGCTACATCCTGGTGCCCAACCCCCTGCCAACTTTACATGAACATTGCATAAAACATCCAAGTACCTACGATTGTGTGTTGTTAGTTGGTATGACTGCACTAGGATGAGGGCGAGTGTGAAGGGTGACTAGTGAGATGGGGACATGATAATGTGGATAGAGAGGGATGAGTGGAGGTTGAAGGTAAGTTGCTATGAGTAAAGATGTGCAGGAGTAGGACAGAGAAGGGGATGTGATGAGAGGCACAGCAGGATGAGGTTGAGTGTGGCTTTGTACTAACGTTTTATAATCTACTGAAATCATTGAAACGTTTGCGGCACAGCATCCAGGTCCTCCTGACCACATCTCTGCTTATGCCCTCCTATGCAATGTGCAACCAGGTTATTTTGATCTCCTAGGGAGGTCTTTCCGCCCATGGGGAGGGAAGGGGACTACCCTGTATCCTGTGGCTCCCTCCATAAGCATATGGAGGGAGTCATGGGAGAGCCTTGGTGCAGCCTTGCACCTCTGTGCAGTGCTTGTCAGTGTTTGCAGCACCTCAATGCTGTGACACTGACAGCACAAAGACTGCCACGGCCCCTACATAAGACAATAAGAACTAGGAGCAAGAGTTGGAAAGCAGTGATGGGATTGGTCCAAGTCAGCATGGATTTATGAAAGGGAAATCATGCTTGACAAATCTTCTAGAATTTTTTGAGAATGTAACTAGCAGAGTGGACAAGGGAGAACCAGTGGATGTGGTGTATTTGGACTTTCAAAAGGCTTTTGACAAGGTCCCACACAAGAGATTGGTGTGCAAAATTAAAGCATGTGGTATTGGGGTAATGTACTGACGTGGATAGAGAACTGGTTGGCAGACAGGAAGCAGAGAGTCGGGATAAACAGGTCCTTTTCAGAAGGCAGGCAGTGACTAGTGGGGTGCCGCAGGGCTCAGTGCTGGGAACCCAGCTATTTACAATATACATGAATGATTTGGATGAGGGAATTGAGTGTAATATCTCCAAGTTTGCAGATGACACTCAGCTGGGTGGTGGTGTGAGCTGTGAGGAGGATGCTGAAAGGCTGCAGGGTGGCTTGGACAGGTTCGGTGAGTGGGCAAACGCGTGGCAGATGCAGTATAATGTGGATAAATGTGAGGTTATCCACTTTGGTGGCAAAAACACGAAGGCAGAATATTATCTGAATGATAGCAGATTAGGAAAAGGGGAGGTGCAACGAGACCTGGGTGTCATGGTACATCAGTCATTGAAAGTTGACATGCAGGTACAGCAGGCGGTGAAGAAGGCAAATGGTATGTTGGCCTTCAAAGCTTGGGGATTTGAGTATAGGAGTAGGGAGGTCTTACTGCAGTTGTACATGGCCTTAGTGAGGCCTCACCTGGAATATTGTGTTCAGTTTTGGTTTCCTAATCTGAGGAAGGACGTTCTTGCTGTTGAGGGAGTGCAGCGAAGGTTCACCAGACCGATTCCCGGGATGGCAGGGTTGACATATGAGGAGAGACTGGATCGACTGGGCGTGTATTCACTGGAGTTTAGAAGGATGAGAGGGGATCTCATAGAAATATATAACATTCTGACGGGACTGCACAGTTTAGATGCAGGAAGAATGTTCCCCATGTTGGGGAAGACCAGAATCCGGGACATAGTCTAAGGATAAGGGGTAAGCCATTTAGGACTGAGATGAGGAGAAACTTCTTCACTCAGAGAGTTGTCAACCTGTGGAATTCCCTACCGCAAAGAGTTGTTGATGCCAGTTCATTGGATATATTCAAGAGGGAGTTAGATATGGCCCTTACGGCTAAAGGGATCAAAGGGTATGGAGAGAAAGCAGGAAAGGGGTACTGAGGTGAATGATCAGCCATGATCTTATTGAATGGTGGTGCAGGCTCGAAGGGCCGAATGGCCTACTCATGCACCTATTTTCTATGTCTGTGTTTCTATGTTTCTATAAGGCCCCTCAAGCCTGCTCCACCATTTAATACAATCGTGGCTGATCCGATCATGGACTCAGCTCCACTTCCCTGCCCGCTCCCCATAACCGTTTATTCCCTTATCGTTTAAGAAACTGTCTATTTCTGTCTTAAATTTATTCAATATCCCAGCTTCCACAGCTCTCTGAGACAGCAGAGTCCACAGATTTACAACCCTCTGAGAGAAGAAATTTCTCCTCATCTCAGTTTTAAATGGACGGCCCCTTATTCTAAAATAATGCCTTCTAGTTCTAGTCTCCCCTATCAGTGGAAACATCTTCTCTGCATCCACCTTGTTAAGCCCCCTCATAATCTTATATGTTTCGATACGATCACCTCTCATTCTTCTGAATTCAAATGAGTAGAAGCCCAACCTACTCAACCTTTCTTCGTGTCAACCCCCTCATCTCCGAAATCAACCGAGTGAACCTTCTCTGAACTGCCTCCAAAGCAAGTATATCCATTCGTAAATATGGAAACCAAAACTGCACGTAGTATTCGAGGTGTGGCTCATCAATACCCTGTATAACTGTAGCAAGACTCCCCTGCTTTTATACTCCATCCCCTTTGCAATAAAGGCCAAGATTCCATTGGACTTCCTGATCACTTGCTGTACCTGCATACTATCCTTTTGTGTTTCATGCACAAGTACATCCAGGTCGCAGGACACACCAAGGTTCTTAAAAGCCAGACCAGAAAGTGGGGAGCACCAACCAGGTAAATGAATAGGAGACAAACAGACTATCTTTGTTTAGGTAGTCACTAGTTAGTTATCAAGCAACTGACAAGCACAGGTTTGAGCCTATGCTCGGTAGGCAACTGAGGAATAAAAACAGAAAAGGCTGGAAAGCTCAGCGGGTCAGGCAGCATCTGTGGAGAGAAACAGAGTTAATGTTTCAGGTCAATGACCCTTCATCAGAAATGATGTGAGAAATGGCATGAGAAGAAGATGATTCACCATAACATATGTGTGTGCTTTTCCAAATCTCCTGACAACAGCACTATCACAGCAGGGCACTGAGCAACAGATTGTAGGCTACAGACCCGTCTCCACACAATCTTTTCCACTTTTGTCTGACAACTGGCTTCTGGACTTCACATATGAGACAAAGAAAGCCATCCTGATGCATATCTTATATATCCCACTTTGGGCAAAATAGATTAAAGCACTATTTTCTCTTTTTTAGGCACAAACAACTATGTCCAACATGAATGCCAGGTACTGATGTGATTCAGCAATTTGGACAGACAGTCCTTATATCTTCCAGTCAATACTTTTGAGATCTTATTTCGAGCTGTATAAAGCCATAATACTGCATTTGGTGACAACCACTGTCATGAGCCACTGGTTGGCTCATAACCTCTGAGATGTGCTAGTTGAACTTACATTCCAAACTCAGCACTTAACTGGCATTTTATTTTATCACCGAATAAACCAGGAAATTCTCATCAGGTGGTTGTCATCAGTCAGATGGAAATTCCTTAATGTTCGCTGGGCTTTCTATCCAACACCGCAAGTGGAGCTAAGATTGGATTGAAGAGGTGTAGTGTTTCTGACCGTTTTTACTGCAAGTCAGCAGCAGACTTTCAAGACACGAGTTACCAACTATTATACCATTTAATACCACCCAGTACATAAAATGACTCACGGCAGAGGTGAGTGAAACGCTGGGAGTTTCCTCAGATGCTCCCGCTCCACCATTGTAACTTTGACAGAAGTGCGGTGGAAATCCAGTTCTCAAGCGCCAACAGGGTTCTGCCGCACTTTCAATGAAGTTACAGCAGCGAGAGCTGCTCAGAGGAAATTCTGGGCCATAATAAGAGAACCAATATCTGTAAACATCTAATAACCATTTTACCTGGAGCTGTAAGGGAGCGTCTGAATCCTCGTAGATTCGCCGCGCTACACCGTTATTATCTAGTGCCATTTTCTCCAGAAAACTGAACTTAACATCATAACCAAACCCAAGGCAGTACACGTTGTACCTGTCTTTTACGGCTTTTTTAACATTATTCTGGATGACTGTTGGGTCTGATTCCCCTGTAATAAAAATAAACAAACATAATTTATTTTGCAATAATTCATTTAATGAACACAGTTCTTAGACGGAGCATGCTACAATCCTAAGACAAACTAAATAACTAATCAGCAATGCCTTTTTTTCATAGATTTGATGAGGGGTTCTATTAGGAAGGACAGAAGGTTTGACTTGAGGCTACATTAGCAGTAGTTCTAAAAACATATATTACAGTACTTTGATCACTGAAACAGATATTAAGAACATAAAAAATAGGAGCAGGAGCAGGCCATTTGACCCCTCGAGCCTGCCCCACCATTCAATATGGCTGATCTGATCATGGACTCAGCTCCACTTCCCTGCCCGCTCCCCATAACCCTTTACTCTCTTATCGTTCGAAAATCTGTCTATGCCCACCTTAAATATATTCAATGACCTAGCCCCCACAGCTCTCTGGGGCAGAGAATTCCATAGATTTACAACCCTCTGAGAAAAGAAATTTCTCCTCATCTCAGTTTTAAATGGGCGGCCCCTTATTTTAAGACTATGTCCCCTAGTTTTAGTTTCCCCTATCAGTGGAAATATCCTCTCTGCATCCACATTGTCAAGCCCCCTCATTATCTTATAAGTTTCAATAAGATCACCTCTCATTCTTCTGAACTCCAATGTGTATAAGCCCAACCTACTCAACTATCCTCATAAGTCAATCCCCTCATCTCCAGAATCAACCTAGTGAACAGCCTCCAATGCAAGTATATCCTTTTTTTAAATACGGAGACCAAAACTGTACACGGTACTCCAGGTATGGCCTCACGAATACCCTGTACAGTTGTAGCAGGACTTCTCTGCTGTTATACTCTATCCCCTAATAAAGGCCAAAATTCCATTTGCCTTCCTGATTACTTGTTGTACCTGCATACTAACTTTTTGTGTTTCATGCAGAGGACCCCCAGGTCTCTCTGTACTGCAGCAATTTACAATTTTTCTCCATTCAAATTAAAATTTGCCTTTCTATTATTTCTGCCAAAATGGATAACCTCACATTTTCCCAGATTATACTCCATCTGCCAAATTTTTGCCGACTCACTTAGCCTGTCTATATCCCTTTAAAGATTTTTTGTGTCCTCCTCACAATTTGCTTTCCCACCCGTCTTTGTATCATCAGCAAACTTGGCTACATTACATTCGGTCCCTTCATCCAAGTCATTAATATAGACTGTAAATAGTTGAAGACCCAGCACCGATTCCTGCGGCACCCCACTAGACACTGTTTGCCAACTGGAAAATGACCCATTTATCCCGACTCTCTGTTTTCTGTTAGTTAGCCAATCCTCTATCCATGCTAATATATTACTCCCAACCCCGTGAGCTTTTATCTTGTGCAGTAACCTCTTATGTTGCACCTTATCGAATGCCTTCTGAAAATCCAAATACACCTCATCCACTGGTTGCCCCTTATCCACCCTGCTCATTACATCCTCAAAGAACTCCACCAAATTTGTCAAACATGATTTCTCTTTCATACAACCATGCTGACTCTGCTTGATTGAATCATGCTTTTCCAAATTTCCCTCTACTGCTTCCTTAATAACGGACTCCAGCATTTTGCCAATGACAGATGTTCGGCTAACTGGTCTATAGTTCCCTGCTTTTTGTCTGCCTCCTTTTTTAAATAGGAGCATTACATTTGCAGTTTTCCAATCTGCTGGGACCGCCCCAGAATCCAGGGAATTTTGGTAGATTACAACCAATTCATCCACTATCTCTGCAGCCACTTCTCTTAAGACCGTAGGATGTAAGGCATCAGGTCCAGGGGACTAGTCCACCTCTAGTCCCATTATTTTACCTAGTACTACTTCATTAAGTTCCTCCCTATCTATAGCCCCTTGATTACCCACTATTGGGATGTTTTTAATGTCTTCTACGGTGAAGACCGATACAAAATATTTGTTTAACATCTCTGCCATTTCCCTGTTCTCCATTATTGATTCCCCAGTCTCATCCTTCAGGGGACCAAATTTACTTTAGCCACTCTTTTCCTTTTTATGTACCTGTAGAAACTCTTACTATCTGTTTGTATATTTCGTGTTAGTTTACTTTCATAATCTATCTTCTATCTCTTAATCATTTTTGTAGTCGTTCTCTGCTGACTTTTAAAAATTTCCCAATGCTCTGGCCTCCCACTAATCTTGGCCACATTGTATGCCTTTGTTTTCAATTTGATATCCCCCTTATTCCCTTGGTTAGCCACGGGTGGTTATCCATTCTCTTACAGTCTTCCTTCTCATATTTTTGTTGCGAGTTGTGAAATATCTCCTTAAATGTCTGCCACTGCTCATCAACCATCTCATTCTTTAGTCTATTTTCCCAGTCCACTTTAGCCAACTCTGCCTTCATACCTTTGTAGTCTCCTTTATTTAAGCTTAGACCCTGGTTTGAGAACCAACTTTCTCACAACTGTATTTGAAATTCAACCACTCCGAGAGGATCTTTTACTATGAGATAATTTATTAATCCTGCCTCATTACACAGTACTAGATCTAAGATAGTCTGCTCCCTGGTTGGTTCTGCAACGTAGTGTTCAAGAAAACTATCCCAGATACACTCTATGAACTCCTCTTCAAGGCTATCCTGGCCAACTTGCTTTGTCCAATCACCCATGAGTATTACATGTGACATATACTTCAGTCATAGTTTAGCTTCTCTTGAACAGGTGAATTTTTTTGCTATAGTACACAAAACAGATATTGGAGAAATTGTATCAAATGACTCATCAATCTTATTATTCTGTATGCTTTACCTACCAGGGTATAAGGCAGCTTACGATTCAAGACAAACTTTGCCTCATCCAGTGCATTCAGTTTGCCTTTGGAGAAATTGAAGGGGTTCACGGGTGTAAGGTGTTAGCCATGGTTCAGTCATAACTCTCTCACCTCTGAGTCAGAAGGTTGTGCGTTCAAGTCCCACTCCAGAGATTGGAGCACATCATTTTTGGCTGCCAGTGCAATACTGAGGGAGTGCTGCACTGTCGGAGGTGCCACTTTTTGGATCAGACATTAAACCCTCTCCGGTGGACGTAGAAGATCCCAAGGCACTTTTTTGAAGAAGCGCCCACCGGTGCCCTGGCCAATATTTATTTCTCAACCAACATCAGTAATAACACATTTTATATGATCATTATCTCACTGCTATTTGTGGAACCTGTCTGTGTGGAAATTAGCTGCCGCGTTTCCTACTTTACTTCAAAAATAACTAATTGGCTGTAAAGTGCTTTGGGAAGTTCTAAGGCCATGAAAGGTGCTATATGAATGTCAGACACGGAAATCCAGTCTAGACCATAAGGAACAATTGTTACACTCCTCGGTCCCACCACTGCACAAATAGAGTGAAGGCAGTGGGAATCAAGTTCCATAAAAACTAGACAGTCGGACTGGTTAAGAAAGTGTACCCAGGGAGATATCTTCTGTAGTTCCAAATTTATAACAGTGACAATCAGTTTGGTTGGGCAATTTCTAAAAGGAACATGAGACGTTTTATTCCTAGTATTGTGTTTTATTATCTGAAGGCCTTGGTTCTGAAAGTTAGTCATGTTTTCAAATAATTTTTCATCAGCAGCAAAGAGAGCATCAGGACGCAAGCCCTGATATCGTCTGTCTCAGGCCGACCCTGTCCCTGTCCAGCTTTGAGTATTAGTTCGGGTAGACACAGAGGGCCCAAGTTTCCACAAGAAAAAAAACGGGCGCCCCTCCGAGCTGGGCGCCCGTTTTTCGCGCCTAAAACAGCGCCTAAAAAAATCCTCGGTAGTCTGCACCTACTTGCAGGTCCTCTGGCCCTTGGCGTAGTCAGCACGAGCTGTGGGGGGGCTGAAAACAGTGCCGGGACCTCTGCACATGCGCGCTACAGTCGGCACGCAAGTGCAGTAGCTCCAGGCGCCGAACTGTGTGGGAGGGGCCCGAAGCACACAGCCCCTAGCCCTGGCCCAATGGCCTCACTGGGGCTCCTCCCACGGCCAGCTCCTGCTCTCCCCACCCCCCGCCACCGACCAGACCGACCCGACACCCGCTACACCCCCCCCCCTTACGACCCGAGACCCGCTTCCCCCCCCCCGCACCGACCCGAGACCCGACACCCCGCTCCCCCCCTCCCCCGACTGACCTGACCCGCGCTCCTGTTCCCCGACCCGACGCCCCCCCTCCCCTCCCTCCCTCCCCCTCTCTCTCTCTCTCTCTCCTCCCTCCTCCCCCTCCCCTCCTCTCCCTCCTCTCCTCTCTCCCCCCCTCTCCTCTCTCTCTCCCTCCCCCTCCCCTCTCTCTCTCCCTCCCCCCTCCCCTCTCTCTCTCCCCCCTCTCTCTCTCCCTCCCCCCTCTCTCTCCCCACCCCCCCCCTCTCTCCCTCCCCCCTCCCCTCTCTCTCTCCCTCCCCCCCTCCCCTCTCTCTCTCCCTCCCCCCTCCCCTCTCTCTCTCCCTCCCCCCTCCCCTCTCTCTCTCCCTTCCCCCTCCCCCCTCCCCTCTCTCTCTCTCCCTCCCCCACTCCCCTCTCTCTCTCTCTCCCTCCCCCCCTCCCCTTTCTCTCTCTCCCTCCCCCCTCCCCTCTCTCTCTCTCCCCGCTCCCCTCTCTCTCTCTCTCCCCCCTCCCCTCTCTCTCCCTCCCTCCCTCCCCTCTCTCTCTCTCCCTCCCCCTCTCCCTCCCTCCCCCCTTCCCTCTCCCCTCTCTCTCTCTCCCCCCTCTCTCTCCCCCCATCCCTCCCCCTCTCCCTCCCTCTCTCCCCCCTCTCCCTCCCTCTCTCCCCCCTCTCCCCCTCTCCCCCCTCCCCCCATCCCTCCCCCCCTCTCCATCCCCCTCCCCTCTCTCTCCCCCCTCTCCCTCCCTCTCTCCCCCCTTCTCTCCCTCTCTCTCTTCCCCCCTCTCTCCCCCCCTCTCCCCCTCTCCCCCTCCCCCTCTCCCTCCCCCCCTATCCCTCCCCCCCTCTCCCTCCCCCTCCCCTCTCTCTCCCCCCTCCCCCCTCCCCTCTCTCTCTCCCTCCCCCCTCCCCTCTCTCTATCCCTCCCCCTCCCCTCTCTCTCTCCCCCCTCCCCTCTCTCTCTCCCCCCTCCCCCCTCTCTCTCCCCCCTCCCCTCTCTCTCTCCCCCCCTCCCCTCTCTCCCCCCTCCCCTCTCTCTCTCCCCCCATCCCCTCTCTCTCCCCCCCTCTCTCTCCCCCTCCCCCCTCTCTCCCCCTCCCCCTCTCTCTCCCCCTCTCCCCCTCTCTCTCCTCCTCCCCTCTCTCTCTCCCTCCTCCCCCCTCTCCCTCCCTCCCCCTCCCTCCCCCCTCTCCCTCCCTCTCTCCCTCCCTCCCCCCCTCTCTCTCTCCCTCCCTCCCCCTCTCTCGCTCCCTCCCCCTCTCTCCCTCCCTCACTCTCTCTCTCTCTCTCCCTCCCTCTCTCTCTCTCTCTCTCTCCTCCCCTCTCTCTCTCTCTCTCCCCCTCCCGCTCAGCGGCACGAACGGCTGCAGAATTCTCCCTGGCTGAAGCACTTTCACACAAGTAGGAAGATGGTTTATTTAATCTTTTCGTGGCTTATAAATGTTTATTCAGGTTGGATTTATTTGTATAATATTTGTAGAAGTATAAATCAGGATTTATTGTCGACCACCTCGTTCTGGACACCTAATTTGTAACCTGCGCCTGATTTTTTAATGTGTAGAACAGGTTTTTTCATTCTACAAAAATCTTCACTGGCTCCATTCTACTTTAGTTTGGAGTACATTTTCACTGTGGAAACTTTCAAATCAGGCGTCAGTGGCCGGACACACCCCCTTTTGAAGAAAAAATTCTGTTCTAAACTTGAACTGTTCTACCTGACTAGAACTGCAGAAAAAAAAATGTGGAGAATTGCGATTTCTAAAATAGTCCGTTCTCCACCAGTTGCTCCTAAAAATCAGGCGCGAATCATGTGGAAACTTGGGCCCAGAGACAACACAGAGATATAATTCATTTATTTTTACGAACCTGAATTTGGATCACCGTCAGTTAACAAAATAATCATGGAGACACTTCTTTCAGGCAGTTGCTTTTCTTGATGGGCTTTGTCTAGACGTTTTACTGCTTCCAGCATCGGATCATTTATATTTGTTCCTGTAACAAAAAAAAAATTACTTTATCTTTTAATATTTTGCAGTCTGGAGTAGAATTTCACCTGGTTGTGTCATGCTACCAAAATATAAGTTGGGCATCAAAATTTCAGATATTAAAGCGCCAGTTAACTACCTGTTTTTACCAATCAAGAGATTTTCACTGGGATAAAATTCCAAAGTGTGGCAAAACAGGTCGAACGTGCGGCCACACCCAAAGCCTTATGGGTCAAAATTCCGTTTCCATTGCCACCCGTTACTGCTAGCGGGAGGCAGCTAACAGGCAGCAAAGGCCTACCTTTAATAGTAAACGGTGTCCACACCTGTGCAGAAATTCAGTCGGCTTTTTGGCAGAGGCGCCAAGAGCTAACGCTGCGCCGGCTAATGCCACCCATGTCGTGACTCCTTGACGCCTCTATCATGATATTTAGTGTGAACGTCGGCCTTCCCAACAGGCGTTCTTACAACTTGAAAAAAGTACTGAGTAAACAGCGGAACTCGGGTGGAATTGTCCAGAGAGCAAGGTAGCTTATTTTCTTTATTTCTTTCTTCATTTTTTCATTAGTTGTAACAGTGGGGAAGTTTGAATGTGGGTCAGAGAAGCTTGAGGGTGTTTTTTCTTCGCTTTTTTCAACTTGCATGGCGGCAGCTTCCCGTTGCGAGATTCAGTCGATCTCCTGAGCTCCCGCCTGAGGATGAGTGTGCAGCACCACTTTTTAGCGCTGCTCTCTCAGCTTTGGGCGTTAAAACTGAATTTGGAAATTTGAGCTTACACCTAATGCCTGGCGGTAAAATCAGCACTCAGGCGGTGACACCGCCTCAAAAACGCGATACCGAATTTTGAGCCCTTAGACTCCACCCAGTCAGGTTGGCTCACCAGTGCTCTGATCCACCAGCAGACAGTGGAGTGGCCAAAAGTCACACTGCAAGAGTCAGCCTGAGGTACAGAGAGAGCAACCAAATTGTCTGATGTGCCATTGGAGGCCTTGGTCAAGGTAGTAGACAGGAGACAGATTCTGTTTGGGGCAGAAATCACACCAAGAAACACCACCACTGCTAGTCGCAAGAGATTGAGGAGGAAGTTAACGCCAGGAGTTTAATTCTGAGGACATGGCTGCAATGCTACAACTGTACAGGGCAGGGCGTTGGTGAGACCACACCCGGAGTACTGCATACAGATTTTGTCACCTTATTTAAGGAGGGATATTCTTGCTTTCGAGGCAGTTCACTGGGTTGATGCCCGAGATGAAGGGGTTGTCTTATGAAGAAAGGTTGAGCAAGTTGGGTCTATACTCTTTGGAGTTTAGAAGAATGAGAGGTGATCTTATTGAAACATATAAGATTCTGAGGGGGCTTGACAAGATAGATGCTGAGAGGATGTTTCCCTTTGTGGGGGAATCTAGAACTAGGGGCCATAGTTTCAGAATAAGGGGTCACCCATTTAAAATGGAGATGAGGAGGAATTTCTTCTCTCAGAGGTTTGTGCATCTTTGGAATTCTCTACCCCAGAGAGCTGTGGAGGCTGGGTCATTGAATATATTTAAGGTGGAGCTAGACAGATTTTTGAACAATAGAAGAGTCAAGGGTTATGGGGAGCGGGCCAGAAAGTGGAGTTAAGGCCAAGATCAGATCAGCTATGATCTTATTGAATGGCGCAGCAGGCTCGAGGGACCAAATGGCCTAAACTTGCTCCTATTTCTTATGTTCTTATTCTGAAAGAAGTTCCATAACCTCACCAGAGTTCTCAAGATAAGAATCTTGCCGATCACCTCAACAACTCTCGCCTCACATTTGCACCATATGATTCCTCGCTACTCACAATATTCACCTCCCCACTTTCCTTCACTCTCCAAAAATCACTGCAACACACTTCAGTCCACCTCCTTCTTTCTGCACTTCCTAATCTCACCACTACTGCAATCCTCACTTTCCCAGACCTTATACACACCATATAATAAGAACATAAGAAATAGGAGTAGGCCATACGGCCCCTCGAGCCTGCTCCACCATTCAATAAGATCATGGCTGATCTGATCATGGACTCAGCACCACTTCCCTGCCCGCTCCCCATAACCCCTTATCCCCTTATCGTTTAAGAAACTATCTTAAATTTATTCAATGACCCAGCTTCCACAGCTCTCTGAGGCAGCGAGTTCCACAGATTTACAACCCTCTTAGAGAAGAAATTTCTCCTCATCTCAGTTTTAAATGGGCGGCCCCTTATTCTAAGATCATGCCCTCTAGTTCTCATCTCCCCCATCAGTGGAAACATCCTCTCTGCATCCATTTTGTCAAGCCTCCTCATAATCTTATATGTTTCGATAAGGTCACCTCTCATTCCTCTGAATTCCAATGAGTAGAGGCCTAACCTACTCAATCTTTCCTCATAAGTCAACCCCCTCATCCCCGGAATCAACCTAGTGAACCTTCTCTGAACTGCCTCCAAAGCAAGTATATCCTTTCGTAAATATGGAAACCAAAACTGCATGCAGTATTCCAGGTGTGGCCTCATCAATACCCTGTATAGCTGTAGCAAGACTTCTCTGCTTTTATACTCCATCCCCTTTGCAATAAAGGCCAAGATTCCATTGGCCTTCCTCATCACTTGCTGTACCTGCATACTATTCTTTTGTGTTTCATGCACAAGTACCCCCAGGTCCTGCTGTATTGCAGCACTTTGCAATCTTTCTCCATTTAAATAATAACTTGCTCTTTGATTTGTTTTGCCAAAGTGCATGACCTCACACTTTCCAACATTATACTCCATCTGCCAAATTTTTGCCCACTCATTTAGCCTGTCTATATCCTTTTGCAGATTTTTTGTGTCCTCCTCACACATTGCTTTTCCTCCCATATGAACTATAGGATCATGACAGACACAATCTAAACACGTCACAAGGATGCCACTAAGACACTCTATTCTTTTTTACAGAAGAAAATTGCGCATAGCTTGCGACAGGAGCCTGCAAACGGAGAAGGCCAAGCCTGCCTCTTTATCCTCTACCCTGTGGTTGAAAATGTGCTGGCCATCACGGTTAGGGGGAGAGTCATACGAAAGTGGCCATGATGAGTGGGAGCGCTGGAGGAGACATCCTGCAGGTTTTCTTTGCCTCTTATCCACTTTTCCCCTTTTTACTTCCATCTCTCCATCGACAATCGGCATGATAAGCTTCAGCCATTTCTAACTGTTCACCCTTCACACTTACCCTTCAACTAGCACCAGCAAAAACAGATTGACTGGTCGTTTATCTCATTGATGTTTGTGGGAGCTTGTTATGTTCAAGTAGTCTGCTGCATTTGCTTATATAACAGTGACTACACTTCAAAAGTAATTCATTGGCCGAGAAGTGCTTTGGGACATCCTGAGGATGTGAAAAGTACTATAGAATGATTTTTTCTTTCCATTGTCATATATTTGTAATTTAAAAATATAAATAATTAAGAGAATAATTCTTTTGTTGAGAAAAATGGGGATATACTTTGAAGAATAAGTATTCCTGTATATTTAAATTCCCCAATAACTAATTTTGAAAAATATTAGCACAATAAATTCTCATTTTATACTGATGAAAACAGTAATCTTTACCTCCTCTGGCATAAATGGTTCGCACAAATGTTTTAGCTTCATTCACATTGTCCGGAGTTGCTTGAAATATGGAATCTCTCCATGTTTCAGCATTATGATCAAAGATAATAATTGCAAAATGATCCTGTGTGTCCATATCATCTAAAATTTTTATAAGAGCTTCATTTGTCTGGAAGGGATGAAACATCAGTCAGCAACTGTAACTTAAGAGCATGGACTTTACCAATCACATTAACTGTAGAGCACAACAGGCTTTGATAGCATTTTCCTCAACATGTTGCTGTGCCATGAAGATGGCCCCTATGAATCACAGACAAACACTCAATGAATAAGAGCGTGCACCGGTAACTTTGACCAAATAATTTGAAACTGACTTGCACTCAAATAGATTTAAGAAGTATGCTGTGGGAACTGTATACAATGTTATTGTTAATTGCTCCTTAAATCAGAAGTAGCAAAGTAGAATTTAACTCTGTGTTACAGCAACATTTGCAAGAGATTCATACTAAAGCGATGATGCCATATTTATGAAATAAGATCATAAGAACATAAGAAGTAGGAACAGGAGTAGGCCATACGGCCCCTCGAGCCTGCTCCGCCATTCAATAAGATCATGGCTGATTGGATCATGGACTCAGCTCCACTTCCCCGCCCACTCCCCATAACCCCTTATCCCCTTATCGTTTAAGAAACTGTCTATTTCTGTCTTAAATTTATTCAATGCCAGCTTCCACACAGCTCTCTGAGGCAGCAAATTCCACAGATTTACAACCCTCTGAGAGGAGAAATTTCTCCTCTGCTCTGTTTTAAATGGGTGGCCCTTATTCTAAGATCATGCTCTCTAGTTCTTGTCTCCCCCACCAGTGGAAATATCCTCTCTGCATCCACCTTGTCAAGCCCCCTCATAATCTTATACGTTTCGATAAAATCACCTCTCATTCTTCTGAATTCCAATGAGTAGAGGCCCAACCTACTCAACCTTTCCTCATAAGTCAACCCCCTCATCCCCGGGATCAACCTAGTGAACCTTCTCTGAACTTTCTCCAAAGCAAGTATATCCTTTTGTAAATATGGAAACCATATGAACAAAACATTAGCTTGTCTTTTCTTTTTACAAATGCTGCATATTTCCAGCATTTCTGCTTTGTTTCAAGAATGTTTGTCTGCATGTTGTGCCGGGGTGCGGGGGAGATAACCATCAAATACAGCTTTGCTCCTAAGCAGCCTTTTCTTAATGTCGGGCCATTTATAGACCTATAAATTGCTGATAGCAATAGACCTATCGATGATTTTGTAGGAGGGTAGCTCCTCTCCAAAACCTGTGTAAATTATACTTGAAAACTCTTGTATTTCGTTTTAGACTGAACTGTCCCGTGCATTGCTCATAATAAAGCCGGTAAAGCTGAGGTTTTGTTTGTTTACTTCCGTGGTCATTATACAGTGGGAGCTGAGTGAGGTGCCGATTAACTATATCAGTTAATCCATCCCGAGAGAAAGAAGCCTCCTTTTTACCCCTACATCAATTAATGCTATATTAACAATATTAATTTAAGAACGTAGGAGTACATGTTGTAGTCTGTAGTTAATCTAGTAAGACATCTGCATACACTTATTGTGGTCTTTGTTAGGTTAGAATGAACACACGTCCATTATTTCCTATTGATCCAAAGATAGGATGAGTCTGTGCTCTCTGTCTATCAGTGGAAATTCACGTGCTGAACTGAAATAATCAGTGTTTGTGGCCCTATTGACTGATAATCAATCACCTGATGGCATGCCTGATATCAATAGTGTTTCCTTACTGCTGGAGCAGTGCAATGAAGCACCAATGCAGATTGCCACAGAGGTCGGGTAGACAGACTCAATCTTTCATGCCACCAATATGCCCGTCTCCATCAGCTGCTGTGTGGAGGCACTGAATGTGGGGAGGGAAAAGTCAGAAGCATACTTTTCCCCGGAACGCTTATCTGCTTCCTACTGACCCATTGAACAACATGTGATGTCATTTGTGCCTCCAGCTCTGAAGGACACAAAATCTAGACTGACACTCCAGTGACGTACTTAGAGAATGCTGTTCAGTTGGAGGTGCCATCTTTTGGATGAGGTGTCTGTCTGCCTCTCAGGGAATGTAAAAGACCCCATGACACTACTTCAAAGAAGAGCAGGGGAGTTATCTCCAGTGTCCTGGCCAATATTTCTCCCTCAACCAACATCACTAAAATGGATTATCTGGTCATTATCATACTATTTGTGGGACTTTGCAGTGCGCAAATTGGTTGCCACATTTCCTACATTGCAACAGTGATTACACTTCAAAACATCATTGGTTGTAAAGCACTTTGTGACATCCTGAGGTCAAGAAAGCTGCTATATAAATGAAATATTTTTCTGCTTTCTCATATTGGTGGATGTGTGGATCAAGTTAGTCACTATTTTGGGGGCAGGTTGTGTAGACCTGTGAAGTAAATAGCAAGAGAAAAACAGAGGGATTCCTATCCTTCCCTCCTGCACCAAAAACGTTTCTTACCTGCTGCATTTTAGTCCCCGACATAGATCCGCTGTGGTCTATCACAAAGATAACGTTTTTAGGGATTCGGGATAGATTAGCGGGTGCGAAATGATGTACAAAATATCCATTTACAATCTGAAAAAACATAAAATCAAAACTCAGCAGAATAATCAGCAGAGTCATCAGAGGCTTGCATTTTAAGTATAATTTTCAATTACCTGAACACTACCAGCAGACAGATCTCTATTGACATCATACTGTATGATGAAGTCTCCATCCAGAATTGTTTCATGACAATCAGGACACTTGCGCTGTTGCTCAAGCGTTGGTTTGAAGGAAACGTGCGCCTGAATGAAGCAGTGACTCAATGTTAATTTATCCAGTTATTGTTCCAGTAAAGCTTTTATTTAAACAAAAAATATGAACAAAGCCACATACCCTTGTTGCAGTAAGAGTCTTTTTCACAATTGAAGTCAGATTATTTATTAGGAACTTTGCATCAACATCCAGAAAGGCAATGCCTTGTGGTTCAAAAACATGTACATCAATCTGGAAACAGCAATTCAAAATATAGTATTTAATCGCCAAGTAGAAAAATCAAACAGAGCCAAAGCTAAAATATATTGGTAATGTTGCTACTTTAGAAATATACCTGGAAATGATTGACAAGTTGCTTGGGTTTTACTCTGATGTTCATCTCATATTTCCCCAGGTTACGTTTTAATAATTCTTCATAAGTTAATTCAAATGTGACTTTTTTGGCTGGTCCAATATTAACTGACACTTTAAATTTCTCCATTTTTCTTCCAGATGCTCTTTGGAAATCAGAAAACAAAATGCAGAAGTTAAAATGTTATTGTCACGTACACACAAGATAATGGACATACTGGTGATATACTGAGGAAAGGTTCTTATTGTCTTCCTGTCATGTGCTGCTGTCCCACTGTGACATTTACATCATACTGACTAAAGCTGTTAATCAAGAATGTCAATATTTAGGAGCAGCAAAAGAAAGTCTTGCATTTATATCGCGTCTTTCCCAATCTCAGGACGTCCCAAAGTGCTTCTCAGCCACTGAATTACTTTTGAATTGTACTCACTGTTGTAATGTAGGGAAACGTGGTGACCAACAAGGTCCCACAAACAGCAATGAAGGCGTGGCTCAAGACATCCACAAGGAGGCCAAATACTGAGATCCAGGAGAGATATAATGAAAGCCACATTTCCACCAGATGTGTCATAGAGCAGACAATAGGCATGCTCAAAATGCACTTCAGATGCCTTGAGAGATCTGGAGGAACCCTTCAGTATGCACCAGCCAGGGTCTCCAGAATCGCTGTGATCTGCTGCTTCTGCATAACATAGCACATCAACGAGGATTAGCCGTGCATGAAGAGCCAGGCACTGAGCGTACAGCCTCTTCAGAGGAGTAGGAGGACCATCAGTTGGAAGACTAGGAGGAGGAGGATCGGTGGAACCTGCAGTCCGCATCCCACCAGCACCCAAGCACCTTGCTGCCCAGGAGTCTTGGTATGGCCTCATCATGGCCAGATTTACTTAACGTCATGCAGTACAACCATGTGGCTGGTACACGCTGCGCCAAATTCCCACCACCCCACAACAACACCATAAAGCATCGCTCCAATGAGCAAGCCACTCCTTTCACATTGACCACCGTTGCTGGAGGTAACGTTATATGTCATCATTCACTCCAACTCACTAAGCCACTTCCACAAAAATTTGCCCATGACGAGAGTCGTGAAAATAAATATTTTTATCTGTGACATCACAGTAACGGAAGCTTTACACAAACATTTATTAAAACACCTAAGTGGTTACCCTTGTGCATCTAACTGTGATTCATCTTTCTCTTGCGCATGCTTATACGAGGTGCTACCTCTGTGGCATCAGCAGAGGTAGAGGCCTGCTCGCATCGCTGCTGCAACCGCATAGACATTTTTTGTGGATGTCATCTGGGTCTTGGAGCCTCTGATAGTCCCGCCAAAGTCTGATCCTCCTGCAACTGTGCAGGGGCAGACTCGGCCATCATGATCTGAGGAGCCATCTGGGGCTCTGACTGTTGGGGGAGGCGGGGAGAAATGGAAGCACTTTGAGAGGAGCCTCCACTTTCATGTCCCCTCTCTCCGTCATCCCTCTTATGTCCCACCTGCACTTCCCTGCTAGCAAGGAGCTGGAGAGCACCTCTGCTCACAGCTGAGCAGAGCTGGGAACATCCTGCGCCCTCCAGCGAGGAGTCTCCACTGCTGACCCTGTCTCCACCATCTGCTCTTGCTCACTTGTGACCTGTGAGACACCAGGTGACAATACTACTCTATCTCACGTGGCACCCACAGAGGTGTGCATAGCTGCGCTGGATGCGCTTATGTCTGGTGATGGTGCACCCTCAAAGACTGGAGGCTCCTCTGAGGAATCCTCTTCCTCATCCTCCTGGACAGTGGGGGCTCTTGCTGGACCGTGGGAGAGTAAAGAGATGAGTTAGATATGTCATATCAAGAATGGGTACAGATACCATAATGCACATGATGAATATTCACAGGCTGCTGACATCAGTCCCCATATGGGTGACTGTTGTATGCCATGTGGCTGTATGAGATGTAATTCTGTCACCAGGTTGCTGAGATGTCCCCCTCTCTCCGCCTCCCACCTCCAGCTGCTCTACGACTCCGGGCACTTCCAAAACAACCTCGTCTGCTGATTTTAAGGTGGCGAAGGGTGAAATGCCACCTCCAGTCCTCTCCCTCATATTGTGTGCTCTCTTTTCCTGCTAGGCGGGAAAGAAGAGAAGGTTGAGTGAGTGAGATGGAATGAGTGTAAGGAATGGATGGGTTACATCTTTAGAGATGACTATGAGGGAGCGGCCTGGCAATGCCAAGTGGCCTCCTTTTGTGTTGTTACTTGTATGATTGCATTAGGATGAGGGTGAGGGGTGGTTAGTCAGATGGGGATGTGATAATGTAGATAGAGAAAGAGGGATGGGTGGACGTGCAAAGTATGTTGGCGTGATGTGCAAGAGCAGGATTGGAAAGGCAGAGTGATGGGGATGTGATGAGAGGCACAGCAGGATGAAGTTTATTGTGGCTTTGCACACAACTTTCCTGATCTAATGTGATCATTGAAACATTTGAGGTACTACATCCATGTCCTCCTGAAACCACTCTGCTGTTGACCTCCTTTGTTATTTGGAGCCAGGTTCCTTTGGTCTCCAGGGGAGGTCTCTTCTGCCCATCCTAAGGGAAGAGGATCTGCTTGCGTGCTCTCACAACCTCCACAAGCATATGGAGGGAGTCATCTGAGAACCTGGGTGCAGCCCTCTGTCTCTGTGCAGTTATGTCTGGCACTGTTTGGAACACTCCAATGGTGCAGTATAGTGGCTGCATGGTCCTAGATGAACCTTCAAATGCAATGTGGCCATGGCTCCTTGAAATATCCCAGCTGAAAAAGCTTCATCGAGGATGTCATCAGACCTGCGCCATTTAATAGGGCCGGGTAATGCGCAGGACGGCCTTAATCGGAGCCATTAGTGGAAAATCGATCTCCGCAGCGGGATGGAAAGAAGAACGGAGTTGTGACCCACCACGGCGACCGCCCATACCTGACCCGCTCAGGTACAGAACATTCCGGCCCATGTACCTGTTCTCATTTCTTTGCAGTTGGTACTTACATGGTCATTATCCCACAGAGTTTCACTTGTCAAATAGTGTGGGGAATAAATTAATGAAGAATGGAGGTCCTCACTTAAATGATATGAATTTGTCCTTACTTCACAAGTCCCGCAGTCTGTCCCCGTGAAACTGCCTGTTGGTACTGCCGCTGAGCAACTTCTTTCTCTTTCACAGCTCCCACATATGTCACTCCATCTAGAGTCCTACAGAGGGAGAAACCACATGAATGTTATATATCCAGAACCTGATTCATTCGACTTCTCCTCTTGTACATCTTCCACTGGTCTCTTCTTACATTTTCTTTATTTTCAAAAAAAAAATCTTTGCACAAAACACAAATAAGATTTGTAATAATCACATTTGGCTTATCTTTTAGTTGGTAGAAGATCTGTTGATAAAATATTTATTCCTGTCACAAATAGAAGCAGTGGATAGAGGAGAGAGAGCTATTCTGTATAATCGTTAATTCAGATACTCAATCCATATTAACATAGGCATCTTGCAATAACTTGAAGCTAATTAGCAGATTTAACCCACTTCTTAATTCCATTCATACGCACCAATTTAATACACATCTAATTATTAATTACTTTACTATATTTTAACTCCTATTTATGCACCTAGCAGGACAATCTTGAAAAGACTGAGTGGGTACTGAATGCATAAAAATGAGTGGAAGTTTGTCTAGGAAACAGTTGAGGATATCTCTGAGACAGAGAGACAAGGAGGACGATGTCAGGAGCTGGAGAGGAGAAACTTGGAAGCAGGGAGCAAGGAGGAGAAATTTCAGAAACAGGGAGGGGTCAATCCTAAAGTTTGAGAGTTTGCAATCTCTACGGGACATTGAGGTTGCAACATCATTCAAAATTGTTTTATGTAAATCGGGGTCATATTGATGTAATAATCGTGCCCGATTTGCATAAATTCATGAGGCATCTGCCTGCTTTTGGAAGGTGCCTAAGTAGCCTGAAGAACCTTGCAGGTTAAGATCGCAGGCAGCGAAAAAGGGGCAACATAAGAACATAAGAAATAGGAGCAGGAGAAGGCCATTTGGCCTCTCGAGCCTGCTCCACCATTCAATAAGATCATGGCTGATCTAATCTTGGCCTCAACTCCACTTTCCTGCCCATTCCCCATAACCCTTGACCCTCTTATCATTCAAAAATCTGTCTATCTCCATCTTAAATATATTCAATGACCCAACTTTCACAGCTGGGGTAGAGAATTCCAAAGATTCACAACCCTCTGAGAGAAGAAATTCCTTCTTATTTCCATTTTAAATGGGCGACCCCTTATTCTGAAACTATGGCGCCCAGTTCTAGATTCCTGTATGGGGGGAAACATCCTCTCTGCATCTACTCTGTCAAGCTCCCTCAGAATCTTATATGTTTCAATAAGATCATCTCTCATTCTTCTAAACTCCAATGAGTATCGGCACAACCTGCTCAACCTTTCTTCATAAGACAACACCTTCATCTCAGGGATCAACCTAGTAAACCTTCTCTGAACTGGCTCCAATGCAAGTATATCACTCCTTAAATAAGGAGACCAAAACTGTACACAGTACTCCAGGTGTGGTTTTACCAATGTCCTGTGCAGTTGTAGCAGGACTTCTCTGCTTTTATACTCTATCCCCCTTGCAATAAAGGCCAACATTCCATTTGCCTTCCTGATTACTTGCTGTACCTACATGCTAACTTTTTGCGTTTCATGTACAAGGACCCCCCAGATCCCTCTGTACTGCAGCATTTTGTAATCTCTCCCCATTTAAATAAACCGAAGTGGATAACTTCACAGTTTCCCACATTATGCTCCATCTACCAAATTCCGGCAAGTTTCAAGCAGGAACGAACCTGATCAGTTTTAACTGTCCATCTGACCGGTTTCTGCTGGGTGGGTAAGGTAAAAAATAAGCCCCTAAATAAGTTGGGTCGAGACCCTGACAGTGCAACTTGGACATGGTCAGTGGAAAGGAATGGGCTTGGTGGGCCAAATTACCTCTTCTGATGATACAAAGCTAGGTAGGAATGTAAGTTGTAAGGTGGGAGCAAAGTTATCCACTTTGGTAGGAAAAATAGAAAGGCATAGTATTTTTTAAATGGTGAGAGATTGGGAAATGTTGGTGTTCAGAGGGGCCTGGGTGTCCTTGTACATGAATCAATGAAAGTAAACATGCAGGTACAGCAAGCAATTAAGAGAGCAAATGGTAAGTTGGCCTTTATTACAAGAGGATTTGAGTATAAGAGTAAAGACATCTTACTACAATTATATAGGGCCGTCGTGAGACCACACCTGGAGTATTGTGTACAGTTTTGGTCTCCTTACCTAAGGAAGGATATACTTGCCAAGGAGGGACTGCAGACTGATTCCTGGGATAGCAGGATTGTCCTATGAAGAGAGATTGAGTACACTAGGCGTATGATCTCTAGAGTTTAGAAGAATGAGAGGTGATCTCATTGTAACATACAAAATTCTTACAGGGCTTGACAGGGTAGATGCAGATAGGATGTTTTCCCTGGTTGGGGAGTCTAGAACCAGGGGTCACAGTCTCAGAATAAAGGGTTGGCCATTTCGGACTGAGACGAGGAGAAATTTCTTCACCCAGAGGGTGGTGAATCTTTGGAATTCTATACCTCAAAGGGCAGTGGAAGCTCAGTCATTGAGCATATTCAAGACAGAGATCAATAGATTTTTGGAATCAAGGGATATGGGGATAGTGCAGACAAGTGGACTTGAGGTAGAATATCAGCCATGATCTCATTGAATGGCAGAGGAAGCTCAAGGAGCCAAATGGCTTATTCCTGCTCCTATTTCTTATGCTCTCATTCTATATTTTATGTCCTAACATTATGTGAACATTTTTTTCATTTCAATTGCCACATGACCTTGGACCTGGTGTATTGGTGATTATAGTAGTGAAGGCCCCAAGGCTCTACTGGTTATACTGCTGTAGAATCTAGAGTTTTTCAGCTTATAGCACTGTGAACTATATATAGTAAGACTGCACAGTGAAACAGAGATTGACTGCCATAATACTATGGATGCTGGAAATCTGAAATAAAAACAGAAAATGCTGGAAATACTCAGCAGGTCAGGCAGCATCTGTAGAGAGAGAAACAGAGTTAACGTTTCAACAACAACTTGTATTTATATAGTGCCTTTAACATAGAGAAACGTCCCAAGACGCTTCATCAGGTCGATAACTCTCCGTCAGAACTGGAAAAAGTTAAAGGTGTAACAGATTTTTAAGCAAGTGTCAGGGCAAGGAAAGGAGGGCATGGAGGAAAGAACAAAATGGAAGGTCTGTGATAGGGTGGAAGGCAGAAGAGATTACGAGACTAACGGGATGCTGGCACAAGGCAAAAGGAGATGGTAATGGGACAAGTTAAGAAACAAAAGGTAAATCTAGAGCGTATGTAAATGGAAAAATCATCAACAGCTGCCATGGGAAAGAGAAAAAACATAGAAAAAAAAATAGGGGTAGGGGTTACGATCTGAAATTTTTGAACTCGATGTTGAGTCCAGAAGGCTGTAAAGTACCTAAACGAAAGATGAGATAAAGTGACAGGCGACCAGAAGCTTGGGGTCACGCTTACGAACTGAACAGAGGTGTTCTGCAAAGCAGCCACCCAATCTGCATTTGGTCTCCCCACTGTAGAGGAGACCACATCGTGAACAGCGAATACAGTATACTAAATTGAAAGAAGTACAAGTAAATCGCTGTTTCACCGGGAAGGAGTGTTTGGGGCCCTGGACAGTGGGAAGGGAGGAGGTAAAAGGGAAGGTGTTGCATCTCCTGCACTTGCACGGGAAGGTGCCGTGGGAAGGGGAGGGAGCACTCGGGGTGATTGAGGAGTGTCACGGAGGAAGCAGTCCCTTCGGAATGATGAGGGGGAGGGGGGGGAAGATGTGTTTGGTGGTGGGATCACGCTGGATATGGCAAAAATGGCAGAGGATCATCTGTTGAACGTGAAGGTGGGTAGTGTGAAAGGTGAGGGCAAGGCGAACCCTATTGTGGTTTTGGGAAGGAGGAGAAGAAATGAGAGCAGAAGTGCGGGAAATGGAACAGATGCGGTCGAGGGCAATCCTCTGTTGAGGAAAAAGGAAGACATAACGGAAGCACTAGTATGGAAGGTGGTGTTGTCAGAACAGATGCGACGGAGAAACGGAGAATGGAATAAAGGAAGCGGGTGGGAGGATGTGTAGTCTGCCTGTTTTATTGTGTAACCCATTGCATTGATCTGTGTAGTTCACCTGTTTCAATTTAACAGAACTGATAGTTTATTCTCAGTGTTGTTCCCTCATTAATGGATAAATTCTAAATCCACCAGTAAGGAAGCAACACTGAATACAAACTTTTTAAAACCACAGTCTCCCGAATTCAAACAGGCAAACCCAGTGACCTACAAAATATATAATCCGAGATACAAATGGCATGGCAATTTCAAATAGATCCACTGAATTCTAAACAGTTTATTGTTAGTAGACTTGAGTAGTGCTCTTATGTGTATTTAATTACACAAAGTAAAATTTTAATTTGGCAGAAATGGCCAATCAGTAGTAATGGCTTTGCAACAAGCAAAACATGGCAAAACTAAGAAACTAATATTTTTACTGATAACTATAGGCCTCTAAGGTGCACAAATAAGCTAAGCATCATGACAGAACATTTAGACATGCTGCAATTTGTACTAGCAAAATGAATTTGTTGAGATAGAAACACATAGGTCTTTTTTTATCTTTGGTTTTATATGCAGTATTTATAAAACATTCAAACAATATATATAAAATGTCCACACATATATATAAAAGTGCTCTTTCACGTTTGACTGAATAAACCGAGCTGATACACACATGCTGAAGTTGGTGATGAAGGCTGTTTTGGGTAGTTCCACGTCGAAGGCGGCTTCTCTCGACTCATTTGCTCGATTTACCATTCGGCTGATTACCACATTGTGAGCAAATCGAGATGTAACTTTGCAATCAATCTTCATACTGTAGATTTCAAGCTCCCTCACAGGCTGAAGGGAATTAAGGGGTAATATTTCAATGAGAAGTGACTGATTCAAGAACGTAAAATAACTGGAAAGATCAGACTTAATTTAAATTAGTGCTGTATGTTGTTCTACTGGAACATTAGCGATAAAGTGGGTCTAATATTTTTACTATAAATGGTCACAGTGTATGAATGGTACTCTTTACAAAATCACACCCCCAATTAATCATTAAAACAAAAACAATCAAACTATTGTTCAGAGAATGAAGAGAATTTAACAGAAGTAATAAAAATCACCCAGCATATTAAAAAAATGAAATTGTTGCTGAAATAAATATAACAGAGAAATCAAACCTACTTTTGTGCCATGTCCCTCGGTGCTTCTTTTCTGTTGCCAGCCAGTAGAAAGACCAACACATCAATGTTACAAAATGCATTCATTGTAGTTGAAGTACTACATAGTAACTGAGATTTATGTACAAAATACTCACGGTGATACAGTATTATTTAGTGTAATTGATAATAGAATTACATATTGCTAAACTTACAGGAAAGACATGATCCTTTAGGGCAAAGATTGTCCTCGAGATTTCATTTGGTAAAGTTACTGAGATTGTTGCATTGAATCATTCTAATTTGCATTAGTGGGTAGGCAGTTCAATAATAGTTTCAATCGTAATGTGTGAGACTTGTAAATCGCGACTGGTGAGAACAACGCGTGATATGATTGGAATTGCTAAAAGCTCAGACATGAAACATCAATAGTTAATCCTTTTATATTTTACTTGCAACAATATTTTGCAGTGATTAATTGAAGCACAGTAATATTACATGTATGCATTGGATTAACTGCTGAATACCTTCAGTGCTCTTCCGCCCAGTTTCAGAACATTTGACCATCGATTCACATTATCAATCTGCTTGAATAATTTTTTTTTAAGTTTAAACAGTAATTCAGTGAATTAACAAAATTATTATAAATATTTGATAATATAAGTCGTACATTACCTTATGATGTTCTGATTCCGTTATTATGAAATCAGAGGATATTAATCCGGGAATAGAAATGAGTAAAAAATAGGACAGCATTCTCTTCATCTTGAACAATACTGTGCTGTCAAAAGAGCCACGAGAAACTAGGCTTTATTCTAAGCTCTGTTAATAAGCAACAGTGACATTGACCCTACTGCCTAAAATTGACAGAAAGTGTTGACCCAACAGAGAATGTAATGTAAACACACAGCATATTTAAAGCAAAGATGTTTTTACGCAAATTATGCAATCTGATCCAAAGAGTAGTCTGTATATGGAGCTCAACATTGAAATATAAATGAATTAATTATTTTAGTCCCAGTGGCCCATAACTTCACAGGGTCCTGGCCATGGAAGGGGCCCCGATGTAGTCGAGGTGGCCAAGTGAGCTGAGGTATACCAGCCTCCACAAGAGCATATGTGGGCCCCATCAACAGTGACGACACTCCAAAAGTACTTCATTGGCTGTAAAGTGCTTTGAGAGGTCCAGTGGTCATGAAAGGCTCTATATAAATGCAAGTCTTTCTTTCTTTTTCATCCAGGCCAAGCCTGGAAACCAGCCTAGAACCCTAATGAATTTCAAAATACAGATCAACCCACTGAATCAGGGAGTCGGGGGAGGTGGACAGGAGCTGGAGTTTTCAACAGGCACTGGTAGGTGGCCAAATTTTGCTTATTTAAAGAAGGACCTCCATTAGCTTCAGCCTTTGCCATCTACTCAGAAAATCTAGTTAACTTGGAAGATGGCAGGATATTGGTGGGTAAGTCACCCTGTCAATTTTAACTGCTTACCCTCCACCTGTTTGATGTTATCTGATTGAACATTACCTGGAACTAACATGTTTATAAAGCCAGTAAGAATGAAAGAATAAAAATATTGAGTCGAGTAAGGATCTGATATTACACTTTTCAATATCTTAAAGAATTCCCGACATACTGAGAAAGAGAGACAAAGAACAAGTGAGTGAGCTTGAGCAAGTGAGAGAATGAAAGAGAATGAAAGAAAGGCAGCGAGGGAGAGAAAAGAGGGATGTTTCAAATACTTGGCTATCGCACTGCTGTTTGACCTATGGGATCTGGATATGAATCCAACACATTCACAGGAAGAAAGTTTCCTTTCTCTACTTGTGTAATGATATGTAAATCTCAACCCAGCTCCAACTGGGCATAGATCCACAGCCCATAAATTGCCTCAGGTCAGTGATAAATTGATTGTCACTCAAAGATGCTGTAAAGATGGTTGGCATGGGATGACAATTCAATGTCATATGTGGCTCTCACATTTTAGTGTCAATTCCTAACAATATAAGGTGTAAAATGGGTAAGTCACAGAAGAAGAGAAAATAGTTTTGAGAAGGACAAGTAGCATTTCGATGGAGCCTGTTTTTACTAGTCTTGCAGGAGAGCAGTATAATAAATGTATAAAATCATGGATATTGTTCATAAACTTCGTGTCCATCACTTTCTAAACCACTGTTTCGATAAGAATCTGCCGTTTGTAACAGTTTGCATCACAAACTTACTCCTGCTCCTATTTCTTCTGTTTTTCTTATGTTCTTAATGTGTGCACTGGGGTGAATTTCAGTCGATATAATTGAGTTAAACCCTACTCTGCTGTCATGGGCAGAGCAGAATCATTGCATTATTTTACTTTACCCATCACCTTATTTTAACACACTCTTTCCCTTCATAGGATTCACATATTCAGCACTTCACGAGCCTAGTAAAGAACAGGGATCCCACAATGTCCTGAGAGGAAACATTTGATCCCTGAGCATGGACATGAAAGGCATGATTGAATCTATATCCATTCTGTGCTCATGGTTCAGGAGAACATAAACTGCTCAAGTAGGAAATGAATGTTTGTCTCAAATGATCTTTTATACCCACTGCCAACACATGCAAGATAGTTGCAAAACACACAGGAGGGCACCTAATTTATCCAACCGGATATACAGAAAAGCCATGACTTGTTATATGCATGGGCCCAAGTTTCGGCCTCAGTTGCTCCTGATGTTTTGGAGCAACTGGTGTAGAACGGAGTATCTTAGAAATTCAAATTCTCGGCATTTAGTTTGCTCCAATTCTAGTCAGTTAGAACAGTTTCACTTTGGAACAGAATTTTTTTTTCAAAAGGGGGCGTGTCCGGACACTTACGCCTGTTTTCAAAGTTTCGTCAGTGAAAACTTACTCCAAACTAACTTAGAATGGAGTAAGTGAAGATTTTTGTACGCTGGAAAAAACCTTGTCTACACTTTAGAAAATCAGGCATAGGTTACAAATCAGGCGTAGGGAATGGGGGGGTTGATTTAAAGGGAAGTTTACAAACATTAAACACTTCAATTTTACAAAAAGAGTCATCATCAATAATAAATGATAAATACATCAATAAATCAACCAATAAATCAATCAAAAAAAATAAAAAAATTTTTTTTTTAAAAATCAATAAATAAAACATTTTCTTCTTACTGACTGCAGCACCGGGAGTCCTCCAACAGCATGCTGGGACGGCACCCGCCCCCTCCCCCCACCCCCCGTGTGTCTCTGTTAGTGTCTCTATCTCTCTGTCTGCCTGTGTGTGTCTCTCTCACTCTCTGTCTGTCAGTGTCTGTGTTTCTGACAGCGAGGGGTGGAGGGGAGGGGGAGGATGGAGAGGGGGCGTGGAGGAGTGGAGGGATGGGGGAGGAGGGGTGGTGTAGTGGGGGAGAGGGGGTGGGGAGGGAGGGGGGTGAGAAGGGAGGGGAGAGGGGTGAGAAGGGAGGGAGGGGAGGAGGGGGTGAGAAGGGGGGTGAGAAGGGAGGGAGGGGAGGGGGTGAGAAAGGAGGGAGGGGAGAGGGGGAGGAGAGGTAGGAGGGAGGGGAGGGGGGAAGAGAAGGGAGGGAGGGGAAGGGGGGTGAGAAGGGGGGAAGAGAGAGAGAGAGAGAAGGGAGAGAGAGAGAGAGAGGGAGGCTGAACTTGCCAGGCCCGGCTGGGCCCAAGACTTCGAGCTTAGACTTACTGGATTGACAGGTAGGTGGCGTCGGGTCCGGGGTCCGGTGAGAGCACGGGTCGGGGCGGAGGGGAGGGGGGGTCGGTCAGTCAGGGGGGGGGGGGAAGAGATCGGTCGGGGGGGGTAGATCGGTCGGGAGCGGAGGTCGGTCGGGGAGGTGGGGGGAAGGTCGGGAGGGGAGGGACGGGAGTCAAGTCGGGTCGGGTCCGGAGGAAGCAGGAGCTGGGCGTGGGAGGCAGCCTTATGCACGCAGTCCCAGTGAGGCCATTCGGCCAGGGCTAGGGGCTGCGTGCTTCGGGCCCCTCCCACACAGTTTTGGGCGCCTGGAGCTACTGCACATGCGCGCCCACTGTAGCGCGCATGTGCAGAGGTCCCGGCACTGTTTTCAGCGCAGGGACCTGGCTCCGCCCCCTACAGCTCGTGCTGCGCCGCGCCAAGCTGCAAACGACCTGCAGGGAGGTGGAGAACCTGGAAGTTTTTTTTAGGCGCACTTTGTGGCGCAAAAAACGGGTGTCCAGGTCGGGGCTGCGCCGTTCTAGGCGCGGCCTGAAACTTGGGCCCATGATGTTTAAATGATCTATTCTCTACCATGCCATATCCTTAAATTGAATTTCTGAACACTCTGGAATTGCATTAGGTTGATTAAATATTATTTTGTATTTCGTAAACTGTAATGAAGCAACATGTCAAGTGCAAATACAGAGTCTGGTTCTTGTTCAAGCTGTATAATCATCATCCAACAAAGCAATGCTTCTGTGGTTTCTATTCCCCACCTCTTCAATAAAGGCGACAATTTCTGCCTTGCCCTAAGTTACCATGGTCTCTATCTAGTCACTAGCTGCTATCAACTCTAAACACTTCCAATGCTGCCATTTCATTTATACTCTTCAATAACAGTAGCCTCATTAATTTCAAAATAAGTTGTGGTTAAATGTTGTCTTCGCCTTTTGGCCAGTAATCTGACAGCATGAATTGGCCACCTGTTGTCGGACCTGCCCGATTTTCATTCCATTGAAATCGGTGACACAGATTGTATGAAGCAGTGGCCCTCAAAATGAGGGAGGAGGGCCGGCGAGCCTTTCTGAGGTGGGGTCCGCGAAATAATAGTGAAGCTTACTTTTTGCCATTGATAAAATCTTGCATTTTGTGACAGTTTATCTCCTTCCTTTCTGCAATAAATATACACTTTGTGCTGTCCTTCGCTCAGTCGACTTCTTTGTCTTTCAGAAGCCCGGCATCTCATCTCCTAAATCATCATCATAGGCAGTCCGTCAAAATCGAGGAAGACATGCTTCCACTCAAAGTGAGTTCTCAGATTGTGAACAGTCCAATACGGGAATTACAGTCTCTGTCACAGGTGGAACAGACAGTCGTTGAAGGAAAGGGTGGGTAGGGAGACTAGTTTGTCGCACGCTCCTTCCGCTGCCTGCGTTTGTTTTCTGCACGCTCTCGGCGACAAGACTCTAGGTGCTCAGCACCCTCCTGGATATTCTTCCTCCAATTAGGGCACCCCCAGGCCCTGGCGTGGGCTGCCTGGGTGTGGGCAGTCAGGCAGAGGCCGGACAGACTGCGGAAGGCGCGGCGCGGCATGGCGGCTCAGGCCGCTGCTCAGCAGCTTTCGGGACCCCGACGGTTTGTGCGCCCAGGCCCCCCGGCGACAGTCTATGACTTGAGCTGCAGCAGCCATGTGCTGGCCTCACTGAAGAAACAAAATGGCGCTGCGTACAGTCGGTACATGCTCCCCCTCCCAGGCTGGGCCCCTGTCCCCACACATGCCAGTGAGTTTAAATATATTTAAACCTTCCTTGTGGAAAAATACAATATGGGCTAGACGTTCCACTTTTGTGCAGATCGTCCAAAAATGGGCATTATTTCCAGCGTTGGCGGTAAATACGGGTTTTGAGATCACCGGATTAGCGCCTATTTTCAAAACCCCAACTTTCGATTTTATAAAATGGGCGTTACCGCGAGTGACCTGAAATGGGCGTTAGTGTTAAATTATTTTGACCGTCTGCCGTAAAGTGTCGGTGTCCATAGCAATAGCATGGCAACGGTTGTTTCCCGCATTTCAGGAGGTTAGGGGTCATCATTACATGCGTAGAAGAGGAGAGAGAGAGAGAGAACTGAAAGTGTGTGTACGTGTGTTGTGTGCTTGTTTGGCTGTTGTGGAAGGCAGGAGGGAGATTTACCAGCAGCAAAAAGACTGCTGAGCACAAAGAACATAGCCACCGAGTTTTTGTCGAAAAAAAATAATATTTAAAATGGAAGGGCTGGAGGAGGCAACACAGCACGCTACGGAGGCTGAAGACACTGGCGAAAGCAGTGAAGTGGGAGAGGAACAATTCAGAGGATGCAAATGTGCGAGGAGATTCTCCGACGAGGCAAATGCCTCTCTCCTGCAGGAGGTGGAGTCACACTAGGGTCAATTGACCCAGGGTGGGCATGGGAAGCCCACCCCAAAGGTCTACCAGAGGATATGGGCTGACATAGCCGAGATGGTCTCGCGGCGATCAACGAGGTGCGTGAGGGCAACCCGTGCCGTAAGCGCTGGAACGACCTTGTCGGATCCGCCAGAGTAAGTATTACATTTATTTACATGTACTTATATATTTAGATAATTTGATTTGTAAGTGTAATGATTGATTAAAATCAGATGTGATGGCTTACACTTATACTGGGAATGTTTTACTGAAAGCCTGTGTTTACGGTGCACATCTTTAGGTAAAGAATGATAATTATCATAATAATCACGATTACATCTGTCAATTATGTGTTGTATCAGTCTTTGTGACAGTACCTAGGAATGATCTCATGCAATGATCTTGTGCCATGTCGTGCTGGTGTTACCTTTTACAGAAGAAGCTTTTGAAGAATAGGGCCGAGCAGAGGCGAACGGGTGGTGGGCCACCTGTCATCAGTGACCTCACCGACATCGAGGAGCAGGTGCTGGCACTAGTCGGGAGCCACCCCCAGTCGGCCACGCAAGCAGCAGCAGAATCTGATGTGATGCCACGTGAGTAAAGTATACACCATTGCGTGATGTAAAGCCAATAGATGCCACACCCACTCATATCCAACCAATAATATATGATAGATGATTGATAAGTGTTCTCTAAATAATGATGGCCTCATGAGAATCATTGCAATGCAGAATTTGGTGATGGTCATGAAATGTGATGTCTGTAATGATGTTGATAGCAGTGGTGCTTTTGTCGTGCATATGCTGTGTGTAGCGCTGGACTCACCTTGTGACCCTAACACCCCCTTCTCCTCTAATGACCTCATTTATGTTTTGAAACTCAGCCAGCAGCGCGGCCCCATGCAACACCACTGATCCCAGAAACTGGGGGTGAAGGGCTGGAGTTGCCAGACGATCATGCATCTGGTGTTGAGGAGCCCCGATTCTCATCTGTGGAGCTGCTGGGTGCCTTCTCCACAGATGAGAGTGCGGACTTCGAGGAGCCTGCATCGCCAAGCTCCTTAATGCAGTCGACACCCATGACATCTAGCGCTCCTGCGGCCATTCCCTCCTCCACTGTGGAGGTACTGGGCCCAATCACCTTGCTGCAGGGCACCCAAGGTGTCTCCATGATGGCATGGACCCCGCGGAGATTGGTTTGACACAGTAGATATGAGCGGGGACATGATACACTTGTCCAGGAGGAGTGTTGACATAGGTCAGCAGATCCTCCAGACAATGGGGGGCATATCCCAACAGATGGCCAGCATGTCCGCCACCATGAACGAGTACATGTCGCGGATGGCGGAGGCCCTGGAGGCGATAGCCAGGAACACTCTTGGCAGAGGCCTCCCAGTGGTCCCAGAGCGCAGCACTGCACCCCAAGGTGCCGCACCCCCATTGCCGACGAGCCAGGAGGAAGGTCTTGCTTATGGCTTGGAGCACGTTCCCACCTCGGGACCGTCCTCTCCCATATCCGTCTAAGCAGCGGTTCTGCCATCATCCCCCCCAATGAAGCAGTGCCTGAGGAGCTCCTCAGCCAGGTGGCTTGGAGTCAGGAGGGGAAGAGGAAGGGGTAGAGGTGGGGAGGAGAAGCAGAGGGGTGGGGGGGGAAAGGAAAGTGAGGTGCATGGCCACAGGTGTTGTCTGGTAACAGTATTTTAATGTTGTTGCTGCTATTTTGTTTGGGGGAGGGGGGCACCTTGTTTTTTTGCATTTATGTTCTATGTTTATGAAGTGTTATTGGAATTGTTAAACCTTGAATGTATGATATAAATGTTATAAATTTGTTGTGGGGTGGGTTGTTTTTTACATTTATAATTATGATTTCATACAAATGTTCTCATTAAATGTTTTTTATTTAACATAACCTTGTTGCGCATTGTCTCAGATAACTGCACCGTTACATACTGATGATTCCTTAACATGAAAGGGGATAATTAAACTTAACTTGAATCAACTTAAACTTTAACTGTCACCAAGGTAATACACAGCATTCATGTATGAGCTGCAGACACAGCAGTCTTGCAGCTTTGTAAATACGACCAATGTTATTTCAAGCAAAGCGCTCATTTATGAGCTGTTAACGTAGGAGTCTTGCAGCTGTGCACCCACCACAGATCCTTTTCTGTGGTCTAGAGGGGAGGCGGGAGCATGGTTTCATCGTCATCCTGATTGTCTGGCCCGAGGTCAGCATTCACCTCCTCATCCTCCTCTTCCTCTCTCTCCTGAGGTGGACCATCAGTCCCTTCTGGCAATTCTTGTCCCCTCCTGATAGCCAAGTTGTGCAGCATGCAGCACACCACCACGAATTGAGCTACCTGGTCAGGGTGGTATTGTAGCTCGACTCCTGAGTGGTCCAGGCATCTAAAGCGCTGCTTAAGCACTCCATTGGTATTCTCGACGATATTGCGTGTGGCTCTCGTTGTATCGCTTCTTGGCTTCTGTATGGGTGTTACGCAAGGGGGTCATTAGCCCGGTGGCGAGGCCATATCCTTTGTCATCAAGCATCCAGCATTGACCTTGTGGCTGACTGGTAAACTTGTCAGATACAGAGCTCTCACGCAGGATGTGAGCATCATGGATGCTGCCCGGAAATTTTGCATTTACTGCCATTATAATTTGCTGTTGGTCGACAACGAGTTGCACATTCAGGGAGTGGAATCTCTTTCGGTTCCGAAAAGCTTCTGCATCCTGAAAAGGTGCCCGCATGACGATGTGCATACAGCCTATTGCTCCCTGCAACTTGGGGAAGTTAGCAATTCTGGGAAATCCTAGACCCCTCTCAGTCTGGGCCTCCCTGGTCATAGGGAAGCTGATAAAGTCCATCATGTGTGCGTAAAGGGCTTCAGTGACCTGTCAAATGCAGCAATGTGTGGCATGCTGAGATATACCGCAAATGTCACCAGCTGAGGCCTAAAAGGAACCCGATGCGTAGAAGGCACGTGCTGCAGTGACATTGACCTTGACCTCGATGGACAGTGCGGTCCTGATGGTGCTGACAGGCTGCACCTCTCCCCTGATGAGCTGGCATATCTCACTGATACCCTCTTTGTGGAAGCGCAGTCTCCTAAGGCACGTGTTATCGGACAAGTTCAGGTAAGACCACTTTTACCTGTAAGTGCATGGGGTGTAAGGTCTTGTCCTCCTCAGCAATCTGGTACATCTTTGACTGGGCACATAATGCTGTTGAATATACCTTCTGCCATCTCTAGTCTACAGCATGTGTGTGGTCATCAAGACAGGCTGAGAAATTACAGGCTCCATTACAATAACTATCAGTATTATACCTATTGTTCACAAACAATAAATTTACCTGCTAAGACACCTAAAATAACTTCAAATCGTCCACAATATGATAAGATGTTTATTCAGATGTCCAAATCACCTTAAAAGACCTCCAGAGTACATCCAAACTCCCCAGAAGTTGAAGACGTCTTTTATATGAACCGACCTCTGATTTACAAAATGGCGTCCATACCGTTGGGTTTAGTTCAGGTGAGAGCAACTTTATCTCAGCGGGTTTTTCGGCGAGCGATATTTTCGGTGTTTTGTGGGCGAGGTGCCGAAGGTAACACTCGGTGATATTATGGAAGTTAGTTTCGGCCATTCTGATCTTTACGATAAAAAAAAGTGGGCGGGCAGTATTATTAAATCCCGGCATTAATTATATGCCGAAAGTAACGCTCGGCGATATAATGGGCGTTGGTTTCGCCCATTCTGATCTTTACACCAAAAGAAAGTGGGGGTGGTATTATTATTATATCTCGGCGTTAAATACATGCTGAAAGTAACGCTGGGCAATAAGTGAGTGATAAGTGGCGTTAGTTTCCATTTTGTGCCTACCTGGGTGATATCTGGGCGTTATACCTCATCTCAGTGTTAAAATGGACATTAAATGGGCGGTATCGATGCAAAAAAAGTGGAAAGTCTAGTCCATAAACTAAAGCAAAACCACAGTGAGAAAACTTCAATTAAACCCAAATTACAGGTAAAGTATCAATACTTAATGTATTTTCTTACAATGCACCATTCATGACTGACAAGTACTTCCGTTATTATAGAATCATAGAGCACAGAAAGACGCCATTTAGCCCGTCATGCCCATGCCGGCTCTTTGGTAGAGCTATCCAACAAGTCCCACTTCCCCTATAGCCCTGCAAATGTTTTCCCTTCAAGTATATATCCAATTCCCTATTGAAAGTTACTATTGAATCTGCATCCTCCACCCTTTCAGGCAGCATATTGCAGATCACAACAACATGCAGTGCAATAAAAAATGTTTCCTCACGTCACCTCTGGTTCTTTTGCCAATCAGTGCTCAGAATTTGTAAAAGAAACAATGAAAGTGTTGCTACCTTTTCCAACAACACACATTTTTGGTTGGTACATGAAGAATGGCTACTTGTGTGAGGTACCAAAGTTCTGACATGTCCTGTGGAAGTGTACCCCATCACTGATATAAATCAATCAGTACAGAAGAACAAAGGGGGTCGGTAACCAGCTGGGGCCAGGAAGTCCTGCCCCCGCCAGTGAATTCGGCTTACCGCCCCTGAAAGGAAGCAGAACGCAATCTCGCGCACTCAACTTCCTTTGCGGGTGGTTAACGGGGCACTACTGGGGCACTGAGGGAAACACTACATGGATGCTCCAGGCAGCACTGACGCGCTTCCACGCCGCTCCTCTTCGCTTAAAAGGGAGAACCGCTGCGCACTCTGCAAGGCTCCTGATGGCCTCCACTAGGAAGATGCTAAAAGGCTGCAGGGTGACTTGGACAGGTTAGGTGAGTGGGCAAATGCATGGCAGATGCAGTATAATGTGGATAAATGTGAGGTTATCCACTTTGGGGGCAAAAACATGAAGGCAGAATATTATCTGAATGGCAGCAGATTAGGAAAAGGGGAGGTGGAACGAAACCTGGGTGTCATTGTTCATCAGTCAATGAAAGTTGGCATACAGGTACAGCAGGCGGTGAAGAAGGCATGGTATGTTGGCCTTCATAGCTAGGGGATTTGAGTTTAGGAGCACGAAGGTCTTACTGCAGTTGTATAGGACCTTGGTGAGGCCTCACCTGGAATATTGTGTTCAGTTTTGGTCTCCTAATCTGAGGAAGGACGTTCTTGCTATTGAGGGAGAGCAGCGAAGGTTCACCAGACTGATTCCTGGGATGGCGGGACTGACATATAAGGAGAGACTGGATCAACTGGGCCTTTATACACTGGGGTTTAGAAAGATGAGAGGGGATCTCATAGAAACTTACAAGATTCTGACTGGACTGGACAGGTTAGATGCGGGAAAAATGTTCCCGATGATGGGGAAGTCCAGAACCAGGGGACACAGTCTTAGGATAAGGGGTAGGTTATTTAGGACCGAGATGAGGATAAACTGCTTCACTCAGAGAGTTGTTAACCTGTGGAATTCCCTGCCGCAGAGAGTTGTTGATGCCAGTTCATTGGATATATTCAAGAGGGAGTTAGATATGGCTCTTACAGCTAAAGGGATCAAGCAGTATGGAGAGAAAGCAGGAAAGGGGTACTGAGGGTTCTTGGCTGATCATTCCCTCAGTACCCCTTTCCTGCTTTCTCTCCATACTGCTTGATCCCTTTAGCCGTAAGAGCCATATCTAACTCCCTCTTGAATATATCCAATGAACTGGCATCAACAACTCTCTGCGGCAGGGAATTCCACAGGTTAACAACTCTCTGAGTGAATGGTGGTGCAGGCTCAAAGGGCCAAATGGCCTACTCCTGCACCTATTTTCTATGTTTCTATCAGGGCAGCTTGCGACCAGGCCTGCAGCCCAATACCCAAAATGGAGTGTTGGGCTGCACAATGGCAGCCCGGACCACGCTAGGGCTGGCATCGTAGAGCCAACCCGAGAGTCGGCAGGCAAGAAAAGATGGCGACCCGGGGCACTGGTGCACTCCACTTTATGGAGCTCCCCGAGCGCGGATGTCGGCTAGTTTCGCAAACCGCAAAAGCTGGCATTGACATCCATTTGTGCCAGCCTCACAGCTCCAGGGGCAATTCCCCCTCTAGGCATTAAGGAGTTAATGAGGGGCCATCGCAAACGGTGATGACATCATCACAGGTTGCGCGGTGGCTAGGGGCACTAACCACGACAGTGCCTCTGCAAACTCTTGGGCAGATTTCCCGGGAGGCGGTAGCACCCCCCTCCCCCAGGCGAAAAGTCTCCAACGCCTTTTAGTGCTCCCCCTGGATGCACGAACAGGGCTATAAAAAGGGACAATTTTGCCCCCAAACTGTCTTAACAAAGACCAATTATGAGGGCAGATGCAATCAATACTGATATATTAATGAGTTTAACTTGGGTGTACAGGGCACAATTTCAAAATTTGCAGATGACACAAAACTTGGAAGTATAGTGAACAGTGAGGAGGCGAGTGATAGACTTCAAGAGGACATAGATAGGCTGGTGGAATGGGCAGGCACGTGGCAGATGAAAATTAACGCAGAAAATTGCGAAGTGATACATTTTGGTAGGAAAAATGAGAGGCAATATAAACTAAAGGGTACAATTCTAAAGGGGTTGCATGAACAGAGAGACCTGGGGGTATATGTGCACAAATTGTTGAAGATGGCAGGAAAGGTTGAGAAAGCGGTTAAAAAAAGCATACAGGATCCTGGGCTTCATAAATAGAGGCATAGAGTACAAAAGCAAGGAAGTTATGATGAACCTTTATAAAACCCTTAGGGATGGTGCAGAAAATATTTAGGAGAATAATTCCAGGGATGAGGGACTTCAGTTAAATGGATAGACTTAGAGAAGCTGGGGTTGTTCTCCTTAGAGCAGAGCAGATTGAGAGGAGATTTGATAGAGGTGTTCAAAATCATGAGGGGTCTAGACAGAGTAGATCGAGAAAAACTGTTCCCGTTGGCGGAAAGTTCGAGAACTAGAGGACACAGATTTAAGGTGATTGGCAAAAGAACAAAGGTGACACGAGGATAAACATTTTTAGTGGTTAGGATCTGGATTTATTGCCTGAAAGGGTGATGGTGGCAGATTCAAATGTGCTTTCAAAAGGGAATTGGATAAGTACCTGAAGGAAAACAATTTGCAGGGCTACAAGGAAAGGGCGAGGGAATGGGACTAGCTGAAGTGCTCTTGCAGAGTGCTGGCACGGGCTTGATGGGCCATATAGTCTCCTTCTGTACTGTAACCACTCTATGATTCATTCAAACTGCGATTGAAGAGTATAAATGAAATAGCAAATCAAACTCCCGAATTGGTTAATTTGCTGTGTTTTTAAATCAATTTTTTCTCCTCCCTTGAGCTCCCTTCAAGCCAACTGTGAGAGGAACAATCTCCCATAAGTTAAATAACTCTTCCTTAATAAAACTTTATGGGTGGAATGCATGAATGGCTTTCCAAATGCTTATTACCCATTAGAAATAGTATGACAATTAGTATGAAAACTGGGACCTAAATGTTTTCATGGACAGTATGCATCGGTCGCATAATAGGCCTCCTCCCTCCATGCCTTATCATCTGAGAGTCATTACATTATTGACCCCATACTGGTGCTGTGCACCACACCTCTAGAAAAGATTTGTTTTTACAGAAGCCCATTCCTATGTCAAGAATTTGGCATTCAGTTTGGAGCCTCAGTTATTGAGTTTGGTTTTATTGCAATTTTTTGCTGAAGTCTTGGTTCCTTTTGATTGTCTGCATGCCTTGGATTTTTTTTTTTTTGCCTCTCCCAGGAGACTACATGGACCCAAGTGGGTAGAGAATGATTAATCGTGACCGGTTAGATAGACCAACCAGTCTTTTCCACTCTGGCATTTTCATATGTTTGTATCTTCCTAGGTCCCGGCTGTCTGTACAGTTGGATGCTAAAGATCCTATGGTACATTTGGATGAGGGAACTAAATGTAATATTTCCACATTTGCTGACGACACAAAACTAGGTGGGATTGTGAGTTGTGAGGAGGATGCAAAGATGCTGTAAGACGAATTAGATAGGTTGAGTGAGTGGGCAAACACGTGGCAGATGCAATATAACGTGGATAAATGTGAAATTATCCACTTTGGTAGGAAAAACATAAGGACAAAGTATTATTTAAATGGTGATGGCTTGGGAAGTGTCGATGTAAGAGGAACCTGGGTGTCCTTGTACACCAGTCATTGAAAGCAAACATGCAGGTGTAGCAAGCAATTAGGAAAGCAAATGATATGTTGGCCTTCATTGCAAGAGGATTTGAGTACAGGAGCAAGGATGTCTTACTATAATTATACAGGGCCTTGGTGAGACCGCACCTGGAGTATTGTGTGCAGTTTTGGTCTCCTTGCCTAAGAAAGGATATACTTGCCATAGAGGGAGTGCAACGAATGTTCATCAGACTGATTCCTGGGATGGCAGGACTGTCGTATGAGGAGAGATTGGGTCAACTAGGCCTGTATTCACTCGAGTTTAGAAGAATGAGAGGGGATCTCATTGAAACGTATAAAATTCTGACTGGGTTGGATAGACTGGATGCGGGGAGGATGTTTCCCCTGGCTGGGAAGTCTAGACCAAGAGGTCACAGTCACAGGATACAGGATAGGAAATTTAGGACCGAGATGAGGAGAATTTTTTTTACTCAGAGGGTGGTGAACCTGTGGAATTCTCTACCACAGAAGGCTGTGGAGGCCAAGTCACTGAATATATTTAAGAAGGAAATAGATAGATTTCTAGAAACAAAAGGCATCAAGGGGCATGGGGAGAAAGCGGGAATATGGCATTGAGCTAGAGGATCAGCCATGATCATATTGAATGGCAGTGCAGGCTCGAAGGGCCGAATGGCCTACTACTGCTCCTATTTTCTATGTCCCTATTTGAAGAGCAGATAATTCTTTTTTACATAACACCACTCACTGGACTTCAAATGTAATTTATTCTCTGAAGTGCTTTGCAATGTTTTGACATGATCTGTATGGAAAAAAGATTTAATAACATAAAAACTATAATTACATACTTTCACCATCTTTATTTATTAAGCTGGTCAGATGTTATAACTATGTCGAGTCAAATAAAGAAGAAACAATGTAGTCAGTGGGAGTTCCATCAATAAATCCTTTCCCATTGTTGTGAATAAACCAGCATGGGATATTGGTACCTCGCTTTGGATCCAGTCGGTAATCTTTCTGCCACCCTCTAAACAAAAAAGTAATGTCCATGTAAGAATTACAGAAAATTATCAGTTCCAAAAATATAATTTTGGATATCATATCCTAAGTTATGAAAATACGAAACCATAATTGAAGCATTTACCTCGTGACTATGAGTTTGTGACCCTTTACAACCATTGTTGCATCTGGTTTCTCTGGGTCTGATCCAGGCTGAATGTTATATACCTCAGCATCAACATCATGATAAAATTGACCTGTGTCAACGTGAAATAAAATCAGTTCTGGCTAGAAATGAGAATTTCACAAATCCATCACAGTATAGGTTGAACCTCCCTTATCCCGTACTCCCTTATCCGGTACCCCCGCTTGTCCGGCACTATTCCCAGCCACCAGATGGCGCATGCGCAGAAATTCAATGTGAACAAATTGAAGTCTTTTCGCGCTGCCGACTCCCGCAATCGCTGGCCTGACCCTGCAATCCACCGCCGCCCCTCCCCCCACCCCGCCCCCACACACATTCTCTCTGTCGCACTCCCAGCCCCAAGCCAGCCAGCCCCGCTATCCCCTTGCTCAGTACCTGTACCATCCAATTTAACGCGATCTCCCCTCATCTGGCAAAATCCCTTATCCGGCACAGGCCAGGTTGCCAGGGTGCCGGATAAGAGAGATTCAATCTATATAATAAACTCATCCCTGCCCCAAAATTCAGTCCTAGCTATGACTGGTATAAAACGTGGCTCAGTGGTAGTACTCTCACCTCTGAGTCAGAAGGTTGTGGGTTCAGGCCAATCAGAGGGATTTGAGCATATAATCTAGACTGACACTCCAGTGCAGTACTGAGAGAGTGCTGCACTGACAGAGGTGCAGTCTTTTAGATGAGATGTTAAATTGAGACCCAGGCTAGAATTTTAATTTGGAGGCAGGTAGGGGGCGGGATGGCTGGAAAGCAGTCGGAAAACCCAGGAGACCGGTTTCCCTTGGGCCCTGCTGAATTTAATGTTGGGGCTTGATTTTGAATCTCTGTTTTGCCCGCAGCCAGCCAGATGGAGAGGCTAGCTGGCTGGCGGGCAGATAGGCCTGCAATACCGGACTGCAGAGAGGTGGGAGGGAAGGATCTGGGATAATGGGGAGTGTGGGATAGAAAGGCTGGGGATTGTTGGTAAGTTCGGGGGCTCAATCGTTGAAAGAGATCTCAGGGGCTCGACTGCTGAAAGAGAGGTTGGGAGCTCAATCGTTAGAAGGGGGGTGTCGGGGGCCTGAGATTGTCGGCAAGATTGGGGACTGGAGGTTGGAGGTGGGTTGAGAGGCCGGGGGTGGCTGTGGGAAGGTCTGAAGGCTGAAAGGGGGATCGAAGGCCTCGTGGGGGAGTTGGGGAGAATGGAAGGGTTGTGGGAAGCGAGGGGTGGGGAGACGGGGGGTCTGATCACAGGGGTTTGGCAAGGCAGGAATGCTCAATCCAGCAGGTAAATGAAAAGTCTCTTATCCTGGATCCAGCAGTCCTTGCCTTTCTTTAGCTGGTGGGTTCCTGAGGCTTGAGAAACCCGACCTGCCAGAGATAATTTAAACTGGTGCTTCCAAATGAGGCACAGAGCCTCATTATATTTAAATGAGGCTTCCCACCACTGCCGCCTCCCTCCGCCCCATCCCCCCCACCCACCGTCCCGCCCCCGTTAAAAGTGGGAGGCGTTTTAGGGGGTTAAAATTCCCATCTGCTGTCTGAAGGGATGTAAAAGATTGCACAGCGCTATTCAAAGAAGAGCAGGGGAGCTTTTCCGGTGTCCTGGATAACATTTATCCTCAACCAACATCACTAAAACAGATATTGAAAGCAGAAAATGCTGGAAATACTCAGCAGATCAAGCAGCATCTGTGGAGAGAGAAACAGAGTTAACGTTTCACATCGACCTGAAACATTGGCTGCGATTTCGGCTACCGAGGCAGGCTAAGTGCAGCCGAAGTAGATGGCGGACTGAGACCCTGCTCCTGGTTTCATCGCACTCTGTTGCAGTAATTTTTCCAGATTGGGCTTGTTAAGTCCACCCTGCGAGGTTCCCGGCGAATTAAAAGGAAGCGAGTCTGATGATGTCATTTGATAACACGTCATCAGCCAGTTTCCTTAAAGGGACCATGCCCACGTTCAATTTGACAGTTGTGCTGTCAGTGTTCTGCAGCATTGAGGTGCTGCAAACACTGACAAGCACTGCATAAAGGTGCACGGATGCACCCGGGCTCTCCCATGACTCCTTCCAGATGCTTATGGAGGGATTCTCAGAATGCAGGGAGGTTTTTTTCCCTTCCAATGGACGGAAGAGACTTCCCCAGGACACCAACACAGCCTGGTTGCACATTGCACAGGAGGGCACAAGCAGGGATGTTGTCAGGAAGATCTGGCTATAGTGGCCCAAATCTTTCAATGATCTCATCACATCCCCATCACTCTGCCTTCCCTACCCTACTCCTGCACATCCTTACTCACACCAACTTACCTTGCACCTCCACCCCTTCCTCTCTATCTACATTATCACATCCCCATCTCACTTGCCATACCTCACACTCACCCTCATCCTTGTCCAGTCATACCAACTAACAGTACACAAGGGTAAGCAATTGGGTCTTTTAGCCAATGTTCATGCAGAGTTTCTGCTAATGTGTTGCCGAGCATTGAAATCTTTATTTTCAACACTTTGCATTCTTGGACAGATTTGTGTGCTCCTTTAGAAGTGGCTTAGTGAATTATAGTGAATGGTGATACATAACGGAACCCCCACCCACTGGTGATGAGTGTGAAAGGAATAGCTTGGGCATTGTGAGGATGTTTTATGGTGTTAGTGTGGGGTGGTGCCAACCTGGTGCATCATGTGGAAGCCAGGGTGTACAGCGTCAAGTTAAGTAAATCTGGCCTTGGTGAAGCCATCCCTGGCCTCCTGGGCAGCAATGTGGTCATGTGCTGATGCCCTGAGTCCTGTCCAGCATCAGGTGATTGCGGAGAAGGTTGGTGTTGTTCTTGCTGATATTGGTGTGCCTACTGATGCTGGTATTGGGACTGATCGTGGTGGGATTCTGAGGACCAAGGTGAGATTTTTTTCAAGGGCATCGACGCTGATGGCAACTGAAGTTGAGACGACAGAAGTAATCTGTCAATGGTGAGATAGGTTGTTCCAAGGAGGTGACAGTGGATAGAGTATGCTCCAAACACTTCCAAACTGCATAAAGCTGAGAAGTGTATTCCAAATCCTGAAAGCCCCAGCGTCTAACAATGGAAAGTGAACAGCTGTGAAATGGTAGCTTTTATACCACTTTTGCAGCTGTCACCTAATCAAAGCAATGGTGAGTCACTGAAAACTGGACGAGATCCCTGAGTGACGGGAACCTCGTGAAAAAGTTGGAAAAATTTTTAGTAGCTGGTAAAAAGCCCTGCTTAAATACTTTTAAACACCCTCTTAAATATTTCAATTGGCTCACCCGCCACTTCGTGCCACATCTGCAAAGCACAGGCAGAGCCAGCACTTGGGAAACTTACAAGGAGACAGGGTTCAGAGCGGGATACCGTCCCACTGTCAATCTTTTAGATTTTGACAATGGACCCGCCCTCAGCCTCAGCAAAATCCAACCCGTTAACCTGTTTCTCTCTCCACAGATATTACCGACCTGCTGAGTATTTCTAGTATCCGAGGTATTTTGCTTTTGTATTTGTGTCACTAAAACAGGTTATCTGGTCATTTATGTCAATTCTATTTGTGGAATATTGCTGTGTGCTTATTGGCTACTGCATTTCTCTATATTACAACAGTGACTACACTTCAAAAGTATTTAATTGGTTGTGAAGTGCTTTGGGGCATCCTGAGGTGTTATATAAATAGAAGTTCATTCTTTCCTGACGATAATGAAATGAATATTCTACATACCTAGTAATCCATGGGTCATATTTGAAAGCTTGTGGCTGTCAAGTGTATAAAATCCCAGAAAGTCTCTGTGTTGAGGGTGATTTTTCCAGACGCGATGCAGCACAATAACAAACGTTGCATCGTCTCCCATCGTTACTGTGAGATTCTTCTCTTTCATGACTGAGACTGAGAAGCTGGGAAGAGATTTTTTTTTAAGGTGTTTTATTATTGATCCAAAATTGTTTCAACTCTTTATAAAAGCATGGGTAAAAATGAATGATTATAGGTCTCAAAGGATTTGTCATCAGAGGCTTTAGATGAAATTAAGTTTATTGAAATGACTGTGCTATGTTTGACCTATTCGATATGCGTGCTGCTTTTTCTTCCCTAGTGCTGGACCACTTGATGACATTGTCACTGAAATCTTAAACTTGTGATGTAATCACTAGAAGGCATCACCTTTTTTGTTACATAAATTTAACCGTGCAAATCTATATACTGGCATGTCGATGAGAGCACTATACAGACTGAACTCAGGCAAAAGGTCTCAAAGGTTCTTCTTAATTGGTATGGAGATATTTTAGCTCCTATATTTAAAGTTATTTGACTGCTTTTGTCCCCCCTGAGTTAAGAGTATGACAGATGACCTGTGCCCAGATATGTCAATCCTAATTTGCAATTCTGTAACCATCTATTAGAAAGTTGCAAAAGAGCAGCCAGTGTTCAGTCACCACCCAACTTTCCTCTCTCTCCATGTGGGAAGATTCTTACCTCTATTTGCTGCCTTCCTTGGCAGCCTGGTGGAGACCTGGAACTATTCTTAAACAGAAAATTAGTAGAACACAAAATTACGAGATTATAAGATAATTACTGATGAGGAAGGTTGATTTTAGTTTACTGATTCAGAATAGCCCTGAAGAACCCCCATGCAGCATCCAATTGTTTTTTTTTAAATTCCGGACTTTTCACCTCCATTAGTCTAAGCAGAAGTCTACTGTTGTATTTGCAGAACCATTGATTAGAATTCTAAAACAGAAACATATAGAGGTTATATTATTACAGTGCAGCCAATACCTCTCACACGTTAAGGTTGCTGTTGTTGACCAAGGGATAATAGTCTTGTCTTCGCTGTAATAAACAGTGATCACTTCAGTCGTCACTGCTATTTTCAAGCCGATTTTACTGTTTTCAAGCCCAAATGTTCCAAAGTATGTATTTAATTTCTGGTTATTTTCTGTTTTCTTGTCTCCTATCAATTGTCCATTTATTTTTATACCTATTGTTTTATGACAAATATATTGAACATAATTTAATAAACAATGAACAATAAAACTCAATGCGCAAATAGAACACACCAATAATTATTATTAATACTCTGAAATGTATGGTAGTTACATGTACAACATAACCCAACAAGAAAACTACAGGGAGAATGGAAAGGTTATGGAGGGAAAGAAACAGCAAGGCAAATAGTGAGGAGAGCAGAAGAAGAGCTCAGAGTGGGAAATGGGGGAATAGCACATGCTGGGACGGTAAGAGTGGGAATGTGGACAAGCATGTGACTGAGACCAAAACAGAAAGGAGCAGCAGCAGCAGATGTGGCATGCGATCATTGCTGACTCCCTTCCTCACCATCATTCAGCCAAAATAAAAATATAAAAATATAAATGCAGATGATGACTGAGAGACAAGCTGAAATGAAGTGAAAGGCACAGAGAACCAAAAAGAAAGAGAGATAGAGAGAAGCAGCAATGTGAAGACAACAGAGACAGGAAAGAAAGAACATGGGTTTTCTTGCTTCCCATCAGCAATACAATGGAGATCTACTAGTATTGGTGCTATTAGTTCCCATTATTTTCTAGTGGATAAATTATGTGCCAGTCTGTAGTACAATCTTGTGGAAGTTTTTATATTTATGTAATGGATGGTGGCATTGTAAAAACTGGTGATAAATAAATGACTATCTATAAAGACATATTATCTGCAAACAACTCTGTTTTAAAATTCTAGAAATGCTGATCAGAACTGCTGACGAAAGGCTATTGACCTGAAACGTTAACTCTGTTTCTCTCTCCACAGATGCTGCCTGACCTGATGAGTATTTCCAGCATTTTCTGTTTTTAATTCAGATTTACACCATCCACAGCATTTTGCTTTTGAATTAATTTGTTCTTGTTTCTACAAGAGAACACGATAATGAAATCATTTTACCATGCCGATTTTTTTTTAACAGCAAATAAGGATAAATAATAATTACAGAGGTCAGTGCTCAGCATTAATTGAGAACTAATTCCACTGTTTTCATTTTATGAAGTTTGAGAGATATTTTTCTTTTGCTGAGATTATAAGAATTACTATGGTCTTCAATTGATGCTGTAATGTATCATGTTTCCTTAAATGCAGCATCTTGCCTGTTCAGGTGGATAGAAACATAGAAACATAGAAAATAGGTGCAGGAGTAGGCCATTCAGCCCTTCGAGCCTGCACCACCATTCTATAAGATCATGGCTGATCATTCCCTCAGTACCCCTTTCCTGCTTTCTCTCCATACCCCTTGATCCCTTTAGCCGTAACGGCCACATCTAACTCCCTCTTGAATATATCCAATTAACTGGCATCAACAACTCTCTGTGGTAGGGAATCCCACAGGTTAACAACTCTCTGAGTGAAGATGTTTCTCCTCATCTCGGTCCTAAATGGCTTACCCCTTATCCTTAGACTGTGTCCCATGATTCTGGACTTCCCCAACATCGGGAACATTCTTCCTGCATCTAATCTGTCCAGTCCCGTCAGAATTTTCTATGTTTCTATGAGATCTCCTCTCATCCTTCTAAACTCCAATGAATAAAGGCCCAGTCGATCCTGTCTCTCCTCATATGTCAGTCCAGCCATCCCGGGCATCAGTCTGGTGAACCTTCGCTGCACTCCCTCAATAGCAAGAATGTCCTTCCTCAGATTAGGAGACCAAAACTGAACACAATATTCCAGGTGAGGCCTCACCAAGGCCCTGTACAACTGCAGTAAGACCTCCCTGCTCCTATACTCAAAACCCCTAGCTATGAAGGCCAACATACCATTTGCCTCCTTTGCCGTCTGTTGTACCTGCATGCCAACTTTCAATGACTGATGTACCATGACGCCCAGGTCTCATTGCACCTCCTCTTTTCCTAATCTGCTGCCATTCAGATAATATTTTGCCTTCATGTTTTTGCTCCCAAAATGGATAACCTCACATTTATCCACATTATACTGCATCTGCCATGCATTTTCCCATTCACCTAACCTGTCCAAGTCACCCTGCAGCCTTTCAGCGTCCTCCTCACAGCTCACACCGCCACCCAGTTTAGTGTCATCTGCAAACTTGGAGATATTACACTCAATTCCTTCATCTAAAGCATTAATGTATATTGTAAATAGCTGGGGTCCCAGCACTGAGCCCTGCAGCATCCCACTAGTCACTGCCTGCCAATCTGAAAAGGACCTCTTTATCCCGACGCTCTGCTTCCTGTCTGCCAACCAGTTCTCTATCCACTTCAGTATATTACCCCCAATATCATGTGCTTTAATTTTGCACACCAATCTCTTGTGTGGGACCTTGTCAAAAGCTTTTTGAATATCCAAATATACCACATCCACTGGTTCTCCCTTGTCCACTTTACTAGTTACATCCTCAAAAAATTCCAGAAGATTTGTCAAGCATGATTTCCCTTTCATAAATCCATGTTGACTTGGACCGATCCTGTCACTGCTTTCCAAATATGCTATTATTTCATCTGAAATAATCGATTACAACATTTTCCCCACTACTGATGTCAGGCTAACCGGTCCATTTTCTCTCTCCCTCCTTTTTTAAAAAGTGGTGTTACATTAGCTACCCTCCAGTCCATAGGAACTGATCCAGAGTCGACAGACTGTTGGAAAATGATTACCAATGCATCCACTATTTCTAGGGCCACTTCCTTAAGTACTCTGGGATGCAGACTATCAGGCCCCGGGAATTTATCGGCCTTCAATTCCATCAATTTCCCTAACACAATTTCCCGCCTAATAAGGATTTCCTTCAGTTCCTCCTTCTCACTGGTCCCTCGGTCCCCTAGTACTTCCGGAAGGTTATTTGTGTTTTCCTTCATGAAAACAGAACCAAAGTATTTGTTCAACTGATCTGCCTTTTATTTGTTCCCCATTATAGATTCACCTGAATCTGCCTGCAAGGGACCTATGTTTGTCTTCACTAATCTTTTTCTCTTCACATATCTATAGAAGCTTTTGCAGTCAGTTTTTGTGTTCCCGGCAAGCTTCCTCTCATACACTATTTTCCCCCTCCTAATTAAACCCTTTGACCTCTGCTGAATTCAAATTTCTCCCAGTCCTCAGGTTTGCTGCTTTTTCTGGCCAATTTATATGCCTCTTCTTTGGTTTTAACACTATCCTTAATTTCCCTTGTTAGCCACGGTTGAGCCGCCTTCCCCATTTTATTTTTACTCCAGACAGGGATGTACAATTGTTGAAGTTCATCCATGTGATCTTTAAATTTTTTCGATTGCCTATTCACCGTCAATCTTCTAAGTATCATTTGCCAGTCTATTCTAGCCAATTCACGTCTCATACCATCGAAGTTACCTTTCCTTAAGTTCAGGACTCTAGGCTCTGAATTAACTGTGTCACTCTCCAACTTAATCAGGAATTCTACAATATTATGGTCACTCTTCCCCAAGGGGCCTCGCACAACAAGATTACTAATTAGTCCTTTCTCATTACACATCACCCAATCTAGGATGGCCAGCCCTCTAGTTGGTTCCTCAACATATTGGTCCAGAAAACCATCCCTAATACACTCCAGGAAATCCTCCTCCATCGTATTGCTACCAGTTTGGTTAGCCCAATCTATATGTAGATTAAAGTCGCCCATGATAACTGCTGTACCTTTATTGCACGCATCCCTAATTTCTTGTTTGATGCTGTCCCCAACCTCACTACTACTATTTGGTGGTCTGAACACAACTCCCACTAGCGTTTTCTGCCCTTTGTTATTCCACAGCTCCACCCATACAGATTCCACATCATCCAAGCTAATGTCCTTCCTTACTGTTGCGTTAATTTCCTCTTTAACCAGCAACGCTACCCCACCTCCTTTTCCTTTCTGTCTATCCTTCCAGAATGTTGAATACCCCTGGATGTTGAGTTCCCAGCCTTGGTCACCCTGGAGCCATATCTCCGTGATGCCAATTATATCATATTCATTAATTGCTGCCTGGAAAACAAAGCCCATGGCACTCATCAAAGAGAAGCAGAGAAATTTTCCAGGGGTCCTGGCCAACATATATCTCTCAATTTATTTCATTTATCTCACTGCTGTCTGTGGGACCTTGTTATATGCAAATTGGCTGCTGTGTTTGCATAAATCAACAGTGACTATATTTAAAAAGCAATTAATTAGCTGTGAAGCATTTTGGGACATCCTTAGGATATAAAAGGCACTATATAAATGCAAGTTATTTCCTTCCTTCGTTGTGACAATTTCAATACTATACTTATGGTTGGTTTCTGTTCTAGTGCTCTGCTTAAATGGAACACAGTGTTGGATACACAAAATACGATATGTTACCTGTGTATAGATCAGTGACAAGATTTACTATTGAATCTGGTTTCCCATCAATGTTGAAACATATGGCATCATACTGCTTTTGCATTTGGATAATGAAATGTGGATCTCCATCAACTTTAAAAAAAATGCAAAATGAACAAATCTTAAGTAATTGCAATAAATAATTAATATTTTATATTTTAAAGATAATAAAGGATATTCCATTCTGTGATGTCAGATATCAGAATGGAGGAAACACTAGGCAATAAAAAAGTTATATTAACTCCAAAAGACGTTGTTTTATGTATATTTTTCTCATAAACAGTAAACTCTGTTAACAAAATCATTTTCATTCAAAAAAATCCCCCAAGCCCCTTTCAACACATAACTCCTGTTGTTTTCTTACCTCCACCTCAATTCTTTCACATTTGTCTGCATTAAATCACATTTGCCATCTACAGGCCCAGTTGCCCAAAAATCCAAACCCTTCTGAATCTCGATGTATTTTACCTTACAGGATCAATTCCATGATCCTCTGCATGGTGAATTTTCAATCTCAGCCCTGGGGAGATATAGATAAGAGCCCAAGAGTTTTCCCATAGGCAGGGTGGAATGACATGCCATGCCGCTCTTAAACATCTTAAAGTAGCAAGTTTCTCAGTCGTGTTGACGAAAGCCTGGGAGAGCTCATCTCTCCCTTCTTGCCCAGTCAGATGTAGTGCATGATGTGAGGAAACCCAGGGCAGGAAAAGGGAGGAACACTTTAAATACTTATCCCCACAAATGATACAAAATACATTGACCATGATAACAAGCAATAAAATCGGCTAGATCAACATTATGTGAAGAAAATCATTTATCAAAGATATAATAACAGGGAATTGATGGTGCAGTGGGTCACCTAGTCCAGATTGATCAAATGAAAGTTTACTCTTTCCACGAGCTGTAAATCCACTAATCTTAACACATTTGTTAGTGGTGCAGGCTCACAACACAAATTGGCAAATAGGCACTAAATTTGAAAAGGCACTGACACAGGTCATGAGGATGGCTAGTGTAAGGAATAGAAAAATTACAATACCAGAAATGGATATTTTCTGAGGATGGGGTTATGGCACCTTGTTAAAACAGTGTAGAGAGATTTACAGCTGTGCGTAGGAACTATAAACACAGCATTAGTTGAAGAATTCTAAAATGCTGCTGAAACATTAATAACTTTTCAGAATGAAATGATCAAATTACACTCAATAGCGAGCTGGTGATCCTTTGGTTATATGGGATGGCTGTACAGCTGCACTTTCTAAAGAAGAAATATTCTTTTGGCTAAAAGCGCTTCTAAGGAAATTAATTTGGGTATTTAAAGATTCTCAGCTTTTGATTCCAAAAAGTTTGAAGCTACCGTTGACTGCCCCTTCATTAGCGCACACAGACAAAATAATGGCAACAAAAGACAAAACTCCACAGCAACTAGAAAGGCTTGAGAAAATACGGAACATCTGAACAGAGAAGTAACGTCGCCATCTTTCTCCAGCCCAAACCTGATTTACAAAGGGAAGGCAAGACAGATAATAGAAGTGATTAGAAATGGACCGAAACATGTCTCAATGTGATTGAAAACCTACTAATGAAGCTGCTAAATACATTTGAAAGTAACTTGGTGTGCACTGCATCTATTTAGTAGTTAGACAGAAACATGACCAACTTACCGCTAGTTACTGGATGGTAAGCTGTTTAGGAATAAACAAAGCCAGTCAATGCACTGTTCAATAAGATTACATAGAGGAAACTAGATACTACTCAATTTCAGTGAATTATGAAGCAGTAAGCTAATTAAGAGGCTCAGGTAACAAACATAAATCACTTAAACTTCAGTTTCTTAGTTAAGTTCATTATTTGAAATTTTGAAATTCAACTTCTGTTTCAGAAAGACTTTCGGGATCAGTTTTTGTGTATAATGGTTGTGTGGTAGTAACATTGTTTAAAAATATTTTTCTTAGTGTGGTGCTGTTGCTATGTTTTTGTTACTCTTTAAAAGATCCCATGTGACAATAGGACAAATCTTTTCTTCGCATAAAATCTAATGGAGTGCTTCATTTGTGATGTAGGACCTAAGCGTAGTTTGAATGTGTGATAGGGAATCGGAAGCACAATGTCTAAAATTTTTAGAAGACACCAAATTGGGGGTGTAGTTAATACAAAGGAAGCATGTGACGAAATAAAAGAAGATATTAATAAATGTGGGTGTGTAATTGACAAATGAATTTTAATATAGATAAGTGAGGTAATGCATTTTGGTCGGATCAATAAGAAGGCCACATACTGCTTAGATAATAAGAATCTAAATAGGATAGTGGAGCAAAAGGATCTATGGGTACAGATACACAAATCACTAAAAGCAGGATAATAAGGCCAAAATAAGCGAACTAAACACTGGGTTTCATTTCTAGAGGGATAGAATTGAAATGCAGGGAAATCATGCTAAACTTGTATGGAACCTTGGAATACTGTGCATTGTTCTGGGCTCCATGTTATGAAAAGGATACAGAGACATTGGAGAAGGTGCAAAAAAGATTCAGAAGAATAATACTAGAACTGAGAGGTTGTAACTATCAGGAAAGGCTGAACAGGCTGGGGCTCTCTTCTCTAGAAAAGAGAAAGCTGAGGGGTGACCTTATGAAGATATATATATTTTTTTATTCATTCATGGAATGTGAGCACACTGGCAAGGCCAGCATTTATTGGCCATCCCTAATTACCCTTGAGAAGATGGTAGTGAGCCACCTTCTTGAACCGCTGCAGTCCTTCTGGTGAAGGTACTCCCACAGTGCTGTTAGGGAGGGAGTTCCAGGATTTTGACCCAGTGACGATGAAGGAATGGTGATATACTTCCAAGTCAGGATGGTGTGTGTCTTGGAGGAGAATGTGGAAGTGGTGGTGTTCCCATGCGCCTGTTGCCCTTGTCCTGGTAGGTTGTAGAGGTCGTAGGGTTGGGAGGTGCTGCCGAAAAAGCCTTGGTGAGTTGCTGCAGTGCATCTTCTAGATGGTACACACTGCAGCCACAGTACACCAGTGATGGAGGGAGTGAATGTTTAAGGTGGTGGATCGGGTGCCAATCAAGCGGGCTGCTTTGTTCTGAATGGTGTCGAGCTTCTTGAGTGTTGTGGGAGCTGCACTCGTCCAGGGTTTGATAGGGTAGACATGGAGAAAATGTTTTCACTTGTGGGGGGAGACAAAAACTAGAGGCCATAAATATAAGATAGTCACTAATAAATCCAATATGGAATTCAGAAGAAACATCTTTACCCAAAGAGTGGTAAGAATGTGGAACTCACTATCACAAGGAGTAGTTGAGGCGAATGGCATAGATGCATTTAAGGGGAAGCTAGATAAGCACGAGGGAGAAATAAATAGAAGGGTATGTTGATAGGGTTAGATGAAATGGGATGGATGTGTAGAGCGTAAATGCTGGGATAGACGAGTTGGGCCGAATGGCCTGTTTTTGTGCTGTAAACTTGATGTAACTCGATATAGACAGTTCCAGCATTACCAGGTTTTTTGGAGGAAAACAGAATTACAGAAAAAAAGTTCCTACATTGTACATATTATATTGAAATATCTTACAGCTAATGAACTGTTTCCTAAATCCTTGTTTAAATCTGACATCCAACTTTGAGCAAATATAGTTTATGAATTGTTTACATTTTAAGAATCACGGAAGAGATGGAAGTATGAGTGACACAGTTCTTGTACGAACTCTCAATGCACTCACATGAAATTCTTCTCTGCACTATTTCAATGCAGACATTAATTCATTTAAAATGGAATTTCATGTAAGTGCAATACACATTCATATCAGAATAGTACCCATCATAATCTGTCCCTGTGGCACAATGGGCCATGTGTTCAGCTGTTAAATAAAAGCTGGGTGGTTCAAGACCAGCCATTGAAGCAAATCATCAAGCAGCCCTTTATTTATACCAACAAATGGGATTCAGGGTTATTAGAAATGCATCAAGGGAATACCATGAATAAGTGGGCGAGATGGACTAACAGTCTTCTCCTGTTTGAAACTGTTCATATGTATAATTGGTGTCTAACTGCAGGTATGTTTATCAACAAGGTTACTATGTTTTATCATCATCATAGGCAGTCCCTCGGAATTGAGGAAGACTTGCTTCCACTCTTAAAATGAGTCTTAGGTGGATGAACAGTCCAATATGAGAACCACAGTCCCCAGCACAGATGGGACATACAGTCATTGAGGGTAAGGGAGGGTGAATGACTGAATTTGTCTAGTTGGTAATCATTAATCCATCAGTAAATTTTTTAGTGCTGCATCATTGTGTATCAATAAACAAAACGAGAACTATACTGAAGGTCATTGATTGATTTTCTTCAACAGTTTGTGCATAATGTGTTGTGCAATTCCAAAGCGCAAACATGAAGAAAATAGTTCTCTAAATATTACTGAAGGTACATTTGTTCTCTGGAAAAAATTTCAACCTCACCATCAAAACCCAACAAATGTATTTGAATTTACAGAGTGAAAGGAAATATAGCACAAGAAATGATGTGTGATAATGTGGTAAAAGACAGCTACTTGATATGATGCTGCACAGTGCCCCGTTACCGCCCCGGATCCTAAATTCGCTTCCGCCCCCTGCTGCATCGTAATGGCAGCTGCAGGAGGCGTTGTGAGGTTGACCGGTTGCTTGGGGAGCGGTAATTAAAGGCATTGGTGGTCAGGTAGGCCAAAAAAAAATATTCACCTCTCTGCTCATTTTTGAATTTTTCCAGTGCTGCGATTGATCAGCTCTGCACTTTGTAAGAGTGCTTGCGGCTGATCATCGTGGATCGCAGGTGCTGTCGCCGATCAGTCAAATTGTTGCCTTGCAATGCCCTCAGCAATGGCCCTTCCCTTCAAGGAAGGAAAGGAGCCTGTGATTCCAGCAGTGCTGCACAGGACATTGTGCAGCTTTCTGCTGCTACTACCCCTCTTGCCTCCTTTAGCGCTCCAAGAGAAGTGGTAGCGCTTGATTCAGCCCTTAACTTCCCTTCTGGAGTGCTAAACCGGAAGTTCGCGTCCACTGGAATTGAGTAGCGCCCGGCGATACTTTCGCGCTCCCGCAAAAGTTGCTGCACCAAACCTAGCTGCTATTATTTTGGATTTAAGACATTTTAAAATCAGCTGATAACGATGCAGGGTTTTATTTTGGATAAGATACAATAATGCAGATGAATTTACCTCGTGAATATAAATATTCTGCATAACTTCCAGCTCCAGGAGTGGCTGAAAAATAAATCAAAATATCTCTGTAAACTGTCATCCAAAACTCTGCTGCTCATGTCCTAACTCGCACAAAATCCCGTTCACCCATCACCAATATTCCCGATAATTATTTTTTGGGTGCTCGGCCCCTTCAAAATATCGCACACGCATGTTTTTTCCTATTAAAAAGCCGGCGGCGTGGGAAGTCTAGAGTGCTGCGCGGCCGGGCATCACCCTTGTGCTTGCTCCCGGTTAAGCAATGCCTCAGCCTCAATTTTATAATTCACATCCTTGTTTACAAATCCCTCCATATCTATGTAACCTCCTCCAGCCCTAAAACCCTTCGAGATCTCTGCACTCCTCCAATTCTGGCCTCTTGCGCATCCCCGATTTTAATCGCTCCATCATTGGCAGTCGTGCCTTCAGCTGCTGAGTCTCTAAGTCTTGGAACTCCCTCCCTAAACCGCTCCGCCATTCTGCCTCTCTTTCCTCCTTTAAGATGCTCCTTAAAACTTACCTCTTTGACCAAGGTTTCTGCCCTAGTATCTACTTATGTGGCTCGGTGTCAAATTTTGTTTGATAATGCTCCTGTGAAGTGCCTTAGTACATTTTACTATGTTAAATATAAGTTGTTGTACTTAATTGACTTTAATAGTCAATTTCCTTTGCCCCTGTTATCACTTTAAGATTTGATTAGAATGTATTATATGAACAGCTTGAAGACCATATCTACTTCTGAGAGGCTGACTGAGTGTATTGCTGACAGAGAGTTTTTAACCAAGAGAAGGTAAATAAATGAGTTTGGCCCAAACAGAAATTAGCACTGAGATACAATTGGCCTGAAAATCAGCAAGGTCAGCAAGGGTAGTGTTTGAATGTTGACTGTGTGGGCTAAGAGAATTTAAGTAGAGCAGACAAACAAAAGGTAATTGAACTGCTGGAGGTTAAATGGAGTGAGAAGGCAGCTGAGTGAGTACAGGGAGTTTTACCTGAACTAGAGTCTAGCACTGAAGTGTAGTAGACTTTCAGTTATTTGATTTTCCAAGTATTTTCAATCAATTTATTATGGAAGGACATGGCAGCCTATATTGTGCAGCACTTGCATATGGGAGTTTCTTTGAAACTGTGAGTGCCCAGAAGAACGACAGGTGCTAGAAGTGTCTCCTGGTGGACTCAGTTGAACTGAATGTTACTGAGCTTCAGAAATATTTGAAGACATTTGCCACTCCATGGGATGGAAGAAGGGTTGTTAGAATGGAAGTTGCAGGGGGCGATCATTAGACAGCTGAAGATGCACATAGGCAGGAGAAAGGATATGGGTGACCACCAGCTGTGGGGATGGGTGGAGGAAACAGAGAGGAAAACTCAAGTACAGACAATGCAGAAAACTCACGGGTTCTTCAAGCTGTCTGATGGGTATACTGTACCAGATATCTATGGCACAACAACAACTTGTATTTGTATTGCACCTTCAACGTAATAAAATGTCTTAAGGCACTTCACAGATGTATTATAAGAGAAAAAAATTTGACACCAAGCCACATAAGGAGAAATAAGAGCAGGTGACCAAAAGCTTGGTCAAAGAGGTAGGTTTTAAGGAGCGTCTTAAAGGAGGAAAGAGAGGTGGAGAGGTTTAGGAAGGGAATTCCAGATCTTGGGGCCTAGGCAACATAAGGATCGGCAATCAATGGTTCGGCGATTATAATCAAGGATGCTCAGGAGGGTAGAATTAGAGGAACACAGATATCCCGGGGAGTGGTGGGGGGGGGGGGGGGGGGGGAGCTGGAGAAGATTACAGAGACAGAGAGGGGCGAGGCCATGGAGGGATTTGAAAACAAGGATGAGAATTTTGAAATTGAGGCGTTGCTTAACCGGGAGCCAATGTGGGTGTGAGCGTAGGAATGGAATGGATGAATGGGACTTGGTGCGGTTAGGACATGGGTAGCCGAGTTTTGGATAACATCAAATTTACAGAGGGTAGAACGTGGGAGGCCAGCCATGAGTGCATTGGAATAGTCAAGTCTAGATGAAACAAAGTCATGGATGAAGGTTTCAGCAGCGGATGAACTGAGGCAAGAGCGGAAACGGGCGATGTTATGGAGGTGGAAATAGGCAGTCTTAGTTGCCACGGATATGTGGTCGAAAGCTCATTTCAGGATCAAATAGGACACCAAGGTTGCAAACAGTGTGGTTCATTCTCAGACAGATGTTAAGGAGAGGGATGGAGTTTGTGTCGGGGACCGAAAACAATGGTTTCGGTCTTCCCAAAATTCAATTGGAGAAAATTACTACTCGTCCAGAACTGGATGGCGGACAAGCAGTCTGACAATTTAGAGACCGTGGAGGGGTCGAGAGAAATGGCGGTGAGGTAGAACCGGATGTCATCTATTGCTGTGTTTTCGGATGATGTCACCAAGGAGCCAGGCTAGTGCAGTCCCACCCAGTTGGATGACGGTGGAGAGGCATTGGAGGAGGATGGAGTGGTCAACCGCGTCAAAGGCTGCAGACAAATAAGAAGGATGAGGACGAGGAGGAATAGTTTATCTTTATCACAAAGGATGTCAGTTGTGACTTTGATGAAACCTGATTGGAGGGATTCAAACATGGAATTGCGGGAAAAATAGGCACGGAGGCGACAACGCGTTCAAGGGCTTTGGAGAGGAAAGGGAGGTAGGAGATGAGGCGGTAGTTTGCAAGGATCGAGGGGTAAAGGTTTTTTTGAGGAGGGGGCGATAATGGCAGATTTGATGGAGCGGGGAGTACCTGAGGAGAGGGAACATTAACAATATAAGCCAACATGGGAGCCAGAAAAGGAAGTTGGTTGGTCAGCGGTTTGGTGGGAATTAGGTCAAGGGAGCAGGAAGTGGGTCTCATGGACAAGTGGAGTGCGGCGAGGTCAAGAGGGAAGTTCGGAGAGAAACTGGAGAAAGATACGAATTCAGGGCAGTGGGGAACCTTATTGGACATTTGGCCTGGTGGGCTAGGAGAAGGAAGGGAAGTGGCAGAGACAACTGAACGGATGATCTCAATCTTAGTGACAAAGAAGTCCGTGAGCATCTCACACTGGTTGTCTGAGGTGAGGGTGGAAGAGACAGGGGAGAAATGTTTAAGAAAACTGTAGCAGTAGAGAATAGAAGCTAGGATTTATCTTTGCATTCCAGAATGATTCTGGAATAGTGAACAATTTTGGCAGACGAGAGCAGGACCCGATAATGCTTTATGTGGTCCAGCCAGATCTGGCGGTGAATGGCTAAACCAGTTGTCTGCCATATCCGTTCAGGTCTGCATCCCTTGAGAGAGAGTAATTGTTTTAATAAGGACCAGGGCATCAAAAGTGATGGTGAGGGTGTGGTTGAGCAGATCGGTAGCTGCAGAAATGTCGGGGTCAATGGAGGCTCAAAGACCGGACAGTTTTCGTAACTGCAGTTGTAAGCGAGTTGGGAGAGAATCTTTTCCAGGGGCGCACACAGAAGGAAGCAGGGTTGAGGGGGGAAGGGGGATGTGGGTGATGACCTTATCTGCAATTGACACGATGGGAGTAGCGAGGCTACGAGAGATGGCAAGGTCGAGGGGGTGGCCGTGAATATAGGTGGAGGAGACAGACCAAGGTGTGATTTACTGATGAGAGCTACGCCGCCACCACGGAGGTCTGAGCGGGGCAAGTGGTGGAAGGTTATAGCCAGGCAAGGAGGCATCATTTAAGGGTAAGGTAGCATCAACCCTCACTCAAGATTCTGTCAAGATGCCGATGCAATCATCCACGGTAAGCTCATGGATGGCAAGGGCCTTGTTCGCAAGTGAACGGTCATTCTGAAGGGAGATGTGGAGAGGGTCAGTGATGGGGAGGGGATTGGCAAGATTAGCCCCCACTGGGCGGGAAGGTCGGCGAGAGATTCGGATGGGACTGTTGGGGTTGCTGCCTCGATGGGCCCTTTGGAGGATGCCAAGAGAGGTACAATGGGAATCTGTAGGCTAATCTAAGAGGGAGTCAAGCCTGGGACAGCAGCAAGAGAGTTGGAAGGTCAAAGAGTAATTAGGATTGGGGTAGGTATTTGGGATGGCAGATTATCCAAGAGAAGAGAGATGAAAAGAGGCGTGACAACATGAGAGAACGGTCAGAGAGGGAGAGAGAGAAAAGGAAAGGAAAAAGGGGAGAAAAAAGTGGAAATAGAAATAAATGGCTTGGGTCGAGAGTGGCAGCCAAAGTGCTCCCAGACCTCTCACACACCCTGAGCACTCCCAGACCTCTCATACACCCTGAGCACTCCCGGATCCCGCACCCTGAGCACTCCCAGACCCCACACACTGAGCACTCCCGGATCCCGCACCCTGAGCACTCCCAGAACCCGCACCCTGAGCACTCCCGGATCCCGCACACTGAGCACTCCCAGACCTCTCACACATCCTGAGCACTCCCAGACCTCTCACGCACCCTGAGCACTCCCGGATCCCGCACACTGAGCACGCCCAGACCCCGCACCCTAAGCACTCCCAGACCCCACACACTGAGCACTCCCAGACCCCGCACCCTGAGCACTCCCAGACTCCGCACCCTGAGCACTCCCAGACCCTGCACACTGAGCACACCCAGACTCCACACACACCCTGACCACTCCCAGACCCCCAGCCTGAGCACTCCCAGACCCTGTACACTGAGCACTCCCAGATCCTGCACACACCCTGACCACTCCCGGACCCCGCACCCTGACCACTCCCAGACCCTGCACACACCCTGACCACTGCAAGACGCTGCACCCTGAGCACTCCCAGACCCCCAGCCTGAGCACTCCCAGAACCTGCACACTGAGCACTCCCAGACCCCACACACACCCTGAGCACTTCCAGACCCCACTCCTTGAGCACTCCCAGACCCCACACCCTGAGCATTCCCAGACCCCACACCCTGAGCACTCCTGGACCCCACTTCTTGAGCACGCCAGACCCCACACCCTGACCACTCCCAGACCCCGCACCCTGAGCACTCCCAGACCCCACACACACCCTGACCACTCCCAGACCCCGCACCCTGAGCACTCCCAGTCCCCACACACTGAGCACTCCCAGACCCCACACACACCCTGACCACTCCCAGACCCCGCACACTGAGCACTCCCAGACCCCACACACTGAGCACTCCCAGTCCCCACACACACCCTGAGCACTCCCAGACCCCGCACCCTGAGCACTCCCAGTCCCCACACACACCCTGAGCACTCCCAGACAACGCACACTGAGCACTCCCAGACCCCCAGCCTGAGCACTCCCAGACCACGCACACTGAGCACTCCCAGACCCCGCACCCTGAGCACTCCCAGACCCCGCACCCTGAGCACTCCCAGACCCCCAGCCTGAGCACTCCCAGACCCCGCACACTGAGCACTCCCAGACCCCGCACCCTGAGCACTCCCAGACCACGCACACTGAGCACTCCCAGACCCCCAGCCTGAGCACTCCCAGACCCCGCACGCTGAGCACTCCCAGACCCCGCGCCCTGAGCACTCCCAGACCCTGCACACTGAGCACTCCCAGACCCCGCACACACCCTGACCACTCCCAGTCCCTGCACACACCCTGACCACTCCAAGACGCTGCACCCTGAGCCTCCCAGACCCCGCACCCTGAGCACTCCCAGACCCCGCACCATGAGCACTCCCAGACCCTGCACACTGAGCACTCCCAGACCCCACACACTGAGCACTTCCAGACCCCACTCCTTGAGCACTCCCAGACCCCACACCCTGAGCACTCCCAGACCCTGCACACTGAGCACTCCCAGACCCCGCACCCTGAACACTTCCAGACCCCACTCCTTAAGCACTCCAAGACCCCACACCCTGAGCACTCCCAGACCCCACACCCTGAGCACTCCCGGACCCCGCACACACCCTGACCACTCCCAGACTCTGCACCCCGGGCACTCCCAGACCCCACACACACCATGACCACTCCCAGACCCCGCTCCCCGAGCACTCCCAGTCCCCACACACTGAGCACTCCCAGACCCTGCACACTGAGCACTCCCAGACCCCACACACTGAGCACTCCCAGACCCCACACACTGAGCACTCCCAGACCCCGCACACTGAGCACTCTCAGACCCCGCACCCTTGGCACTCCCAAACCCCGCACCCTGAGGACTCCCAGACCCCGCACCCTGAGCACTCCCAGACCCCGCACCCTGAGCACTCCCAGACCCCGCAACCTGAGCACTCCCAGACCCCGCACCCTGAGCACTCCCAGACCCCGCACCCTGAGCACTCCCAGACCCCGCACCCTGAGCACTCCCAGACCCCGCACCCTGAGCACTCCCAGACCCCGCGCCCTGAGCACTCCCAGACCCCACACCCTGAGCACTCCCAGACCTCACACCCTGAGCACTCCCAGACCCCGCACCCTGAGCACTCCCAGACCCCGCACCCTGAGCACTCCCAGACCTCACACCCTGAGCACTCCCAGACCCCGCACCCTGAGCACTACCAGACCCCACACACTGAGCACTCCCAGACCCCACACCCTGAGCACTCCCAGACCCCACACCCTGAGCACTCCTGGACCTGAGACCCTGAGCGTTCCCAGACCCCACACCCTGGGCACTCCCAGAACCACACACCACCTGAGCACTCCCAGACTCCGCACACTAAGCACTCCCAGACCCCACACACTGGGCACTCCCAGGCCCCACACCCTGGGCACTCCCAGACCCCGCACCCTGAGCACTCCCAGACCCCACACCCTGAGCACTCCCAGACCCCACACCCTGAGCACTCCTGGACCCGAGACCCTGAGCGTTCCCAGACCCCACACCCTGGGCACTCCCAGACCCCACACCCTGAGCACTCCCAGAACCCCACACCCTGAGCACCCCTGGACCCGAAATCCTGAGCACTCACAGGCAGCCAAAGCGAGTTCATGAAAAAGCTCAGGTTACATCAGCCAGGTTATGTCGTAATTAATGGGTTACATATTTCCTGGCAGTAGCAGGGATTAGGTTGGAGACAATAATAGAGAGACCAGAGTCAAAGTCAGAGGTCACATAAAGGGACAAAGCCAACAAATACAGCTGAGAACTGCAATTCAGGGTAGATAAATAAGCAGTGCTAATAAATTACTTGGGGGGTTGGAGTGGTGGGGACGGCATGAGAGTTAAATGCAGATAAGCAGGAGTATTGGGGGATTGGACAGTGAGACAACTAATCAGTCACTTCTGTAATTGTAAATGTGAGTTCCAATTGTTATGTTACCTCGCAGGTGACATGGTAAGAAACAAAAAAGAATGAGTGGGGGGTGGAGATGAGGAATAATACGGGGGGAAAGTCGCTGGTGGACGTAGTTTATAGGCCCCCTAACAGTAGCTACATGTTGGACGGTGTATAAATCAAGAAATAAAGGAAGCTTGTAAAAAAAGAACGGCATTAATCATGGGAGATTTTAACCTTCATGTTGATTGGACAAAGCAAATTGGCCAGGGTAGCCTTGAGGAAGAGATCATTGAGTGTATCCGGGATAGTTTCCTTGAACAGTGCGTTGCAAAACCAACCAGGGAGCAGGCTATCTTAGATCTGGTATTGCATGATGAGACAGGATTAATAAACGATCTCCTCGGAATGAATGACCATAACATGATTGAATTTCAGATTCAGTTGGAGGTTGAGAAAGTTGGATCTCAAACCAGTGTCCGAAGCTTAAATAAAGGAAACTGGGAAAATAGATTAAAGTATGGGACAGTTGATGAGCAGTGGCAGACATTTAAGGAGATATTTCATAACTCACAACAAAAATATATCCCAATAAGAAGGAAAGACTGTAAGAGAAGGGATAACCAACTGTGGCTAACTAAGGAAATTGAAAACTAGGGCATATTATGTGGCCAAGACTAGTGGAAGGCCAGAGGATTGGGAAACTTAAAAGCCAGCAAGGAATGACTAAAAAACTAATAAAGAGAGGGAAGATAGATTATGAAAGTAAACTAGCACAAAATATAAAAACAGATAGTAAGAGTTTCCACTGGTACATAAAAAGAAAAAGAGTGGCTAAAGTAAATGTTGGTCCCTACAAGATGAAACTGGGGAATTAATAATGGGGAACAGGGAAATGGCAGAGATGTTGAACAAATATTTTGTATCGGTCTTCACGGTAGAAAACACCAAAAACATTCCAATAGTGGATAATCAAGGGGCTATAGGGAGGAAGGAACTTAATCCAATCACTGTCACTAAAGAAGTAGTACTCGATAAAATAATGGGACTAAAGGCGGACAAGTCCCCTGGACCTGATGGCTCACATCCTCAGGTCTTAAAAGAAGTGGCTGCAGAGATAGTAGATGCATTGTTTGTAATCTATCAACATTTCTTGGATTCTGGGGAGGTCTCAGCGGATTGGAAAACCGCAAATATAACATCCCTATTTAAAAAAGGAGGCAGACAGAAAGCAGGGAACTATAGACCAGTTAGTCTAACATCTGTCATTGGGAAAATGCTGGAATCCATTATTAAGGAAGACATTTGGAAAAGCATAACTCAATCAAGCAAAGTCAGCACGGTTTTATGAAAGAGAAATCATGTTTGACCAATTTGCTGGAGTTCTTTGAGGATGTAACGAGCAGGGTGGATAAGGGGGAACCAGTGGATGTGGTGTATTTGGATTTCCAGAAGGCATTTGATAAGGTGCCACATAAAAGGTTACAGCACAAGATAAAAGTTCACGAGGTTGGGGGTAATATATTAGCATGGATAGAGGATTGGCTAACGAAAAGAAACCAGAGAGTCAGGATAAATGGGTCATTTTCTAGTTGGCAAACAGTAATGAGTGGGGTGCCACAGGGATCGGTGTTGGAGCCTCAACTATTTACAAGCTATATTAATGACTTGGATGAAGGGACCGTTTGCTGATGATACAAAGATGGGTGGGAAAGTAAATTGTGAGGAGGACACAAAAAATCTATAAAGGGATATTGACAGGCTAAGTGGGCAAAAATGTAGCAGATGGAGTATAATGTGGGAAAATGTGAGGTTATCGACTTTGGCAAAAAAAATAGAAAAACAAATTATAATTTAAGTAGAGCAAAATTGCAAAGTGCTGCAGTGTGCATAAAACACAAAAAGTTAATATGAAGGTAGATCAAGTAATCAGGAAGGCAAATGGAATGTTGGCCTTTATTGCAAGGGGAATCGAGTAAAAAAGCAGAGAAATCCTGCTACAACTGTACAGGGTATTGGTGAGGCCGCACCTAGATTACTGCGTACTTTGATCTCCGTATTTAAGGAAGGAAATACTTGCGTTGGAGGCTGTTCAGAGAAGATTCACTAAGTTGATTCCGGAGATGAAGGGGTTGAGTTGTGAAGATAGGTTGAGTAGGTTGGGCCTATACTCATTGGAGTTCAGAAGAATGAGAGGTGATCTTATCGAAACATAAGATAATGAGGTGGCTTGACAAGGTGGATGCAGAACGATATTTACACTCATAGGGGAAACTAAAACTAGGGGACATAGTCTCAGAATAAGGCACCACCTATTTAAAACTGAGATGAGGAGGAATTTCTTCTCTCAGAGGGTTGTAAATCTATGGAATTCTCTGCCCCAGAGAGCTGTGTCATTGAATATATTTAAGGCAGAGATAGACAGATTTTTGAGCGATAAGGAAATAAAGGGTTATGGGGAGCGGGCAGGGAAGGGGAGCTGAGTCATGATCTTATTAAATGATGGAGCAGGCTCGAATGTTCAAATGGCCTACTGCCGATCCTATTTCTTATGTTCTTATGTTCTAGTGCAGAAGTTCTTCCAAAGGAAGAGGGACAACTGAAAGTCATAGTTCACGTCAATGGCTTAGGGAAGAAGTATCAAGAGTTAGGAATTAATTTAGGAAGCAGGACCTCAAACGGTAGTAAATTCAGGATTACCATCACTGCCACACCAGTATAAGAATAGTCAGTTTAGGGAGGTTATTGTATTGCTCAAGGCATGCTGAAGATTCTGATATTCTTGGGCACTAGAAACAGCAGGATTGAGTTGTACAAAAGGGATGGCCTACATCTGAATAGAGCTGTGACTAATATCTTTCATCGCCACACAGCACTGCCCCCCCAGTCATCAAGATCCACGGCGCGGCCCTGGACACCGTGGATCACTTCCCATATCTTGGGAACCTCCTATCAACAAAAGCAGGCATCGACGATGAGATCCAACACTGCCTCCTGTGCGCCAGTGGAGCCTTCGGTTGCCTGAGGAAAAGAGTGTTTGAAGACTAGGCCCTCAAAACTGCCACCAAGCTCATGGTCTACAGGGCTGTAGTAATACCCGGTATCCTGTATTGCTCAAAGACATGGACCATGTACAGTAGACACCTCAAGTCGCTGAAAAAATATCACCAACGATGTCTCTGCAAGATCCTACAAATCCCCTGGCAGGACAGACGCACCAACATCAGCGTCCTTGTCCAGGCTAACATCCCCAGCATTGAAGCACCGACCACACTCGATCAGCTCTGCTGGGCAGGCCACATAGTTTGCATGCCAGACACTAGACTCCCAAAGCAAGTGCTCTACTCGGAGCTCCTTCACGGCAAACGAGCCAAAGGTGGGCAGCGGAAACGTTACAACGACACCCTCAAAACCTCCCTGATAAAGTGCGACATCCCCACTGACACCTGGGAGTCCCTGGCCAAAGATCACCCTAAGTGGAGGAATTGCATCCGGCAGGGCGCTGAGCACCTCGAGTCTCAACGGCAAGAGCACGCAGAAATCAAGAGTAGGCAGCAGAAAGAGCGTGCGTCAAACCAGTCCCACCCACCTTTTCCCTCAACGACTATCTGTCTCACCTGTGACAAAGTCTGTGGCTCTTGTATTGGACTGTTCAGCCACGAAAGAACTCACTTCAGGAGTGGAAGCAAGTCTTCCTCGATTCCGAGGGACTGTCTATGATGGATCATCATCATCATAGGCAGCACCTCGGAATTGAGGAAGACTTGCTTCCACTGTTAACATGAGTTCTTAGGTGGCTGTACAGTCCACCTAATATCCTTATGAAGATGTTAAATGGCGCTATGGGGAGTAACAAAGGGGAGTAGATTGTTTGGAAGGAAAAGTAATCTTTATAGGTTTTTAGATAATAGGTTGCGAGAGAGGTAAAACAGGATAAGATAGTTCTCATATTTCAGAATTGTTTGACCATTTTTACACAAAGAATTCAGAAGAGTTACTTTTAATTGGGGTGTTGTGAAAACAATGTGCATTCTCATTAGTTTAAAAAAAGGTCACCCACGTGAAGGGTGGTTAATATGCTAAATGCAAGAACTTTGAACCCAGGGACTTAACAATAAACAAATCATTAGCATGTCTAGCTAACTGGAAAAACACCTCTCACCCACTGTGTTGGAAAACACTTTGATCTTTGTCTATGTCTGAAGCAGAGGTTAGGCAAAGAGATATCACCAAAAAAGTAGTCTGATTTCTGGAAACAGGACACTACAGAGGTAGGCAACTAGTAAAAGACTGTATAAGTAAGGAGTCTGCAGGGAGTGGATGTCCTACTCTGGGCTGTAGGACGGGATGCAGAGGAGTTAATCTGATCAAGTCTAGCAAGGCAACTCACTGAATTCTTGGAAGAAATAACGAAACATAGATAAAGGAATAGATGGGATTCAGACAGATTTTCAAAATGCATTATTATCTTTGCCATAAATCTCTTATGTGGCACTTTATTGATAAAGTACCATACAAGAGACTTATGCAAAGATAATGGTGTGTGGAATTGAGGACTATGTTGACATATGGATAGAAAAATGGAGAACAGAGAGCAATTATAAAGTTAAAAGTAAGTTTTTCAGAGTAGAAAGGTGTAGTTAGGAATGTTGGTGCCACTTTATTTAACTATAAACTTAAATAATTCTTGATTTAGGAATTAAATGAATAATACTAACATTTTCTGATGAATAAAAATAACAATTTATACACCTCAACTTGAAAGCTTAAATTGTATATTTCTATAATTACACTTAAAGCACCAAGGTAAAAAATAACTGGGTATTTGTCTGCACTAAAATAGCACAAAGGAATTCAATATGAGCAGGTTAACCCTATGAGAGCAATAGTGCTCATCATTTCTATCCCACAAAAAATGATTCAACCATTCTTTATTTAAAATCTTATTGGTTTCTTTTACTAGTTGACTACCTCTGTAGTGTCCTGTTTCCAGAAATCAGACTACTTTTTTGGTGATATCTCTTTACCTAAAATCTTATTTGATGCTAATTATCACAATAGAGTGAACATAACCTATATTGTATTCTTTTCTGAATAATATTGCTTTTTAGCAAATATACATGCATGACTACATTTATTTGAAAAATAAATCTTACTAGGTGATCTTACCAATGCTTGTTGTGCGAATATATCCTGGTGATGCACGGGAGCCTTGTGATGCACGGAAGCCTTGTGATGTACGGGAATCTTGTGATGTACGGGAATATCCTCCATTCGGCACTGCCTGGAGTTTGGCTGGACCAAAAAATGTTTCATAAATCTCCTTGTCTTCATTTGTGTTACTCTCTATAGCATCACAGAGAACCCATTCTAGAACATTTTGTTTTAAATTGTATTGAATTCAGCATTTTACAAGCGCTCTTGGGTTATATCAAATTACATGGCATCTGCAAATACATAAGCTGAAGATTTTGTACAGTTGTGTCCATTTAATTGAAGAAAGAAAGAACTTGGATTTATATAGCAACTTTCACAACCGCAGGATGCCCGAAAGTGCATTATTGCCAATGAAGTACTTGTTGAAGTATAGTCACTATTGGAATGTAGGGAAACGCGGCAGCTAATTTGCACATGGCAAGGTCCCACAAACAGCAATGAGATAATGATTGGATCATCTGTTTTTTGGTATTGGTTGAGGGATAAATATTGGCCAAGACACCGACAAGAACTCTCCTGCTCTACTTCAAATAGTGTGATGGAATCTTTTACATCTACCTGAAAGGGCAAACAGGGCCTCGATGAAATTACATACTGTGGTAAGTCTTGTCTTCACCGCTTGGGTAATAAACAGATGGAAATTAAAATCAGGCAGGTTCTGTAATGCTAATTGACCACGCAAGTGGTTAAGAAGAGTCAGCCCACTTCCCATCCCTACCTTTGATGGTCAAGGGGTGATTGGCTGGTCCTCAAGATGTCATACCTTTATGCCTGACCAATCATTGGCCTACAACAGAGGAAGAGGGCTGTTCCTCCATCTTATCTGGCTTTTGCTTTTTCTCAAGGCCTTAGCCAACAACTTCAGGATCTGTTATCTCCTGTTCTACAGACATTGTCTGGTCCCAGGCCTGGTAATTCTAAGACCCGATTGTACAGACAGTGTCTTATCTAATCCCAAGACCAGTTAGTTGATTTTCACACTGTGTTAATTGCGTGAAGCCATAATGCTTTTTCTCAGTTTTGCAAAGCTTGACAAATTTTAGGCTTTACGATTACTGTATACTTGTTTGATTAATATGAAAACAGTTAACATATAAAAACATAAGAAATAGGAGCAGGAGTAGGCCATCTGATCATGGACTCAGCTCCGCTTCCCTGCCCGCTCCCCATAACCCTTTATTCCCTTATCGCTCAAAAATCTGTCTATCTCCACCTTAAATATATTCAATGACCCAGCCTCCACAGGGCAGAGAATTCCATAGATTTACAACCCTCTGAGAGAAGAGATTCCTCCTCATCTCAGTTTTAAATGGGCGTCCCCTTATTCTGAGACAATGTCCTCTAGTTTTAATTTCCCCCATGAGTGGAAATATCCTCTCTGCATCCACCTTGTCATGCCCCCTCATTATCTTATATGTTTCGATAAGATCACCTATCATTCTTCTGAACTCCAATGAGTATTGTACCAAATGTATCAAAAATACATTTGGTACAATGAATCAAGGTACATGTGTGAAGTTATAACGTGCTTACAATCTGTTAGTAGTCATCAGGTACATTTTTGGTTACTGCAAAGGTGATTTTACAAAATACCTATCCAAAATTAGATTTAACATGTAGTGGAATAGTCCTTCAAGATTACCCCCATTGAGTTATTCCAGAAGGGTGAGTTAATGCTCACTGGGTATGACTGGTGTTTGCGCAGTGTATAGTTTTGCAGAATGCTGAATTGAGGAGAGGGGATCTGTGGTTATCCATGCACATTTTCAACAGAAAAGTGAACTCAGCAAATAATAAATGACCAGGCTCTAATTACAAAATCAACCAGAATACTAAAGCTCTGTTTTGCTCACCATTGTCAGTATTTCTAGGGCTTACAATTGGTGCAACTCAATTTACTGATCTGTGAATTGGAGTGGAAGCCATTGCCACCAGTATTCTATCTCAAAGTTGATATGTCTGAATTTCCTATTGTGGTTTGGTCCTCCCCACGATTCAACCACTAAATTACCATAGAGCAGCTTTAAATATGTAACTGAGGGCCAGTGGTGTTGGCATGCCAAAATTCCAAAGTTACACTCACAATGCACCAGGTGTAACTTAGAGCAGGATTTATAAGGGGAACTTGTTACCAGTAATAACTGAAACTGGAGTAACTGAGAAACCTTTCAGTCTAAAGAGTATACAAACTTTGACTACAGATTGCTGGAACTTCAAAAGAGTTCTTGAAACCTTTTTTTTTGCTTTTCCACTAAACAGTGTTGGACTTAACCTCTGACTGCTTGTGAGACCACTAGGATATTTTTGCCCCTACTCGCAGTGAGAGGTTTTAAGGATGAGGTATGGAATTCCCATTGGGCATTCCCTTGTCTTACATTATAATAGAGAAAGAGGAACAGCAGGAGAGGATGGAGGAAAGGCGAGTGTAGCAGTGTATGAGGAGTTGCACCCTTTAAGATATTATGCTCCACCCAAAGAATTTACAGGCTACACAGGTCCGATGAAGACCTTATGGAGGGGCTCTGTGTTGGAGGAGTGCATTTCACTAAAAACATACTTGGGGAACTGTGCCCGCTACCACATGAAGACCTGCAACTATGGTCATCTACCTTCAGAGCTTTGCCCGTAGCAGTGAAGGTGTCGACCACACAACTTTTATGCCACCGGCTCATTTCAGACAGTGAGGAGGTCTGTTGACCATCAGCCAGGGTCATGTAACCAGGCAAATATTTATCAGGTAACTCATATAGTTTTTCAGAGGTCTGGGGAATTCTTCCAATTTGGCATCACAGCATGGCAATAAGATGGGGCCATCCTGTTTTATGGTGTTCCTGAACAGAAAGGGCTACCACTCACTCAATGCCCAGAATATGTCCATTATGTATTCGTCCTTAGTATATTCAAGAGAGAGATCGATAGATTTTGGGATATTAAGGGAATCAATGTATATGCGCCTCCGCAAACTCACGAGCAATTTCCCGGCAGACGGTAGCGACCCCCTCCCCTGAGTGAAAAAATGTTTCTGCCCCATTAGTGACCCCCGGAAACACTAACGGAGCTTTAAAAAGGGGCATTTTCGTCCCCTAGGAGTTTATCAAACACCCTAAATCCGGAGCTGCCTGCTAGTTTAGCTGGTAAACAAATTTGGCACTAATTCCTTATTGAAACTGTGCTTCCCAATAATGGCTCAGATTTTACGGTGGTAATGATGATGAACCTGTCAGCGTCGCCATCATTACTCCTCTGAAACTTCAGGATTTAGTACATGCACAGATAAACGCAGGAATTCTGAAGTTGCAGTCAGTCATTCGCTGCTCTGCCACAGGTTGCGCTGTGAAACTCCCCATAGCCGGCAATCATTGAAATCACTTGAACTAACTAAAACTTCCTCTTTTCCGCTGTCATATCACTGTTAAACACCCCATAAAAAGGTCAAGCCTTGTTCAATGAGGTATAACTGAGTTTTTAATGGTGTTCTGAGTAATAACTACTGCTGAAAAACCGTTCTGGCCCTGAAACACTAATTTTATATTTGTGGAATATCAAATTGCTATATTATGATAGAAATTACTAGATTTTTTAAATAATAAAAAATATTTTTTATGCTTGGTTTATGTATGATATTTATGGTTCTACCTTAACCCCGTGTATATATACCAATCTTTATTTTGCTCTCTGTAAAATTAAAAAGTGAATGATAAAACCTGCCTTTTAGTTCCTGGTTTGCTGTCTGTGAGAATTCTTCAATGTGATTGGCTGCTTAGCCAGCTTGATGACATCACTGCTGCTGGATGCTGGCGATCCCCTATAGACAGCGCTACAATCAAATTAACGTCAAGAAAGCCAAAGGTTTCAACACAGATCACGAGATCTTTGTGGACAGTTTTCTTCAAGGTCAGCAGCGATCACCATCGCTTTGCCGCTGATCACAAATTCTGGGCCATAGTTATTTTCAATGGTCTGTCTGCCTCATGTCAGGCACAATGCTTTAACTACTGTTCTTGGTGTATTGTTATGGTGTATTTTTTATTGTGGTTAATTATTACATCCCTGGGAAGTGCAAATACTGCAAGAGCATAAAAGACTAGAAATTATCGTGGCAATACCAGTGGATGAATTATTAACTTTTTTGATGTTCTTGAAATAACACATGAGAAATATCTTTTGAACCCATTAAGTAAATTAGCTATCTCCTCCACAAGTAATCTTGAGGCTAAATCACTCGCAAAATATTTTTGTATGATAGTTTTTATGAAGGAAATATTTATGATTGATGTCTTGGCCAAAGTTTAACTGATATCCAAAAAAGCAGTTTAAACCAAAGAACTAAAAACAAAGGTTACCTTTTTCCATGGGTTTGTCAGCCACGAGGATTCCATCCATTCTGTTCTCCTCTGGTTTAGTCACAACCATTGACGTTAGTGGCGTTACAAAGCTGTACTTCAGCGAAAGTTCCAAGGCTCTGTTCGTTAGTTTTTTCTTTTCTTCTGCACCTGCTGAAACCCTGAATATGGAAACCGATTGAATGATTTACGAACTGTTTCAACAAACAAGCAACCAATTTTTCTCTCCTCCAACATTCCCTCCTATTTCCTCTTGTACACATCCTCTTCTGAAACCAATGTCTCATCCTTTCAAAGCTAGGGACAACTTCACCAAAAAGCCATTCTTCATTGGAGAGTCTGACGAGTTGGTGTTGGTAGGCTATTTAACCATGGGGTCTTCACAGCCGATCACAATCTTATCCGCAGCCTCATCCATACGAGTACATTCTCTAGCAGGGATTTTTGATAATGGTTATGAAGAGCAATTTGGCCAACTTGTCCCCTTCGCAGATGTAAGATGCTGAGGGCCAACTATAGCTCCCTACTGCTGCGTTGGCTTAGATCAGCTAACTTATTACATTCTTCTTTATGATCAAAGCATATTTTGTTAGCTATAAATGGGCGTTAAAATGCTCAGAATTCTTTTCAAATATGAACTCAGTTTGTACTGCTTGCTAATTAATTGTGCAATTTTGTAGAAAGCACGAATTTACCTTTGTTTTAAGAGCTGTTGAATAGTCAAGTAAGCCCACAGTCTCTCAGTAAAGTCACCAAAAATATATTGCTGATGTTCAAGAACACTCTCTGCCTCTGACATGTTGACTTTACTCTCAACAGATAAATTATTGCTGGCCTGCAAAGGAATTACATCATCAATGTGGTTGACATTAAAGATTTCAATCTGACTCCATAAAGATAAGTCATTCTGTTCTTAGGAAGACATTTTAAATTAAGAAAAATCAACTGTGGCATGTTGTCAGAAATGAAACGAACTGAATGCAGGAAATCTTTAATAACATATTGTACATGCACTGCTTGTCAGCTTGGTTTAGTTCGTAGCATTCTCGCCTTTGAGTCAGAAAATCATGGGTTTAAGCCTCATTTCAGAACCTGAGCACATAATTTTGACTAATGTAGTTGGAGGAAGTGTTGCATTGCTGCAGTTGCTGTCCTCCAGATAAGATATTAAATGGTCTGTTCTGGTGGATGTTAAAGATTCCGTCGTGCTACTCCAAGAAGATCAATGAGTTTTCTATATTCAGGTGTTCTTCCTGATGATCTCAACCATTAAAGCATACTAGCTGGTAATTTATCTCATTGTTGATGGTGTCATTTTATGTGCAAGATAGCTGCTGCATATGTCTACCTAAAAACAGTCACTGCATTACAAAGTTGTTCTTTCTACGTAAAGCACATTTGATACATGAAAAGGTGCCATGTAAACATAACTCTTTCTTTCAGTTTGATCAGCATCTGAAAGAGAAACAAAAACAGCAACAGGAACTGTTGAGTCCTCTGTGAAACATTTGGGCCATTTTCTATGTTAAAGGCATTATATAGATGGAAGTTTGTTGTTATAAAAGATCCCATGGCACTATTTAAAGAGGAGCTGAGAACTGTGTTGACTATCCCCCCTCAACCAAAATATAAATGAGTAATTCCTTGCACTTCTATTTGTCGAATCTTGTGCCTAACCGAACAGGCTGCCACATTTATCACAGTACTGCACTCCAAAAAAAAAGTAATTAACGTATGAAGCTTTCAGATATTTCAGAGAGAGTGAGAAGTTGCCATGTAAAATTAGACCTTTCTACTGACCAACTTGCTGTGGTTTTTGTTGTTACTTAACAGTGCTGCTCAAAGTAGAAATGACTATTTTAAAAGTGGAACTAATATTCAGTAGCAATTTAGTTCTGTTTTGTTTTATTGTCTATTTTATCAAGTGCAAATGCTGCACTGCAATAATTTAAAGAACATGTGTGAGGAGTTTGGGGACTTACAGTTTGAGCTGTAATTTCAACCATGAATATATCCAGACTGTTGTCTGAAAGCTGGCCAGCTACCACAATTTCAGATCCAGCGTAATACTGTCTAAATTTGAACTCTGTTAATTCTGAAATGGCATTCTCTGGATATTGCAGCTCAACATCCAAAAGCAAGGGATTTGCCACTTCATCATAAAAACCCTGTAGGAAAACAAATAAGTACAGACATTTGCACAGAATGAAGGGCTTAAGCAATTTTTTAAAAAAGCTAATTAAATGAAACATTAACATACAAATAGGCAAATTGTAAAGATTACTTTTTAAAGTGAATTTTCAGTCCATATATGCACAAGATAAAGTTAATATACAGAGAGGTAAAACAATCTTTCATCCAATCACAGATCACTGATCCTCAGATGAGGTACAGCACTGGCCAAATGCCAGAACTCCCTCTTATGTGCAAAGTGTCACATAGCCAATCCTGATACGCAGTGCAAGGTGAACATTTCATACTTTTCTAATTGTTTATTATATATGAGTGAAACATGACAGTAGTTTGGGGTTGTGGCCTCTACTGCATTGGAACTGTTGAGACTTTTATTTTCACTTTGCTTCTTTAACAGTTATGAAATAGTGAGAATCTTGCCGAGTATCTGGCTTGCAGTCAGACCAGGGGACTTCTATGCAAAATATTGGCCTGGAATTTGCGGTCAGTAGTGAAGCAAAGGCATTTGTTGCAGGCCTCGAAGTATGCTTAGCACAAAGGGCTTGCGATCTTTGAGTCTCGAGTTTCGGCTTTACCTTCAAGTAAACGGAAATTAATGGGGATTCCCAGCAAAGAGCTGCTGTGATGTCAACAAGATGTCGAAGCAGCCAATCAAAACGCAGAATTCTCACAGACAGCAAACCAGGAAGTGGGTAAACCCCTTTGATTCTAACTTTTTAAAAATGTTAGAGAGAGCAAAATACAGATTGCAGCTCTCACATGGGTTAAAGGCATACCTGAAATAAAGATGAACAAACTTAAAAAAAAACAGTTCTACTAACTGTATCAAGAATTAAAACTAGCTGGGGCTGAAATTGCCCCTTTCTATAAGACCTGTGGCTGCCTGAAAGCGGTGGCCATGGGTCGGTGCTGAATGGCTGCCAAGTCTCCGCGGAGGGACTGCCATATTTTTAATTGCCCTTCCTCAGGGTCGGAGCAGTGTAGGGGACTGCTCCACCCGTTTTCCCGCTGCAGCATGCACGCGCTGACCCCTTCCAAAAATTGCTCCGCAGGAAATCGCCCTTTTGCAGAATTGCCCCGTGGGAGTGGCACTGCTGTCGGTCGGTGCCCTGACAGCTTTTTCTGTCGGTGCACTTCTTGTTGGCTGGCGGCATGGCCGCCCTTAAAGGGGAGGTGACACTGCCGGCGATGCCATTTTATTTTTTATTGTTGACCGACTGCCAGGTCGGCCCGACAATTATGCCCCCGGGTTCGGCCGGGCCGCCCACAGGCAGGCTGGCACCCCCTCTTGGGTGGCACAGGGAACCGATGTGAAAAATATGCAGAGTTCACAGCGGCCCTCCCCTTTACCTGAAGGGGAGAGATGGGATGCAACAGCACAACGCGCTGATGTCCTGCTTGGGACGGCCAACCCGCTGCAAGAGCGCCTCCGCCCCGTAGCTGCCACAGCATCCGCCCCGACACCAAAAAAAACTTCATAGTGCCGAATATCGACGGCATCTCCGCCGCAACCCTTTAAAAAACGGAAGGTGCGCCCACGTTTCGGACGGAGGGCAATTTCTACCCCGCAGAAGACTAGGCTCCGCCAGCATAAGATAGCCACCCTCCATCACATTTTCACTAAAATATCCATCACCTGCATATACGACGAGGGTGAACATTTCAGAGCTTCTATTTTGCAAAATTTTCACCTTCATATTCAGCTGGCAGGTGCAAATACATAGCATTCCTATCAGATGTTGCTCCACCCCTTCATCATAATGATATTCAAAGGGCAACTCTTCCTCCCAGCATCAGTCTAGCCTCCTGAGATGTTTCCAATTTTAAAATTGTCAGTCAGAGCCTGGACTCAGGTGGAAAGGTTGGTATTTAAATATCACAATGCTGGAGGAGTGAAACAACTGATGATAGCTATGCACTGTACCATGTTTCTGCTGGGACCACCATTTTGGAGAAATTCCTCTGCTGGGAGAAATAACCTGAGGAAAAAACTGGCCTGTGAACAAGCTAGCCTTCCTCTTTTAACTGCAAAGAAGGCCATAAATTACTGGAGGGACATGCAAATATCTATATGGTACGTAAAAAATCTAAAATGTTTGGACTAAATGGAAACCGTAGCCAACTGGAGGTTAAAAAGGTACAACAGGGCCCATAGATTGTATGCTAGGTTTATTTAGTTTTTCATCACCAATTTTCTCCCTTCCTGAAGGCATTAATTGGGTAATCGAAGTCGTGGTACATGTTGCCCTTTGGTACCTTACACTCTTCGCGTGTGAACCTTGGCAGTGAGCGTCAGCAAACTACTCACCCTCGGTACATCACTACCGAACCCAATCCTAGCCTCTTTCAGTAATGAATTGAAAAGGAATTACACAAAGCCATTCCATGGTAAAACAAGGTTGTCACTAACGCTGAGGTAAAACATGGCATTCTTTAGAGAAATATTTGATCAATCAGATCTTTGTAGGTTTGTATCACTTCAGTCCTTCCCCTTATGTTTGCCTATGTAAATCTGTATAACAGGCAAAATATTATCAGCTTTCCCCTTCTGGCAACCATTTTTTCTACTTTATATCCAATCCTTCTAGTCACACATAAAATTCCCTTCTGACATAGCAAAAGGCAAACTACACAAATGACACCAACATTTCCTATGCCCCCTTGAATGAGAGGCCTGTGTGGAGACTGATTCTAATGGTGAATGAATCTTTACTTTGACATCTGCTTACCTGGAGCTGCAAGGCTGAATCTGAATCATCATAAATACGTCGAGCCACACCTCCATTATCCAGTGCCATTTTTTCCAGAAAACTGTAATCAACATCAAAACCAAAACCAAGGCAGTACAAGCTGTACCTCTCCTGTATGGCACTTTTAACATTAATTTGGATTTTTACTGGGTCCTTTTCCCCTGTGATAGAAGTGAATACATTTATCCTATTAAGCAACCTTTGTGTTTCTCTTAATCCCCATTTTAATTAGTTTTCTTCCAGTATTTAGGTCTTCATAAACTATGCACCATTCCATGCAGAGAGAAAGGTTAGACAGCTTTTTTTTATCAACTCCCTGTGCAACCAATTGCATGGAGATATGCAACAGTGGGCTAATGTAAGTCATCTTTTCCAAGTTCCCTTCACTATTTTTGCATGTGATTATGCTCAAATCAGTTGTGATATAAATATGATTATGATTACAATTAAGTAAGTACTGGTTCTCCCAAAATAAATATTATTCAAAACTTATAACATAAATTCTAAATTTATGGCCAGAAGATATATGTTATATATAAAAAAAAATATATGTTATAGGTTTACACAATATTTGAGAATTCTGATTATTCCAAAAGTTTTATATCGATTAGGAAAATTTGTTTTAACTAACCCACATTTGGATCACCATCAGTTAAGAGAATTATCATGGAGACACTTCTTTCAGGCAGTTGCTTTTGTTTGTGAGCTGTATCCAGAAGACTTACAGCTAGTAGCAGAGAATCATTTATATTTGTTTCTGGAATGAAAGGTGGGGCAGAAAATCAGCTTGTGTTATAAGCTCACATTTAGCCATGGATATCTTATACACTTATATATGGAAAAGACATTGGGGAAATTCTCCTCTGTGATCCTACCCAAAATCGATTGTGAGGCCTTCTCTTCTTTTATAGTTTTTTATCTTTTATGTGTGACACAGAGACTTGCATGTGTGACAAAGTGCACCCTCTGAAGTGCAAGCATATTTATATATATATATATATATGTATTCCAGTGGACCCCCATGGAATTACTCATGGTAGGTCAGATTATATGTGGTTTTATAAGAACCATGTTATACATTGTAATGCATAATATATTGTTCTGCTTTTAAGGCGATTTGTATTCCTTCAAGGCCAAAAAGCCTAACTGCTTTTAAGTAAACACTATGTGAGGTCAGCATTTAATTGCCGTTTGAATGTCATTCGGGCTTACTTTTTCTTTTTTTCTGGCAAGATCACTCAGACATGTTTTTTTTAATTTATTCACAGGATGTGGGTGTCGCTGGCAAGACCAGCATTTATTGCCCATCCCTAATTGCCCTTGAATAGCTTGCAAGGCCATTTCAGAGGGTGGTTAAGAGTCAACCACATTGCTGTGGGCCTGGAGTCACATATAGGCCAGATCGGGTAAGGACGGAAGATTTCCTTCCCTAAAGGACATTAGTGAACCAGATGGGTTTTTTATGACAATCCAGTAGTTACATGGTCACCATTACTGATACTAGCTTTTTATTCCAGATTTATTTTCTGAATTTAAATTCCCCAGCTGTCATGGTGGGATTTGAATACATGTCTCCAGACCTTTTACCAGGCCTCTAAATTACTAGTCCAATAACATGACTACTAGGAACTGTTCCCTTGCTCCTGACTCAAATGGCTGCCTTGTTCAATATACTTCATGAAACAGAAATTTTAGTCTGACACTTGCAAGTGCAACAGAGAGGAAATGCATGCTGGCCTACCATTTTTATTATTTAATTATAATAAGTATTTGATAATAACTTACTCAAAATAGTGCAGTCGATGCGGCATAAAACACAGAACTGATCTCATTATAATTCTGATTCAAGCACAACATTTCAAATATAGCAAACTGCCTCACATTTGTTAACATATCTGATCGAAGTGACATAACATTAAAATATATAACATTGACCCAAGCACAATGCCATTTCTCAATTATTCATGTTTTTATCACTTAGCACGCGGAGTATAATCAGCCCAGAGCACTGAGCCATCCCTCTCACAGTAACAACTTCTTGTGAAGAATTGGATTTTGTAATTTGTTTTCAATTATATTCATCAGCGATTTAATGTGGTGATAATATTAAAAAATCTGGCTGCATTTTCCTTCACCTCCCCGCCCTCATTCACAATCAATCTGTAAAAATTCAAGCCCTAGTGTATCATTTTTTCGCAGATTATTTTTAAAGTTTAGCTGCATAGAAATTGAGTTATGATAAAGAAAAAAACCTGCATTTATATAGCACCTTATTATGCACTCAGATGTCCCAAACCACTTTACAGATAATGGATTACTTTAACAGTGCAATCATTTTTGTTATGCACTCAAATGTAACAGCCAATTTGCACACAACAGGGTGCGATAAACAGCAAATAAATGAATGGTCTATTTTTGGTGTTGTTTGAGGGAAGTATGATTGGTCTGGACACCAGTATAATTCCCTGCTCTTCTTTGAATAGTGTCATGAGGCCTTATGCATTCACCCAAGCAATCAAAGAGTGTTTCAGTTTAAAGTCTCATCCAAAATATGATACCTCCAACAATGCAACAATCTCTCAAGTGCTGCATCAACATATCAGCCTAGATTATATGTTCAAGTCTGTAGTTTGGCTTGAACGTACAACCTTCTGACTCTGAGGCTAGAGTGCTATCAAGCAAGTTAAGCTGATATAAAAGATTCTGGTCAGCCATATCAGAGCTACCTAATTTCATCATGCTGAGCATGGAGGGGCCGTAGGGACTTTGATGTCCTATCAGAGGGAAGAGTTACCTGAGTAATCCTGGGTGCTTCTTGGAGGAAGGAGGAATTGGTGGCAAGCTGGGAGCTGGCTGACTGCCCAGCCCCTTGACTGCAGAGGCATCAAGGCAAGCAGACCAAAGATAAGGGATAATTTATACAGGGAAAAGGTACTTAAATTCCATAAAAAGAGAGCTTCAAGAAAGAAACATCTCCCCCTACCCTCCATATGCATACAAACTGAGCCACAGTGATAATTATTCAGGTTGAGCATTTGGCCGTTTTCTTTTCTTTTCTGTTTTTGATTGTCCAATTTTTAGCAATATAGAACTAAATGAATTGAGTAATAGGTTGAGTAATTCATCCCCATTGGCCACAAGGTAAGGTCCTGATCTCAGTTGTCACATCCAAGCAAGTTAAGGAATAACAGTTAAGTGCTTCTTCACAAGAAGATAGATAATATTAGAGGCTGAATCAACAACTCTCTCACCAGCTGGCTGGAGATAACTCTTAGCAGATATCTGGCAGCAGGTTGTCTACTGATACTGTGACCAGCAAATGTATATCGTGCATAGGGACAAGAGAGGAAGTCAGTAAAAAATCAAAAGTAAGCAGACAGTTATATAACTTTACATTAGAAGTAATCATTGGAATGTAAGTTGCTAACTACTCTTTCATAAAGTCAGAATTGGGACAGTTTACTGATGATTTCATAGTGTTCAGTTCCATTCACAATTCCTCCAATAATGAAACTGTTCCTGCCAGCCTACAGCAGGACAACATTCAGGCTTGGATTGATACGTGATTGGGGTAACATTCACACCACAAAAGCCAGACAATCACCATCTCCAATAAGAAAAGTCCCAGCAAACTCCTCCTGACCTTCAAAGGCGCCACTTTGAACAAGTTCCTCCTCATTATCATCATTCTAAGGGTCAGCATTAACCGGAAGCTCAGCTGAAGCAGCCATGTCACAACATTTCACCTGTTTTATCACTGATAGTATTGTGGTGGGTCTGATTGCAGCCTGATTCTTACTTAGCTTTTTTTTTTGCCTCTGGGCTCTGCAGAGTATTTACTAAAACTTATCACATGCTTATCGAATTGTTTTATAATCTGTTGAAAAACATTATATTGGAAGATGCTTACATTTGAAATTTATGACAGCAATAATTAGGAACTCATTTTACCTGCGCCTCACAGTAAAATTGCATCTTTACCTGTTCTTACTTAAATCTTTACTCGCTGGTAGCTGTAAGTAGAAAGTATATATTTACCTGCTCCTAGCCGTAAGTGGAAGATGTATCTTTTTGCTTGCAGTACATTTTCTGGAGTTGCCTGAACTAATGAATCCCTCCACTTTTCAATGGTGGAATCAAAACTGATTATTGTAAAATGATCCTTTAAATTCATATCTCCTAAAATTCTAAGAAGAGCTAACTTTGTCTGTAAATGAGAAAATAATACTTGTGTTATTGATTCAGGTTAAGGCTGTTCTTCACTCCTCTTTTGTGTTTCCCCCTTATTGGGCAACATTCCACATGTGAAGCTGGAGAGGGAAACCTGACCAATGCAGCTCAGGATGTCTCAGCATCCAATTTTCCTCCCTCTGCTCTGTTACAAAGGAGCCAGTGATAGGTGAGAAGAATTCAAAAACCGCACGACTGAAGATCATATTTAGGCTGAGGCTGGGCAACTACAGTTGTGCGATCAGGTGTCAGACATTTATATGACTCAATTTAAACTTCAATATTAGCATCGCTGCAACAGTAAGGTTGCTGTGCAAATGCACATTTGTTGCAATGGTGTGTTTTGACACAAATAACACTATTGAAGATGTGAGAGTATCTTTCAAACAAATAGAGAGAGTTTGGCAAATATTTTTCAACAAAAACTTCAAAATAAATTTCTAGATGGATTAGGCGGATTGCAATACCTGTTTAAATTTAAGGCCACGCATAGAAAAGCTGCGGTCTATCACGAAGATAACATTCTTCGGCAATCTTGGTAGATTCGTAGGTGCAAAATGGTGGACAAAGTAGCCATTCACAATCTGAAATAATATATATGAAGCAATTGGTGAAATGTTGCACAACGTGAAGAAGTAGTAACTATTTCAAATTGTCATCTAATCACCTGTATGTCACCACCGGACAGGTCTCTATTGACATCATACTGTATAATGAAGTCTCCATCCAACAGTGTTTCACTGCAATCAGGACATCTGCGCTGTTGCTCCAGGGTTGGTTTGAAGGAAATATGTGCCTAAATTGAGCGTCAGTTTGATTTTAGATTCCAGTTATCACATTCTGAAATTCTGATAAAGAGAATGTTAAAGATGGCTCCATCAAGTTTATAATTACATACCTTTGTTTCAGTTCTATTTTTCACCACAGTTTGATCCAGGTCTTTCGTTAAAAAGGTTCCATGAACATTGAGGAAGGCAATGCCTTTTGGTTCAAAAATATAGACATCAATCTAAAAAAAAATTGTTTAACAAAAATATTAAAGAATTTAATGATAATTTTATGTGTATGTCAAGTTAAAGTATTTTTAGTTACAGAAAATTAAATAATCATTTTATAGATGTACCTGGAAATGATTGACAAGCTGCATAGGTTTTACGCTGATGATCATCTCATATTTCCCCAATGTGCGTTTTAATAATTCTTCATAAGTTAGTTCAAATGTGACTTTTTTGCCTGCTGCAACATTTACTGACACTTTAAACTTCTCCATTTTTTTCCCGGATGCTCTTTGTTCACCAGAAAACAAGTAAGAGTTAAAAGATAAGAGTCATCAAATAATGGCGCTTTAGGTAGCATTTTGAGAATAGAGCACGAAAATAATTCAGCGATGGATATTGGAAAGCTTGTAACCCCAGCGTCTGTGGGATGAGGGTAGGGGTGCAAATCATGTTTCCACCGCACTGTCCTGTGAATTATTTTCATTTTTCTCACTATTCTCTGCTAATTATTCTGTAATTATATGAGTATAGCTTAGCCCTTACTTTACTAGACCTGCAGTTTGTCCCTGGGAAACTGCCGCTTTGTACTGTTTCTGAGCAGCCTCTTTCTCCTTCACATCACCAGTGTACATCACCCCATCTATAGTCCTACAGAGGAAAGCACCAGAAGAATGTATTATTACACTACAATGAAACTGGCTGTTTAATATATTGTTAGCCATACCCATAGCCTGGGCAGATGAGAGAAAGGTTAAAGAGGGAATAAAGTTAATTTTCCATAATAGTCTTCGATGATTAAATTGGACTACTTGCACGCTTTTCAGGCTGGGTATTTTCTGCACACTTACTTGCAATGCTTGGAAGTGTTGCAATACAAAAGAACTGAAACTTCAATATCCTTGCAATTTACATTTAATAACATCAAACCCTTTAAAAATGATACCATCTGTTCAGGTTGTTTAGATTGATTGCCAGCCTGAAATAACCTTTGGAAGAATAATTGATGTGAGAGAAACGTGTACGGTTAACTTGGTTTTGAGGAATGTGTGTGCTAGTATTAATAAAGAAAACATTTCTTCAATAATTCTGACCAAAAAGGGTCGGCAAATTCATTTAGATCACAATTACACTGAAATGTATTAACACTTACATATCAATTGCTCAGAAATTAATCTGTGCAGTGTCTTCTTTTAAATCTTTTTAGGTACAACAATAATTCTATCAAAGTGCCATTTACCCTTAGGGGCCAAAATTGGTCGTCCGCCCATTTCTCGGCATTATGCCGGTGGTATGTCATTTCATACCGCTGGGTACCGCTGGGGCGGAGTGCTGGCAAAATTGGTCCAGGCGGTCCTGAGCGGTGCGTCAGCGGAGTTCAACGGACGGTCTGCTCCGGTGGTGCAGTTTAAGTTGTCTGGAACTCAGGACACTTTGGATCCCAAGTTCTGCGCACACATGCTCTTCCATCGACCTCTGTCCCGTCCCCTGCCCCCCCTCCCCCCCCCCCTTCAAGAAGAGCAGTCCGGAGGCCAGAGACCACCGACGTCGGGTCGCAGGTAAGTGTCTCGACGTACGTTTAGATTTTCAATTGTTTGGTGCAGTGTTTTTGATTTATTTATAATACTTATATTGTTATTTATTTATTTATTTTTGCGTTTTAATGGGGAATTAGATCTCTGGGGGGATTAGATCTCTGGGGGGGGAGAGTACTAGATCGCTGGGGGGATTATATCTCTCTGGGGGGGATTAGATCTCTGGGGGGGAGGACTAGATCGCTGGGGGGGAACTGAAATAGATTGCTGGGGGTAGAGGAACATTGTAGTTTACATACTGCCGACATACCATCGGCATAAAATCACCTTTTTGCAGAAGGTGTGCAGCTCCGATGGTATGTCGGCGGAATGCTACCAATGTCAGACTTATGGGTGGTCTGTAGGGTGCTCTGTGTGGGCGGACGGTATACTTACCGCCCGACAGTATGTCGCTGATGAATTTCCCACTGGGTGGTATGTGGGCGGTATGTTGGTAATTTTCAATCAATTTCGCAATTTTGGGCGGTATGTCAGCAGTCCGCAGGTGGTATGCAACGGTCTGTCCACCAATTTCAGGCCCATAGTATGCAAATCAAAAGTTTGGCTGGAATACAATATTATAGAATGGTTTATTCAACCCTGAAACTAACAATACATTTCATGGCTTGCCAGAATGCCCATGAATTTTCATTAGCATTATATAGCATGAGTAATGGGTAGTTGGCAAAATGTCAGTTATGTTGGAAATCTAGTAAACAAATGCCGACTAGATACTCTTCTGTTGATGCATAGAGCTAAAAGGGACAGCAGCAGGAGATGGGTCTGTTAACAGGACTCAAGCTGCACTCTTACACTGGTCTCATCAGTAGCATGACCTCCTTAGTGCAGGATGCAGTCTCATGATGTGTTTAGAAAAATCACACAGCAGCCACCCGAAGCTGATTTTCTGGGGTATCTCATTCATTTCCAGTTCTACATCACTAACAAACACATGAGCATGCTTGACTTTCAGGATCCTCGAAAAGCCATGCACATAGTAAATACTAATATTCAGCACAAAGTATGCAAAGGCAACCTTACTAAACTGTATAGAGGTGTTGGCCTACCATTCATTTCATCGGACTGCTAATTTTTACCCTATTTTGTCAGCTTCTTCTGTTTCCATTTCGGATCTAACTTATTCACCATCCCATCAACTACTCACATATTCTTTGCCTCTCCTATGTCTTTAATTCATAAGAATTAGGAGCAGGAGTAGGCCATTCGGTCCCTCGAGCCTGTTCTGCCATTCAATAAGATCACTCTGATCTTCTACCTCAGCTCCACTTACCTGCACTATCCCCATTTCCCATGATTTCCTTAATATTCAAAAATTGATCGATCTCTGTCTTGAACCTACTTAATAACTGAACATTCACAGCCCTCTGGGGCAGAGAATTCCAAAGATTCACTACCTTCTGAATGAAGATATTTCTCCTCATCTCAGTCCTAAATGACCGACCCTTTATTCTGAGACTGTGAAACCTGCTTCTAGACTCCCTAGCCAGGGGAAACATCCTCCTTGCATCTACCCTATCCAGCCCTGGAAGAATTCTGTGTTCATTGAGATCGCCTCTCATTCTTCTAGATTCTAGAGGATATAGGCTGGATCTACTCAATCTCTCCTTTTAGGACAATCTCCCCATCCCAGGAATCAGTCTGGTGAACCTTCATTGCACTCCCTCTATGGTAAGAATATCCTTCCTTAGGTTAGAAGATAAAAACTGTACACAGTCCTCCAGGTGTGGTCTCACCAGGGTCCTATATAATTGCAGGAAGATGTCTTTATTCTTGTGCTCAAATCCTCTTGTAATAAAGGCCAACATACCATTTGCTTTCTTAATTGCTTGCTGTACCTGCATGTTAACTTTCAGTGATTCATGTACAAGGACACCCAGGTCCCTCTGAACACCAACATTTCCCAATCCCTCACCATTTAAAAAATACTCTGCTTTTCTATTTTTCCTACCAAAGTGGATAACTTCACATTTCACCACATTATATTCCATTTGCCATGTTCTTGTCCACTCACTTAGCCTGTCTTTATTGCCTTGAAGTTTCTTGCAACCTCTTCCCAACTTACATTCCCACCTAGCTTTTTATCATCAGCAAACTTGGGTATATTACATTTGGTTCTCTCATCCAAATCATTTATATAGATTGTGAATAGCTGAGGCCCAAGCACTGATCCTTGCAGTACCCCACTAATTACAGTCTACCAATGACCTGATTATTCCTACTCTCTGTTTTCTCTCTATTAACCAATCTTCAATCGATACTAGTATATTACCCCCAATCCGAAGAGCCTAATTTTGTTTAATAACCTCTTGTGTGGCATCTTATCAAATGCCTTCTAAAAATCCAAATACACCTCATTCACTGGTCCCTCCCTTATCTATTCTGCTAGTTACAACCTCAAAAAACTCTAACAGATTTGTCAAACATGATTTCCCTTTCATAAATCTATGTTGACTCTGCTCAATCCTATTATTATTTTCTAAGTGCCCACGTCCTTAGTAATAGATTCAAGCATTTTCCCTACTACTTATGTCAGGCTAATTAGTCTGTAGTTCCCCATTTTCTCTCTCCCTCCTTTCTTAAATAGTGGGGTTACATTTGCTAACTTCCAATCCGTGGAAACCTTTCTAGAATCTATGGAATTTTGGAAGATGACAACCAATCCATCCGCTGTCTCTATAGCCACCTCTTTCAACACCCTAGGATGTAGACCATCAGGTCCAGGGGATTTATTGGCTTTCAGTCCCATTAATTTCTCCAGTACTATTTATAAAAATTCCTTTACTTCATACCATCATCTTATGTAAATGTCATTTAACCATCTGTTATTTTTCTTTTAAATACATTACAAGTCATACTTCCTCTCTGGTGTATGTTTTTTGTCTTCCCCTTTGATCTGATCCCATTTAGCTGCTCTTCAATTTTTCAGTTCTGATGAAGGGGCTCAACCCCAATCATTAACTTGTTTGTTCTCTCCACAGATTCTGACTGACCTGCTGCATGTTTCCAACATTTTCTGCAGATATTGCATCTGTTTTTTTAAATGATCATCCAAATGCTGAATGACCTACTGTGCATTTCCAACAACTTACATTTATATTGCCTTTAATGTAATAAAACATCCCAAGGCATTTCAAAGCAGCGACCTAAAGAACAGATGGTGGGTGGAGAAAGCGCAGGAGATCCAGCTACTAGCCGACAACCTCAACGTGCATGGATTCTTTAACACAGTCAAGACCACCTACGGCCCAAGCACCCAAGGTCCTACCCCACTGCTGGCCAAGAATGGAGAGGTGCTCATCAAGGACAGAGAGGCAGTGAGTGCCCATTGGAAGCAGCACTTCGAAGATATCCTCAACCGAGACTTCGTCTTCGACGTGAGTGTCCTCGACTCTATCCCACAGCATGCCTCCCGCCACCATTTCAGCACAACCCCAGCCGGCATGAGGTAGAAAAGGCCATCCAACAACTGAAGAACAGCAAGGCCTCAGGAGAAAATGGAATCTTCGCCGAAGCACTAAAGCATGGCGGATAAGCACTATTGGCACGAATACATGACCTCATTTATCTTATCTAGAAGGAGGAGAGCATTCTTGGAGATCGCAGAGATGCCGTAATCGTGACCATCTTCAAGAAAGGTGACAGTCCAATTGCGGTAACTACAGAGGAGGTTCCCTGCTGTTGGCCACAGGGAAAGTCATCGCAAGAATCCTTCTCAATTGCCTTCTCCCTGTGGTTTAAGAATTCCGCCCAGAGTCGCAATGTGGATTCTGCCCATGAAGGGGCACAATGGACATGATCTTCACCGTGCGGCAAATCCAAGAGAAATGCAGGGAACAGCACCAATCCTTGTACATGGCCTTCTTTGACCTCAGAAATGCCTTCAACACTGTCAACCGTGAGGGATTAAAGAGCATCCTCCTCAAATTTGGCTGCCCTCAAAAATTTGTCACCATCCTCCACCTGCTTCATGATGACATGCAAGCCGTGATCTTGACCAATGGATCAACCACAGACCCAATTCACCAGGGTCAAGCAAGGCTGTGTCATTGCATCAGCGCTCTTCTTGGACAGGTTAGGTGAGTGGGCAACTGCATGGCAGATGCAGTATAATGAGGATAAATGTGAGGTTATCCACTTTAGTAGCAAAAACATGAAGGCAGAATATTATCTGAATGGTGGCAGATTAGGAAAAGAGGAGGTGCAACGAGACCTGGGTGTCATGGTACATCAGTCATTGAAAGTTGGCATGCAGTTACAGCTGGCGGTGAAGAAGGCAAATGGCATGTTGGCCTTCATAGCTAGGGGATTTGAGTCTTGGAGCAGGGAGGTCTTAATGCAGTTGTACAGGGCCTTGGTGAGGCCTCACCTGGAATATTGTGTTCAGTTTTGGTTTCCTAATCTGAGGAAGGACATTCTTGCTATTGAGGGAGTGCAGCGAAGGTTCACCAGACTGATTCCCGGGATAGCAGGACCGACATATGAAGAGAGACTGGATTGACTGGGCCTGTATTCACTGGAGTTTAGAAGAATGAGAGGGAATTTCATAGAAACATATAAAATTCTGAAGGGACTGGACAGATTAGATGCAGGAAGAATGTTCCCGATGTTGGGGAGGTCCAGAACCAGGGGTCACAGTCTAAGGATAAGGGGTACGCCATTTAGGACCGAGATGAGGAGAAACGTCTTCACTCAGAGTTGTTAACCTGTGGAATTCTCTACCGCAGAGAGTTGTTGATGCCAGTTCGTTAGATATATTCAAGAGGGAGTTAGATATGGCCCTTATGGCTAAAGGGATCAAGGGGTATGGAGAGAAAGCAGGAAAGGGGTACTGAGGTGAATGATCAGCCATGATCTTATTGAATGGTGGTGCAGGCTCGAAGGACCGAATGGCCTATTCCTGCACCTATTTTATATGTTTCTATGTTTCTCGATCTTCCTTTCTGCAATGCTCCATCTCACCCTCAGCAAGCTCCCCACTGGAGTGGAGTTAATCTACAGAACAGACAGGAAACTGTTCAATCTCCATCGCCTCCAGTCCAGATCCAAGATCATCCCATCCTCTGTCATTGAATTACAGTACGCAGACGAAGCTTGCGTCTGCGCACACTCGGAAGCCGAACTCCAAGCCAATATCAACAGGAGAAACTTCTTCACCCAGAGAGTGGTGAACCTGTGGAATTCTCTGCCACAGAAAGTTGTTGAGGCCAATTCACTAAATATATTCAAAAAGGAGTTAGATGTAGTCCTTACTACTAGGGGGATCAAGGGGTATGGCGAGAAAGCAGGAATGGAGTACTGAAGTTGCATATTCAGTCATTGAATGGTGGTGTAGGCATGAAGGGCCGAATGGCCTACTCCTGCACCTATTTTCTATGTAACATCTTCACCAAAGCATATGAGAGCATGGGCCTTACACTAAACATCCGTAAGACAAAGGTCCTCTACCAACCTGCCCCCTCCACACAGTACTGCCTCCCGGTCATTAAAATTCACGACGAGGCCTTGGACAACATGGGCCATTTTCCATACCTCGGGAGTCTACTGTCAACAAGGACAGACGTCGACGACGAGGTCCAACACCGCCTTCAGTGTGCCAGTACAGTCTTCGGTCACCTGAGGAAGAGAGTGTTTGAAGACCAGGACCTCAAACCTGGCACCAAGCTCATGGTCTACAGAGTAGTCGTGATACCTGCCCTCCTATATGGTTCAGAGACATGGACTATGTACAGCAGGCACCTCAAAACACTGGAGAAGTACCACCAGCGCTGCCTCCACAAGATCTTGCAAATCCATTGGCAGGATAGGTGCACCAACATCAGTGTTCTCGCTCAGGCCAACATCCCCAGCATTGAAGCATTGACCACGCTTGATCAGCTCCATTGGACAAGCCACAGTGTCCATATACCCGATACGAGACTCCCAAAAGAAGCGTTCTACTCGGAGCTTCGACACGGCAAGTGAGCCCCAGGTGGGCAGAGGAAACGCTTCAAGGACATCCTCAAAGCCTCCTTGAAAAAGTGCAACATCCCCACCGACACCTGGGAATCCCTGGCCCAGGACCGCTAAAAGTGGAGGATAAGCATTAGGGAAGGCGCCGAACACCTCGAGTCCCTTCGCTGGGAGCAAGCCGAATCCAAACGTAAATAGCGGAAGGAGCGCACGGCAACCCAAGCAATCCACCTACCCTTTCCTTCAACCACCATCTGCCCCACCTGTGACAGAGACTGTAGGTCCCGCATTGGACTCATCTGCCACCTGAGAATTCATTTTTAGTGTGGAAGTAAGTCATCCTCGAATCCAAGGGATTGCCTAAGAAGAAGAGTAACTAGGTAGGCTTAAGTATTATCTATCCCCATTCTAACTCCACACAAATCAGCATGAAAACTCAGAAATAAAAAATTCCCACTTTTCATTTCTCAGTTTACAAGCTGTACGTAAAGCACATCCTTTTTAAGATGTCATTATCTGCCTTAGTACTCTGCATTAGTGGTGAGTTTGAATTGCAAAGGTTGATTACATTCTCCTACAATTCCAAAAATAAAATTATAAACAGTACAAGTAGTTCCCACTTGCTATGTACAGTCCCCACCATGTACACCATCCATACTCTTCACAGCCAACTATAATCGGGCAAATGGGGCTAACCATTTGTCATCACCATAGATATCAATTACAAAGGCGCCGTTTAAAACGCTGGCCATTTTTTGCAGTTCACTACTTACCGATTTTAAAACTCCGCTGATTTGGGGCAACGTCAGGTCTTCAGGGAGCTACAAGTCTCCACTTTCTGATGACCACTTGTCATTATTAACAATGCAAACAGCTGATAGAGACTTCAGGCAGCTTCAGTCAGCTGTCTGCACTCTACAAGGGGCAGTCGGAAAGTGGGGAATTCCAGCAGCTTCATTCAGGTTTTACCATCCACCACGTATAACGGGCAAATCGCGTCAGCAAAAACATGCCCGCTATACGTGGTGGGGTCTACAACCAAAAGCATATGATAATTGGCAAAGGTATTAAGATTTGTCAGAGGAGAGGTGGAAAGAATTTAATAAGAACATAAGAACATAAGAATTAGAAACAGGAGTAGGCCATCTAGCCCCTCGAGCCTGCTCCGCCATTCAATAAGATCATGGCTGATCTGGCCGTGGACTCAGCTCCACTTACCCGCCCTCTCCCCGTAACCCTTAATTCCCTTATTGGTTAAAAATCTATCTATCTGTGACTTGAACACATTCAATGAGCTAGCCTCAACTGCTTCCTTGGGCAGAGAATTTGCCATCATATATTTTTTTTAAAAGACAAGGGACCAGTAGGTTACGGAAAGAAAAGGAATTAACAGCTGTCACCAATAATATAAAATAAAAATAGGGTGTGCGAATGTATCCATTTTAACCCTAATTTGGTAGTTTGTTGGTTAATTGTTATAGTTACACACATGGTAAAGTTGGTAATGAAAGCTGTTTTGGGAAGCTCAACTTCAAAGAGGGCTTCCTTGGACTGAGTCGCCCGGTTTACCACTCGGCTTGTTATCACATTGTGAGCGAATCGAGATGTAACTTTCGAATTGATCTTCAAGCTGTAGACTTCAATCTTTCCCCCATCCTGAAGAAATGAAAAATAAAGTATGTGGTTTTAACTGGTAAAGAATGACAATGAATCACTGCATTAGGACCAAAATAAAGCTGCTTTTATATTGGGCTTTAGCCGGGATGGTTCCCATAGCCTGGGTCTTGTTAGAATAACACGCTTACCACCGGTCCCAGGAAGACAAACGGAAATTAGGGAGGCCGAGTAAAAACAGGTCTTTTCTAATCACTGGCCTTAAGCAAAATCCAGTAAGTTGATTTTGTTCCACAAAGAAATTGAGGAAATACCAGAAAAATTAACTGGCATGGAACTAAGGCTGCACAAGAGCTCCACTCTACCCAAGATCAAATCAACCCCACTCACCTACTATTGCATCACTTATCTTCTGTTTCAGAGGCTGCAGTATCACATTAGCATCACGGAAGAGGTAATGAATGTCTTTTGGGTCTGCGTTCAAACTACGATGACTAATAATTTTGCAGGAAGTTCTTAAATGAACAAGTCCCAGAACAAAAAAAAAGTTTATGCCAACTAGTGCCAAATTACGGGTAAGATTTTTTTTTACTCAGTAACATTTGAATTGGGAATGCTCAAATCCATTTCACATAGGACTCTACAGCCAATAGAGATTTTTTTTCCAATCAATTTAGACTGGATTTGCATCTGGGCCTCTAGAGGTAAAAGGCCGAAGGTGACTAATCCACTACACATACACACAATTTTCACATGCTCATAACCTAATGGAAATTACTTAAAAATCCACAGCTGCTGACAATTTAATACTATGTGCTATTTCTTTTGAAAGAAAGACTAGTATTTATATATTCCCTTGCACAACCTCAAGACGTCCCAAAGCACTTTACAGCCAATGAAGTACTTTTTAAAGTGTAGTCAATTGCGCAAAGCAAGCCCCCACAAACAGCAACGTGATGATGACCAGATAATCTGTTTTTGGTATGATAAGTGAGGGATAAATATTGGCCAGGATACTGGGGATAACTCCCATGCTCTTCTTCAAAATAGTGCCATGAGATCTTTTACCTCCATTGAGAGAGCAGATGTCAATTTAACATCTCATCTGAAAGACAGCACCTCCAACAGTGAAGCACTCCCTCAGAGTGTTAACCTAGATTTTTGTGCTCAAATCTCTGGAGTGGGCCTTGAACCCACAACTTTCTGACTTAGAAATGAGAGTGCCACCCACTGAGCTATGGCTCACACTTTTGAAGAATTAGGCTTTTTAGAAACCAACTGCTTACATCACAACTTACATTGGCAAAGAGGATAATTGTTACTTAAAAGACTTGGCAAATAATACCTACTTTGTATCTCAGGCCATGTGTGCTTCTTTTCTATTATCAGAAGGGAAAAAGAACAGAAATTTTTAAAGGAAAATATGAGTACATTGGCTGTTGAGAGGCAAAACAATTTTGATAAAGTGTTATGTGCAACAGACTTTCACAAAGGGATACCAGATGAATGTAAAATAAGAGAATCGTCACGTACTTAATTAGCTGAAGACACGGGGAATTAATGATTCAGATGTGAACCTGTATGATCAGTCTCTACTTGAATCAGTCTCTATGAACAACAACTGAAGTCACTGCCAAAAGTTTAATTCATTATATTCTCTGGCAAACAGCAATAAGAATATAATAGCTATGAACATGGTCACTCTGAGTATAGCAAACACAAGGGGATCAGCAAAGCAATTTGTTTTAATCAACATTTAAGCTCTGATGTTAACGGAAGGGGGCTCCGTCAGTGAATGGAGAAAACGTTTGTTATGATGATGCGTTTAGGGTACTGAGTTTGTACTCGCTCGTTTCCATGGTAATAACTTACTTTGTACTCACGAAAGATTCAACATTTGAAATTTGTAGGATAGAATTATGAATGCAAAGAAACTCATAAATTGAAAATTATTCTTCAATGATTAGACATACCTTTAGTAACATTTTTAACGGCTGAAGGTTTGGTGAAAGGCTTCCATATCCAACCTTCCCACGTTAATTAAAAAAAACAAAAATGTATATTAGTCATAAGTTTAAATATATCTGAATTAGTTATATTTTCAAAATAGGTTGTACATTACCCTAGGGTCCTCTGCTTCTGCTATTATGTAATCAGCTGATATCAATGTTGAAACAGAAATCAGCAAAAGATAGATTAACATTGGCCTCATTTTGAAAAATAGGAGAGCTGTCCCACAGGAGAGTGGCTTTATTTCAATCTCTGTTAATGTCGGTACATATTTACTATCAAAACAAACTCAACAGATTAAAAGACAAACAACATGTTTTTCACGTTAACCCTTCTATTGCCGATCTCTTTTCAGTATCTTTTTTTGGATCAATGTTCATTTTTGGGCTTGACAAGGTGGATGCAGAGAGGATGTTTCCACTGATAATGGGGAGACTAGAACTAGGGGGCATAATCTTAGAATAAGGGGCCGCCCATTTAAAACTGAGATGAGGAGACATTTCTTCTCGCAGAGGGTTGTGGATCTGTGGAATTTGCTGCCTCAGAGAGCTGTGAAAGCTGGGTCATTGAATAAATTTAAGACAGAAATAGACAGATTCTTAACCGATAAGGGATTAAAGGGTTATGGGGTGCGGGCAGGGAAGTGGACCTGAATCCATGATCGGATCAGCCATGATCGTATTAAATGGCGGAGCAGGCTCGAAGGGCCATATGGCTTACTCCTGCTCCTATATCTTATGTTCTTAGACTGCCTGAGTGTCTCCCCGTTCTTGGCCAACAATGGGGTGAGGCCTTGGGTGCTTGGGCCATAGGTGGACTTGACTGCGGTGAAGAATCCTCGCACGTTATGGCTGTCGGCCAGCTGCTGAATCTCCTGTGCTTTCTCCACCCACCATCTATTCTTTAGGTCGCAGGTTTTTTATTGGACCTCAGTCGTCAGCCGTCAATGCAAGCCACCATCCTGACCAACGGATCCACCACAGACCCAATCCACATCCAGACAAGGGTCAAGCAGGGCTGCGTCATCGCGCCAACCCTCTTCTCGATCTTCCTCGATGCAATGCTCCACCTCACGCTCAACAAGCTTCCCGTTGGAGTGGAACTAATCTATACAACCAGTGGGAACCTATTCAACCTTTGTCACCTCCAGGCTAGATCCAAGACCGTCCCATCCTCTGTCATCGAACTACAGTAGGCGGACGACCCTTGCGTCTGCACACATTCAGAGGCTGAACTCCAAGCCATCATCAACATCTTCACTGAGGCATACGAAAGCATGTGCCTTACACTAAACATCCGTAAACAAAGGTGCTCCACCAACCTGACAACGTCACACAGTACTGTCCCCGGTCATCAAAATCCAAGGCGCGGCCTTGGACAATGTGGACCACTTTCCATACATCGGGAGCCTACTATCAGCAAGGGCAGACATCGATGATGAGGTCCAACACTGCCTCCAGTGCGCCAGCGCAGCCTTCAGTCACCTGAGGAAGAGAGTGTCAAAGATCAGACCCTCAAATCTGGCACCAAGCTTATGGTCTACAGGGCAGTAGTGATACCCGCCCTCCTGTATGACTCAGAGACGTGGACCATATACAGTAGACACCTCAAATCGCTGAAGAAGTACCATCAATGCTGTCTCCGCAAGATCCTGCAAATCCCCTGCGAGGATAGACACACCAACGTTAATGTTCTTGATCAGGCCAACATCCCCAACATCGAAGCACTGACCACACTCGACCAGCTCCGTTGGGCGGGCCACATTGTTTGCATGCCCGACACAAGACTCCCAAAGCAAGCGCTCCACTCGGAACTCCTACATGAGGTATGGAAAGTGGTCTACTCGGAACACCTACATGGCAGGTGATCCCCAGGTAGATAGAGGAAACGTTTCAAAGCCTCCTTGATAAAATGCCTTCCAACACCTGGAAATTCCTGGCCAAAGACCGCCCTAAGTGGAGGAAGAGCATCTGGGAGGGCGCTGAGCACATTGAGTCTCATCGTCGAGAGCATGCAGAAAACAAACGCAAGCAGCAGAAGGAGCGTGTGGCAAACCAGACACCCCATTCACCCTTTCCTTCAACCACTGTCTGTCCCACCTGTGACAGAGACTATAATTCCCATATTGGACTGTACAGTCACCTGAGAACTCACTTATAGAGTTAAAGCAAGTCTTCCTCGATTTCGAGGACTGCCTATGATGATGATGAAACTGACTGAAAAAAGTATTTACAAAGTAACACAAAGACTCTTGTGGAAAATGTGTGTGCATGTTAATATATCCCAAAGTAATTATGCTAAAGTGTGAAACTCCACTCATCAAAAGGAACCGTGTGGTTTGGCAATATGTAGTGGATTGAATAGTCAGTGTAACCATTAATGTACAATACTTTAAGTAACTTCAAACAAATTTCCACGTAGTTGACAACCACTTTCATTTACATAGGAGCCCTCGAGTACAGGAAAACATCTGAATATTTTACAAACACAGGTAAAGTATATGGTTGATACGAGTTGAGTTGAGGGGAGATGAGAAGAGATAATTGACACAAATGAAATTCACTGCCAAGTACTTTGAGCTATATGCTGCTGTGTTGTGGAGAGATTTGTCATAGAGCATTGCAGCAGGGAAGGGGCATTTACTTCTCCTTCATGTAGGTGTTCATAAGCTGGGTGTCATATTTGACCCTGAAATGAGCTTCTGGCCACATATCCACGGCATAACTAAAACCACCTATTTCCACCTCTGTAACATTGTTCGCCTTCACCCCTGCCTCAGCTCATCTGCTGCTGAAACCCTCATCCATGCCTTTGTTATCTCTAGACTTGACTACGTCAACTCACTCCTACTGGTCTCCCACATTCTACACTACGTAAACTTGAGGTCATCCAAAACCCGGCAGCCCATGTCCTAACTCGCACCATCACCCCTGTGCTCGCTGATCTAAATTGGCTCCTGGTTAAGCAGCGCCTCGATTTCAAAATTCTCATCCTTGTTTACAAATCCCTTTCTCTGTAATCTCTGTAATCTCTGTCGGCCTCACAACCCCAGGGGATGTCTGCGCTCCTCAAATTCTGCACTCTTGCGCATCCCTGACTATAACTGTTCAACCATCGGTGGCCGTGCCTTCAGCTGCCTAGGCCCTAACCTCTGAAACTCCCTCCCTAAACCGATCCGCCTTTCTACCTCTCTTTTGAAGGCCGATAAATCCCCAGGGCCTAAGGAAATAGCCCTAGAAATAGTGGATGCATTGGTGATCATTTTCCAACAGTCAATCGGCTCTGGATCAGTTCCTATGGACTGGAGGGTAGCTAATGTAACACCACTTTTTAAAAAAGGAGCGAGAGAGAAAACGGGGAATTATAGACTGGTTAGCCTGACATCAGTAGCAGGGAAAATGTTGGAATCAATTATTAAAGATGAAATAGCAGTGCATTTGGAAAGCAGTGACAGGATCGTTCCAAGTCAGCATGGATTTATGAAAGGGAAATCATGCTTGACAACTCTTCTAGAATTTTTTGAGAATGTAACTGGTAGAGTGGACAAGGGAGAACCAGTGGATGTGGTGTATTTGGACTTTCAAAAGGCTTTTGACAAGGTCCCACACAAGAGATTAGTGTGCAAAATTAAAGCACATGCTATTGGGGGTAATGTGTTGACATGGATAGAGAACTGGTTGGCAGACAGGAAGCAGAGAGTCGGGATAAACAGGTCATTTTCAGAATGGCAGGTAGTGACTAGTGGGGTGCCGCAGGGCTCAGTGCTGGGACCCCAGCTATTTACAATATACATCAATGATTTAGATGAAGGAATTGAGAGTAATATCTCCACGTTTGCAAATGACACTAAGCTCGGTGGCGGTGTGAGCTGTGAGGAGGATGCTAAGAGGCTGCAAGGTGACTTGGACAGGTTAGGTGAGTGGGCAAATGCATGGCAGATGCAGTATAATGTGGATAAATGTGAGGTTATCTACCTTGGTGGCAAAAACATGAAGGCAGAATATTATCTGAATGGCGGCAGATTAGGAAAAGGGGAGGTGCGCCGAGACCTGGGTGTCATGGTACATCAGTTATTGAAAGTTGACATGCAGGTACAGCAGGCAGTAAAGAAGGCAAATGGCATGTTGGCCTTCATAGCTAGAAGATTTGAGTAGAGGAGCAGGGAGGTCTTGCTGCAGCTGTACAGGCCTTGGTGAGGCCTCACCTGGAATATTGTGTTCAGTTTTGGTTTCCTAATCTGTGGAAGGACATTCTTGCTATTGAGGGAGTGCAGCGAAGGTTCATCAGACTGATGCCCGGGATGGCAGGACTGACATATGAGGAGAGACTGGATTCACTGGAGTTTAGAAGAATGAGAGGGGATCTCATAGAAACATACAAAATTTTGATTAGATGCAGGTTAGATGCAGGAAGAATGTTCCCGATGTTGGGGGATCACAGTTGAAGGATAAGGGGTAAGCCATTTCGCACCGAGATGAGGAGTAACTTCTTCACTCAGAGAGTGGTTAACCTGTGAAATTCTCTTTCTCAGAGAGTTGTTGTTGCCAGTTCATTAGATATATTCAAGAGGGAGTTGGATATGGCCCCTATGGCTAAAGTGATCAAGGGGTATGGAGAGACAGCAGGAAATGGGTACTGAGGTGAATGATCAGCCATGATCTTATTGAATGGTGGTGCAGGCTCGAAGGGCTGAATGGCCTACTCCTGCACCTATTTTCTATGTTTCCATGTTTCCACTTTTAAGACGCTCCTTAAAACCTGCCTCTTTAACCAAGCTTTTGGTCATCTGCCATAATTTCTTCTTATGGTTCGGTGTCAAATTTATCTGTTTTGTCTTATATAACACTCCTGTGAAGCGCCTTGGGTCATTTTAGTATGTTAAAGTCACTATATAAATAAAAGTTCTTGTTGTTGGTGTTGTAAGGTTGCCAGCCCTCCAGGATTGCGGTGGTGTCTCCAGAAATTGGAAACGAATCTCCTGGACAGTGCTGTGAACAACCCAGGAGAAAAAAAATAGGGGCATTAAAAAAATGTTTTGTTCATATTCTTTGAATATGTTTGTTGATTAATTATAGAAATATTGAAAATGAGAAAATGGCTTTTTGACTATAAAGAAAGACTTGCATTTATATAGCGCCTTTCACGACCACTGACATCGCAAATCGCTTTACAACCCATGAAGTACTTTTTGAAGTTTTGTCACTGTTGTAATGTAGGAAATATGGCAGCCAATTTGCGCACTGCAAGCTCCCACAAACAGAAATATGATATTGACCAAATAATCTGTTTGTGTTATGTTGATTTAGGGATAAATATTGGCCAGGACACTGGGGATAAATCCCCTGCTCTTTATCAAAATAGTGCCATGGGATTTTTTACGTCCACCTGAGAGAGCAGACAGGACCTCGGTTTAACATCTCATCCAAAAGACAGCACTTCCCTCAGATGTTTGTGCTCAAGTTATTGGAGTGGGATTTGAACCCACAACCTTCTGACTCAGAGTCAGAGGCAAGAGTGGTACCCACTGTGCCACAGCTGACATAACTATGCAGGGCATTTGGAGGTTGGAAATCCTCCAGAAATATGTCCAACCAGAGTTAGGAACCCTGCATCTAACTGACAGCCCACAGTGGCATCACAGCATGTAATCTACAATTCTTCTTTATACACATCTGCAAAGCTTTTCACCTTATGAAGGAAAGGTACATGTGTCTGTAAAGTGAAATGCGAAAACTCCACATACCTATCTGACTTTTACTTGTCAGCCACTGCGTTTATTTTTTTCCTTGGATTATCTACTTTTCTTGTTTGGGACCAGGCAGCTGTTTTTTTTTGAGTGGGATGATTGAAAGTTTTGAAGATGTAAAGCAAGCGCTGAGGGATGAATTTTCCTCTGCTAGCCTGCCTGAAATAGGGTGGGATAGTGGTGGGAAAGGTAGGAAAATTTGGAGGCAAAGCCTACTACCGCGTTCCCACCCGGGTCTGAAATTTCCTTCCCCACCCCCCGCTGCGACCTCTTTCCTGTCTGTCAAATGTAAATTGTGGCAGGGGAGGCAGGGCTCGCGCCAGCAAGCCACTGAATTTTCCTGTTTATCGCTGCTTTCTCTGCTGAGCCCAAGGTCCGCCAGGAGAAGGATGGTGGTAATCTCTGCGGTAGCAGCAGTAAATCACTGGATGGAGAGAGAAGGCCAAATATTGGGCTCCCCTCCCTCCAATATCATCATCATTATCATAGGCAGTCCCTCGAATCGAGGATGACTTGCTTCCACGTCAAAAAGTTCACAGGTGTTTCAATGATGGACCTACAATTCCAGGTCCGAACTAAATCTTGAAGGTTGGAAGATGACTGTGCTTGGATTTTTTTAATGTGTGATGACCGTTGCACATCAGCCACCACATGGGTTGACAGAGCTCGGTCTTGGTCCAATAGCAAGGATTAACCAAGACGACTGGAGACCTGCTCTGCTGCACGGACCTAGTGCGCACACATATCGCAGTGTGGGCTGGCCCTTGCTGCCCCTGGGCCCTCGCCTCTGCTGGGCCCCAAACTCGCGCCTCTCCTGGGCCCCGATCACGTCCCTCGACAGTCTCTCGCCGCTCTTTCGCCCCGATCTCGCCGCTCCTGATGTACCTGCCCACGCTCCAATCACCGACCTGGACCTTGATGACGTCGCTCTTCACCGCCGTTGATATCCTGCTCCAGCATGTGCTGCTCCCTGGAGTGGTATGCCGTCACGCTACTCCTTCCGCTCCCCGGCCTGCTCCGATGGTGCTCACAGGCCGAGGGCCGGGGGCTCCAATATAGGCACCAACTATTAAACGTTATTTAAGCCTTGATCTCAGCTCTCCTTTAGATTTCCTCCTCTAAATCTCCTCTTGCTCTTCTGGCATTGTAGTGGTGGTCTCGCCTTAGCACTGCTAGAATTTTCCATCCTAGCAGCAGCTGGCTCCCTCTTAGTGATGGAGATCCCACCAGGATTATACTCTGCATACTATGAGCTTCGACCCAAGAAAATGGGCCAGATTATGGCAGGTGGTAGTCCTGTCCATTGACATTCCATTGACAAGGGGGAAAATCCAGGCCCAACAGAATTTTAAAAAAAATCCATATATGATTTTTTTTTAATCAGAAAAACAAATTTCAGAACTCAAGCAATGATCCTTCAAATTTTGGACTTGGCAAATGCTTACAACCATATTAAATGCTCCAGCTATTTTTCTGCCTGCTCCCACATAAATTAACACCGTCTCAGATTTGCCTTTTCTCTGATAAACTGGTTCATGTCTTTCAACAGAACCAAAGGCTCAGACAGGCTGGCCAATGTTATATACAAAGCAATAGGTGCAGAATATCATTTAACCAACTTGCACTTTATTTTACAAGAGAAGCACCCTGATTTTTGAATGATAAGGGAGTCAAGGGTTATGGGGAGTGGGCAGTGAAGTGGAGTTGAGGCCAGGATTAGATTAGCCATGATCTTATTGAATGGCAGAGCAGGCTCGAGGGGCCAAATGGTCTGCTCCTGCTCCTATTTCTTACGTTCTTATGTTATGTTCTTACTGAAGATGTATTCAGTAGCTATGTGATTCCGTCACCCAGTGGATGAAAGGAGTTACTACATCTGGGCACTTGTCACAACAACCCTGTTGTTTTCCACTGTACATTAGTTTTAACAAATTTGTAAATGTGTTTACAATCAGTCCTGAAATTACACATGGGACTTATGTAGACAAATGCTTGATATTTTTGTCTGAAATTCCTGAAACTGTCCTGGATGCATTGACAGAACCACACCCCATTTTGTCTTAACCCAGTCTACCTTATGACAGCTACAATTATAACTCTGTTACGACTGAAAGTCTCGCTAAATTGCCTACAAAGTGCACCTTCATTTCTTTTCAATTCTGTAGTCGTCTATATAACGTACTCCCTTTTTCATAATTCAATCAAGACTCCCATCTATAAATCCTTTTAATAGTTTTTCACCTCGGCTGCAGCTCTGACAATCATAATCTACAGTCCCCTTTTTTTATTCCCTCCTTCATTAGCCTTCTGCTTAGCCTCTCTTCTATCGACCCTAATCTCTTCCTATGCCCAAACATCTTCTTTTGTAACTGTTATCCCACTTCTGACGTGTGTATTTTCAACTGATTTATATCCTCGGTTTGCTTCTCTCCTGTTTTACTGGTTTAATTCCCCCCGTCTCCCTCCTCTGTAGTCATTGGTAATACCATTTTAAATGGCACTCGTCCCATTTGTAGAACAGCCCCTGCCCCACAAATCAGCCCAATGCTCTGGAAATCTAATAGTCTTCAACACCATTTGTCAAACTGTGCATTACTGTGCATAATCTGCTTCTCCCCAACTGTTTTAGCACATGGCACTGGGGAGTAAGCCAGAGATTACTACTGTAGAAATACTGTTTTTTTTTAAACCTTACAGGGACTCCTCAACTTCACTTTTCAAGACCTCTATACTGTTTGTTAAATGTTATTGGTTCCAATGTGAACCAAACCGTCAGGATTTCCCAATAGCCTGGCACCTGAGGGGCAAGAGACCATTTGGGTGTGAACACGATGGTGCATATTGTCATGTTGTTGCTCATGATTTCCCTACTCAGTGCCATAAGAACATAAGAACATAAGAAATAGGACCAGGAGTAAGCCATTTGGCCCCTCAAGCCTGCACCGCCATTTAATACAATCATGGTTGATCCGATCATGGATTCAGGTCCACTTCCCTGCCCGCTCCCCATAACCCCTTATTCCCTTATCGGTTAAGAAACTGTCTATTTCTGTCTTAAATTTGTTCAATGAACCAGCTTCCACAGCTCCCTGAGGCAGCGAATTCCACAAATTTACAACCCTCAGAAAATAAATTCCTCCTCATCTCAATTTCAAATGGCCGGCCCGTTATTCTAAGATTATGCCCCGTAGTTCTAGTCTCCCCTATCAGTGGAAACATCCTCTCTGCATCCACCTTGTCAAGCCCCCTCATAATCTTATGCGTTTTGATAAGATCACCACTCATTCTTCTGAATTCCAATGAGTAGAGGCCCAATCTTCTCAAACTTTCCTCATAAGTCAACCCCCTCATCTCCGGAATCAACCTAGTGAACCTTCTCTGAACTGCCTCCAAAGCAAGTATATCCTTTCTTAAATCTGGAAACCAAAACTGCATGCAGTACTCCAAGTGTGGCCTCACCAGTACCCTGTATAACTGTAGCAAGACTTCCCTGCTTTTATACTCCATCCCCTTTGCAATATAGGCCAAGATTCCATTGGCCTTCCTGATCACTTACTGTACCTGCATACTAACCTTTTGTGTTTCATGCACCAGGACCCCCAGGTCCCACTGTACTGCAGCACTTTGCAATTTTTCTCCATTTAAATAATAACTTGCTCTTCGATTTTTTTCTGCCAAAGTGCATAACCTCACATTTTCCAACAGTATACTCCATCTGTCAAATTTTTGCCCACTCACTTAGCCTGTCTATTTTGCAGGTTTTTTATGTCCTCCTCACACGTTGCTTTTCTTCCCATTTTTGCATCGTTAGCAAACTTGGCTATGTTACACTCGGTCCCTTCATCCAAGTCGTTAATATAGATTGTAAATACTTGGGGTCCCAGCACTGATCCCTGCGGCACCCCACTAGATACTGATTGCAAACCCGAGAATGAACCATTTATCCCGACTCTCTGTTTTCTATTAGTTAGCCAATGCTCTATCCATGCTGATATGTCACCCCCAACTCCATGAACTTTTATCTTGTGCAGTAACCTTTTATGTGGCACCTTGTCAAATGCCTTCTAGAAGTCCAAATACACCACATCCACTAGTTCCCCTTTATCCACCCTGTTCGTTACATCCTCAAAGAATTCCAGTAAATTTGTCAAACATGACTTCCCCTTCATAAATCCATGCTGACTCTGCCTGACTGAATTATGCTTTTCCAAATGTCCTGCTACTGTTTCTTTAATAATGGACTCCAACATTTTCACAACCACAGATGTTAGGCTAACTGATCTATAGTTTCCTGCTTTTTGTCTGCCTCCTTTTTAAATAGGGGTGTGACATTTGCAATTATCCAATCTGCTGGGACCTCCCCAGAACCCAGGGAATTTTGGTAAATTACAATGCAACCACAATTCCTGCCGCTAAGTCCTTGTCTGCATCATAGGTATTCAGGACTTCTACCCAGCAGTCTACTTCCAACCTATAGGGGTTTGCCTCTATCCAAATTCATCCCCCCCCGCACCCCAAACCACACACACAGACACACCACCACCAATTATTCCTCCCACAAAATAGTCACCTATCTCTTTATTCCTCTCCAGTATGTGGCCACCTCCTGCAATGTGGTCTCTAGGAACCCTGCCTTCCATGTAGCAAGGAATGTTTCACAAGTTCAGTAATTTCAGCTCAAGTAAGTCCATCTACACTTTGTACACCCGTGATTGACCTGGATAATCATGGTTTCCCAAAACTCCAATATCAGGCAGGTTCCGCACAAAAAGGATCTCCACTATCCTGCGTACTATATGGACTCAAACTCAAAAAATTGAGCAGGTTCAATCCAGGTACACTTCAATTCCATACTTTACTCACTTCGCTCGCATCTCGTAAGTCCACTATCTCTCACTTGTACAATCTACTCAAGCTTACAAAACGGTCAATTCAAATACAAGTCACGCCTTCACAACAGTCAATCAATCCAAATCACATCCAGCCACCAATACTTTCAACAACAACAACAACTTTTATTTATACAGCGCCTTTAATGTAGTAAAACATCTCAACATGTTTCACAGCAGTGTTATAAGACAAAACAAATAAATTTGACACCGAGCTACATAAGAAATTACAGCAGATGACCAAAAGCTTAATCAAAGAGGTAGGTTTTAAGGAGCGTCTTAAAGGAGGAAAGTGAGGCAGAGAGGTTTAGGGAGTGAGTTCCAGAGCTTAGGGCCCAAACAGCTGAAGGCACGGCCACCAATGGTTAAGCAGTTATAATCAGGGATGTTCAAGAGGCCAGAATTTGAGGAAAGCAGAAATCTCATGGGGTTGTGAGGCTGAAAGAGATTACAGAGACAGGGAGGGGCGAGGCCATGGAGGGATTTGTAAACAAGGATGAGAATTTTGAAATTGAGGCGTTTTTTAACCGGGAGCCAATGTAGGTTGACGAGCACAGGGGTGATGGGAGTTCGGGACTTGGTGTGTGATATGTCCTTATTATGCAGAATATATGCACACGAGACCCATACTTGAGAGAAAGTCACTCTGTGACCAGTTACCTTTATTACCAAGACCTCAAGTGATGAAGGTGGGTGGAGCTTCCCCTTTTATACCTGAAAGTCCAGGTTAGGAGTGTCTCCCACAGGTTCACCCCCTTGTGGTCAATGTCCGCAACAGCTCTACAACTATTTTGTTGTAATACTTTAATCAAGTGCCCCCTCAACAGCTCTACAACTCTTTTGATTGGAGAACATAAATAAACAATTAAATCAAGTGCCCCCTGATCTTGTGGACACTCCAAACACTTTTCAAGTGCCCTTTTTTTGTGTTTTTTGGGGGTTTTTTTTGGTGATTTTTGTGGGGGGGTTTTGTGTTTTTTTTGGGCAGTAAAATCATAAATTTTACAAGTACCCCCATAAAAGGGGAGGGGGACACTAAAACCCGGCAATAGTCCTTACTACTAGAGGGATCAAGGGGTATGGCGAGAAAGCAGGAATGAGATACTGAAGTTGCATGTTCAGCCATGAACTCATTGAATGGCGATGCAGGCTCGAAGGGCTGAATGGCCTACTCCTGCACCTATTTTCTATGTTTCTACGTTTCTAAAACATATAAAATCAAATTAAAATTTGGTTGTCGGGGTAATGATACACTCCAGTCCCTCCGGTGCCCACCTCTCACGGAAGGCCGTGAGCGTACCGGTGGACACCGCGTGCTCCATCTCCAAGGACACCCTGGCTTGGATGTAAGCATGGGCTGATGGCGCCCTTGGCCATGCCGCAACAGCGCTACAACTATTTTGTTGTAATACTTTAATCAAGTGCCCCCTCAACAGCTCTACAAACCTGTGAGCATCCTCACAGGTGCATACATTACAGTTGTGACACCCGCTAAAGTTGAATAGCCCCATGACCACACCGTCAAGCCACGTGAAGAATGGTTACTTGGATGAGGCCCCAGTGCGCGGACACAACCCCCTCCAAACTCCCCCCATCCCCCCAGCCCCGCTACCGCCAGCATCAATAAAGGGGGAGGGGAGAAAATTTCCAGCAAATAATTCATGTTCAGCAATGAATAGCTCAGTGGGCTGACTCCATTTTTTTTGAGTGGTGTTACATATGTTACAAAATCCTTTTCCTACCACTCACAAAATCAGCCTCTCGGCATGTTACACAGGTACTGGTCAGTTCCTCCGGTCAAACAGTCACAAAATATCTGCAATCAAATTGGGTTTATTTTTAAAATAATGTTTCGATTGGGAGCGTCTGTTTCTGCAGACCCAGAAATACACCAGACAGCATCGCTCAGCAAACACCCTGAGTTCAGTGTGTCTCTGAATTGACGGCAGCTAGCGAGACATGGCGTGAGATCGGTAGTGAGGCATCATTCCTCGCCAACGTGCATTCAATTTTTTATAAATTCACGCAATAAAATGAACCACTTCTCTTCCTCTTCCCATCCCACTCACTCATGTAACTGTTAATAAAATATTTCATTGGCGGTGATTGCTGCGATTGGTTTTAATTAGATCAGCCCAGGCCTGGCTGTAAGTACTCCAAAAATTACTTTATTGTATATGAAATGTGATAATAAATGCAGATTTTCTTTCTGAAGGCTAGCAAGCTGTCATGCGTCCCAAGCTCAAAATGTTTGTATCAGCCTCTGCAAATGTTGTTTCCTCTCCTTGCAAACTGCTCCAGTAACTGATGTTGCTTGATGGAAGTTCAACTCATGATGTTGATTGAACAAATGCTGAAGTCGGTCAAATTCAAAAATCTCTGGTTCGATGTAATGGGGAGCAAAAGTTGTTGGGAAGGTGGGGGGTATCTCCCCAGATTGTGATATCACCTGATAGTGAGATTAAAAAGGAGTGGCAGCCTATTTTCTTCTCTGGAAGTACTGCTTCTCCTTGGAGCTGATTCACAGCAGCCCTCCAGCACCTCACCCAAGTGGCTAAACCTTTGAGCCTAGCAAATTTTGGGCTATTTGGCTATGAATCAAATTTACAGCACAGAAGGAGGACATCTCAGCCCACCATGTCCATGCTGGCCGACCAAGAACTATCCAGCCTAATCCCACTTTCCAGCTCTTGGCTCTATGGGTGTATTGCAGCTGAGCCTGATTAGGTGATCCAACATTATATCAATACATTTTAGAAGTGTTTGGTCTCTTGGTGCTGAAGCACGGCTTGTGCTGGTGACGCAGGATTCTGTGTGGCAGAGGCAAATTGATCTTGGAATTATGGAACAACGAATGGGGGGGTTCCTCCTCCAAGTCAGGAAATGGGAGACTCCTCCTCCAGGTCAGGCAATGGCAGGTTCCCTCTCTAGGCCAGGGAATGGGGTGGGGGGGACGCAATCCTCCTCTGGGCCTTTACTTGTTCTCTGACCCCTGGGACCACCTGCTGACCCTCACTGTCTGGGCTCAATCCCCATTCCCTCAGGTGACGGAGGCTTCAGAATGAGTGCGCAGCTCTCCTGCGGGTCAGGGTCACTTTCCATTATCTGAGGATGTACAACTGTTCTCCTTCATCTGGGCGGCAGGAAGCTGGATCCTTTTCTAAACGAGGAGGACATGTTCAATCTGATCAAAACCTGCCGCCCCTCGGGATGGAGAAGACCAAGAACGAGACCAGTGCCGACATGAAGGAGAGAACTAATGATCAAGATTGTTTCGGCACTCATAGCAGAGTGGGCTTTATACTGGCCTTTGACCTATGGTGCCTTACTCTGCTGTACCTGCCCTGCGAGTGTTTGATGGGACAGTATAGAGGGTGCTTTACTAGTATCGAAATTGATAGCAGGCCAGCGACACTTGCTCAATGGAATCTCTTGTACCTTCATGATCTGAATGGAGTGAGCACAAGCACGATGGCGACCCCCCATGTCATGGTAGCACTGGGTGACAGCATCAGCAGTGGTCAGGGTTCCACTACTGCGTTTATATATATATATAAACAATCTTCTCTGGCTCTTTGGAGAAGGTGGAACAGCTGGAGTGATCAGCCAGCCTGTTATGATGGCAAAAAGTAGTAATCTCCACTCTGAATTAAGTTTGTATTCCAGCTGCCAATACTTAATCGCGCATAACGCTGGCCCAAGTCAGGTAGGTACTTTAAAAATAGGCGGTTGTGATCGGAGTGATAACGGGCGGTCGCGGGCCTTAAAAAATACTTTTTGGTGGAAATTAGCGCAATGGGGGAATTTTGGACCATTTTTGGGCAGCAAATGTGGGTGGACTATTTGCAGCAATGCCGGCAGTAATGGTAGACTGAAATTACCACCTTCGATAATCGGGAGGTGAAACGGGCAGTACAGGGCGCTAATTTACATTTTTGACCAAAACGGGCAGTAACTTAGCACTAAATTGCCGATAATAGAGGTAATTCTAGCCCTACATAATGTCCATTTTAGGATAGGTAAGACCAGCACTTGAATGACAGCTGCAGACAAGAGAAACCAAACTAATAAAAGAGTCGAGGTGTTAGAAGTGGGGATATCAGTATGGGATGACAGCTGACAATAATCCAGTTGTCCTCTTTTCATCAGGTGAGAACATGAGGGTGCGATTGTATGTGATTTAATGTTCAAAAAATGCCATTTTCCTGCAACACTGACTTGGATTTATATAGCGCCTTTCACGACCACCAGATGTCTCAAAGTGCTTTACAGCCAATGAAATACTTTTGAAGTGTAGTCACCGTTGTAATGTAGGAAACATGGCAGCCAATTTGTACACAAGCAAGCTCCCACAAACAGCAATGTGATAATGACCAGATAATACTTTTTTGTCCCTGGAGTGGGACTTGAACTCAACCTTCTGATACAGAGGCGAGAGTGCTACCCACACTAAGCCACAGCTGACACTTATTACCAATATTACAAATGTTTTATTCTATTTTGCGGTTAGCAATGCTTTATTGTTATCGGCCATTTTCGGATTCATGTTTTTTTTTAAAGTTCCGGTTTGTCTGTCATTAGCTGCAGCTTCCAAATGAACAATTTGGAACAAAATGAGCTCCTCATTCAAGACAGAGTGGATTATTTTTAATCTGCTCCACTCCCGAAAGTGTTGACTCTTTGTTGGAGTACAATTCTATGGACCACCAAAGTACCATTATTTATGTGCGAGCTTTAACATCAAGTATGTCAGGGAACTTGACCAGGGCAGACCTCGAATTTGCTGGATCAATAGTCTTCCCCTACTCAAAACATCACTATGACAAAAACAAAGGAGCTACCATTTTTTAAAACATTGAAAATATTTGTCAATAGAAAAGGTGTTCAGAAATGATCAAACAGCACTAGGTCCTTTGTTCAATACATAGTAGTACAATTAAAAAAAACACTAATATGAGCAACACACCATTCACTGTGCATCAAGGTTTTACACAAAAGAGTAGACACCCTGGGATTGGGCAGATTGTCGTGCCTATTTTTGGGGCACATGAAAATTCAATCCTCCCCCTTAAAGTTTTGCTTTTTTCAAATCTTCGGGTAGAATACGCCCCTTCTTTCTTGCCTTATCCTTCTTTCGTTCCATGTTGGCGTGTTTCTTTTTCTTTATATTTGTTTGTCTCTTATTTTGACGATGTTGCATCTTTTCGGCAACATGCTCCGTTCGCTTTTCCCAGCTCTTCTGCCGCTGGGATTTGAGCTTTTCCTTTCTCTTTAATGAAGCTTTCAGCAATTCTTCGTTGTCTTTGATTTTCAGGCCTTCAGCTTTGTATAGAACATTGGTCCACTTCATCTTTGCTTCGACTTCCTTGGCTTTATTTTCATCTTTACTCTTCAATTCTTCGATCTTATTCTTTTGAGCTTCCAGCCGAGACAGGAGTTGTTTGTAGTTTTTGCCAGTCAAAGGTGTCATGCCACCTTTAATGGTCTGCCGTTTCTCTTTTCTCTTCAGTTTTTTGTCTTTAACTACTTCAGATGGCATGTCCACTTTATTGAAAAGTATTTGCTCTTCAATTTTCTCACACTTCTCTTTTTTCTCTTCGTCTTCAGTCTTTGCTGCAATGCTCTCAACAGTCTTCTCCTGGTCTTTCTTCATTCGCAACTCTTTCCGTTTTCGTTTTTTCCGTTCCCTCTCCTGCTTTCTGCGCAGACGTTTCTTCTCTAATTCTTCAGGCAACAAGCCTTTTTGGTTTCCCTGTTGAAAAGTGCAAGAAATAGCACAATTAACAATTGAGTAATGAAAAGACAGTAAATGGAAATCTTTGCAGAGTAGTGACTAGCTGGCAAATTATATAAACCACTTACTTGACCCAAACCTCAAATACATTTGACTTCTGATCTATAAATTACACAGGGCGTGTGTCGTTCAACGTTGAAACAAAGATTTTCAATGAGCAAATCACAGGTTTCAATCCCCTCACCACAAAATCATTCTGACACAAGTACTCCCCTTCAGCAAGACAGTAACCTTAAGCTAAATGGGTCCCAGCAAGGGGCATGTGTGAAAGAGTGTCCTCCACCCATTGGATCAGTCCAAGTCAGCATGGATTTATGAAAGGGAAATCATGCTTGTCAAATCTTCTGGAATTTTTTGATGATGTAACTAGTGGAGTGGACGAGGGAGAACCAGAGGATGTGGTGTATTTGGACTTTCAAAAGGCTTTTCACAAGGTCCCACACAAGAGATTAGTGTGCAAAATCAAAGCGCATGGTACTGGGGGTAATGTACTGACATGGATAGAGGAAGCAGAGTCGGGATAAACGGGTCCTTTTCAGAATGGCAGACAGTGACTAGTGGAGTGCTGCAGGGTTCAGTGCTGGGACCCCAGCTCTTTACAATATACATTAATGATTTAGATGAAGGAATTGAGTGTAATATCTCCAAGTTTGCAGATGATACTAAACTGGGTGGCGGTATGAGCTGTGAGGGGGACGCTAAGAGGCTGCAGGGTGACTTGGACATAGAAACATAGAAAATAGGTGCAGGAGTAGGCCATTCGGCCCTTCAAGCCTGCACCACCATTCAATGAGTTCATGGCTGAACATGCAACTTCAGTACCCCATTCCTGCTTTCTCGCCATACCCCTTGATCCCCCTAGTAGTAAGAACTACATCTAACTCCTTTTTGAATATATTTAGTGAATTGGCCTCAACAACTTTCTGTGGTAGAGAATTCCACATGTTCACCACTCTCTGGGTGAAGAAGTTTCTCCTCATCTCGGTCCTAAATGGCTTACCCCTTATCCTTAGACTGTGACCCCTGGTACTGGACTTCAACAATGGGAACATTCTTCCTGCATCTAACCTGTCTAAACCCGTCAGAATTTTAAATGTTTCTATGAGATCCCCTCTCATTCTTCTGAACTCCAGTGAATACAAGCCCAGTTGATCCAGTCTTTCTTGATATGTCAGTCCCGCCATCCCGGGAATCAGTCTGGTGAACCTTCGCTGCACTCCCTCAATAGCAAGAATGTCCTTCCTCAAGTTAGGAGACCAAAACTGTACACAATAGTCCAGGTGTGGCCTCACCAAGGCCCTGTACAACTGTAGTAACACCTCCCTGCCCCTGTACTCAAATCCCCTTGCTATGAAGGCCAACATGCCATTTACTTTCTCAACCGTCTGCTGTACCTGCATGCCAACCTTCAATGACTGATGTACCACGACACCCAGGTCTCGCTGCACCTTCCCTTTTCCTCATCTGTCATCATTCAGATAATAGTCTGTCTCTCTGTTTTTACCACCAAAGTGGATAACCTCACATTTATCCACATTATATTTCATCTGCCATGCATTTGCCCACTCACCTAACTTGTCCAAGTCACTCTGCAGCCTCATAGCATCCTCCTCGCAGCTCACACTGCCACCCAACTTAGTGTCATCCGCAAATTTGGAGATACTATATTTAATCCCCTCGTCTAAATCATTAATGTACAATGTAAACAGCTGGGGCCCCAGCTCAGAACCTTGCGGTACCACACTAGTCACTGCTGCCATTCTGAAAAGTACCCATTTACTCCTACTCTTTGCTTCCTGTCTGCCAACCAGTTCTCAATCCATGTCAGCACACTACCCCCAATCCCATGTGCTTTAACTTTGCACATTAATCTCTTGCGTGGGACCTTGTCGAAAGCCTTCTGAAAGTCCAAATACACCACATCAACTGGTTCTCCCTTGTCCACTCTACTGGAAACATCCTCAAAAAATTCCAGAAGATTTGTCAAGCATGATTTCCCTTTCACAAATCCATGCTGACTTGGACCCATCATGTCACCTCGTTCCAAATGTGCTGCTATGACATCCTTAATAATTGATTCCATCATTTTACCCACTACCGATGTCAGGCTGACTGGTCTATAATTCCATTTTCTCTCTCCCTCCTTTTTTTAAAAAAAAGTGGGGTTACATTGGCTACCCTCCACTCCATAGGAACTGATCCAGAGTCTATGGAATATTGGAAAATGACTGTCAATGCATCCGCTATTTCCAAGGCCACCTCAAGTACTCTGGGATGCAGTCCATCAGGCCCTGGGGATTTATCGGCCTTCAATCCCATCAACTTCCTCAACACAATTTCCCGACTAAGGATTTCCCTCAGTTCCTCCTTCTTACTCGACCCTCTGACCCCTTTTATATCCGGAAGGTTGTTTGTGTCCTCCTTAGTGAATACCGAACCAAAGTACTTGTTTAATTGGTCTGCAATTTCTTTGTTCCCCGTTATGACTGCCACTGATTCTGACTGCAGGGGACCTATGTTTGTCTTTACTAACCTTTTTCTTTTTACATATCTATAAAAGCCTTTGCAGTCCTTTTCAATGTTGCCTGCAAGCTTCCTCTCGTACTCTATTTTCCCTGCCCTAATCAAACCCTTTGTCCTCCTCTGCTGAGTTCTAAATTTCTCCCAGTCCCTGGGTTCGCTGCTATTTCTGGCCAATTTATATGCTACTTCCTTGGCTTTAATACTATCCCTGATTTCCCTTGATAGCCACAGTTGAGCCAACTTCCCTTTTTTATTTTTACACCAGACAGGGATGTACAATTGTTGTAGTTCATCCATGCGGTCTCTAAATGTCTGCCACTGCCCATCCACTGTCAACCCTTTAAGTATCATTCGCCAATCTATCCTAGCCAATTCACGCCTCATACCTTCAAAGTTACCCTTCTTTAAGTTCTGGACCATGGTCTCTGAATTAACTGTTTCATTCTCCATCCTAATGTAGAATTCCACCATATTATGGTCACTCTTCCCCAAGGGGCCTCGCACAACGAGATTGCTAATTAATCCTCTCTCATTACACAACACCCAGTCTAAGATGGCCTCCCCCCTAGTTGGTTCCTCAACATATTGGTCTAGAAAACCATCCCTTATGCACTCCAGGAAATCCTCTTCCACCATATTGCTTCCAGTTTTGTTAGCCCAATCTATGTGCATATTAAAATCACCCATAATAACTGCTGCACCTTTATTGCATGCACCCCTAATTTCCTGTTTGATGCCCTCTCCAACATCACTACTACTGTTTGGAGGTCTGTACACAACTCCCACTAACGTTTTTTGCCCTTTGGTGTTCTGCAGCTCTACCCATATAGGTTCCACATCATCCAAGCTAATGTCCTTCCTAACTATTGCATTAATCTCCTCTTTAACCAGCAATGCTACCCCACCTCCTTTTCCTTTTATTCTATCCTTCCTGAATGTTGAATAACCCTGGATGTTGAGTTCCCAGCCCTGATCATCCTGGAGCCACGTCTTTGTAATCCCAATCACATCATATCTGTTAACATCTATTTGCACAGTTAATTCATCCACCTTATTACGGATACTCCTTGCATTAAGCCTTCAGGCTTGTTTTTTTAACACCCTTTGTCCTTTTAGAATTATGATGTAGTGTGGCCCTTTTTGTTTCTTGCCTTTGTTTACTCGTTACAGGTTAGGTGAGTGGGCAAATGCATGGCAGATGCAGTATAACGTGGATAAATGTGATGTTATCCACTTTGGGGGCAAAAACACGAAGGCAGAATATTATCTGAATGGCGGCAGATTAGGAAAAGGGGAGGTGCAACGAGACCTGGGTGTCATGGTTCATCAGTCATTGAAAGTTGGCAAGCAGGTAGAGTAGGCGGTGAAGAAGGCAAATGGTATGTTGGCCTTCATAGCTAGGGGATTTGAGTATAGGAGCAGGGAGTTTTTACTGCAGTTGTACAGGGCCTTGGTGAGGCCTCACCTGGAATATTGTGTTCAGTTTTGGTCTCCTAATCTGAGGAAGGACATTCTTGCTATTGAGGGAGTGCTGCAAAGGTTCACCAGACTGATTCCCGGGATGGTTGGGCTAACATATGAGGGGAGATTGGATCAACTGGGCCTTTATACACTGGAGTTTAGAAGGATGAGAGGGGAACTCATAGAAATGTATAAGATTCTGACGGGACTGGACAGATTAGATGCGGGAAGAACGTTCCTGATGTTGGGGAAGTCCAGAACCAGGGGACACAGTCTTAGGATAAGGAGTAGGGCATTTAGGACTGAGATGAGGAGAAACTTCTTCACTCAGAGTTGTTAACCTGTGAAATTCCCTGCCGCAGAAAGTTGTTGATGCCAGTTCATTGGATATATTCAAGAGGGAATTAGATACGGCCCTTACGGCTAAGGGGATCAAGGGGTATGGAGAGAAATCAGGAAAGGGTACTGAGGGAATGATCAGCCATGATCTTATTGAATGGTGGTACAGGCTTGAAGGGCCGAATGGCCTACTCCTGCACCTATTTCCTATGTTTTACATGCCGGGCCCCAGACCAATGGGAAAGAGACCAGCCTTTCTCCTATGGTCAGCCTTTAAACAAAGGTTGGCCAAGTACACCTGCTTGATTGCTCATCTGTGAGCTTCCAAACTGCATGAATAACATCAGCGTGTTCACTAAATGGGTACAAAGTGAAATTATATATACATGTATGATTAAAAAGCATAGAAAAAAGGCTAAAACTACTCAAAGTATGTGTGTGCCAGAAGCTGTTTTTAAATTACATTTCCTTCCCTTCACCCCATATCCCTTGTGTTTATTACACGAGGTGGTACCCATCATAGCCTTCTAAACAATGGGAGGCACTTTCACAATGGAGTCTCCCACTAACAAGCAGAACATCCAATCGGCATTTAGGTACTCGGACCCTTCGCACCGAGATCCCTATAATCAAATATTTTGACATTGCGTTCCCTGTCTAAACCTCGCCACCTCTTTTTCCTCCTTCAAGACGCTACCCTCTTTGATCAAGCTTTTGGTCACCTGCGCTAATTTCTACCTGTGTCAAATTTTTTATTTCATAATACTCCTGTGAAGTGCCTTGGGACGTTTCACGTTAAAGGTGCTATATAAATACAAGTTGTTGTTGTTTCGCACTGTATAAATTTGGGGAAGGAGGAGCGAAGTCTATATTTTAAATTTTCTAGTTAATCCAGACTAATCTCATCTCTGACATCTTCGGTGACTGTGAGAGGCTTTTGTGAAAGCTTTATGTACTGTAAAACACCACTAACAAAATCCAATTTAATGACAAGCCAAAATAAGTATTTCACAATCCCGCTGCCTATTTTTAGGCCACCCAAACCTGCTCTATCAAGTAGAATCAAGTCTGGGAACTGCATCCCAGTCCAGACATCTTTGAATGTACATATACTTGGAAATTCAACAGCCCTGGGTATTAAATTCCCCAGTTACTCAGAGTAAGAGCAAACATTAAACTTTGAAAATGGGAAAATCTACCATATCTTATTCCAAATCTTATGTTAAGGATCTTTTATTCAGACCAATTATTATATCTAAATAGCAGTTTTCATTCCTCCTTTTCTTGTCTAAAGCAACAGTTTTCTTAAAGCAATGTAATTTCCCCAGAACTGACCAACTGTCCAGTTGTCCTCAAATGCAATTCCAAGGGTTCCCCAAATGTAAAATTTAAGGCATTTCAAAATATCATACCTGCCCACGGCTTTCTTGAATTTTCTCGTGTAATCTCTGGCGCAGAATAGTTACTGTTGAAAATGAGCCTGTGTCCACTTTGCTGACTATGAAAGCAAACCAGAAGTTATGATTTATTTCTTTGCTCTTAACTTATATTGTTATGTCAAAGAAGGAGCTTTAAACAATAGTTTCAAAAGAGTTTTACAAAACACAACAAGAGTGTTATAATTGAGAGTGTTCTTTGTAATATTTTCAATATGATGATGAAAGAATGAGTGGGCAAGGAGCAGAGAAGGAAATAAAAGGTGCAAGAGTGTTTGATCTAAATACCTTATTTTGTGAAACAAAATAAATTTCACTACCCAGTGGAGAAGAGGGAAATATTACTCATCGTAAAATATAGTTCTCACACCTCTGGAACTTTGCTGGATTTTGTTCTCTTTCATTCCAGCTTGAGCAGGTTTAGGCCGATCCCCATTCACTGCCTGAAAACCTTTCAGCTCCTTGGGAGGTTGCTTTTTTCTTTTCTTTCTCTTCTTTGTAGGTTGGGCTGTGTCTTCCGAACCCTCCTTTCTAGAAACTGAAACAAACAAAAAAAAATCAACATAGCCTTTTTTTGGGCCGACAACCAAAACAGGACTTGAGCTTCATTGAATCCACAACATTTAGTCATTAACAGCATCATCTGAGCATTACTGCAAGTTAGTCCTCCTCACCGTAACATTAACTTTCCCCACAATATTTATACATAAACAGCTCATCTATCAGTATCCGAAAAAAAGAAACTGATTGATGTTTGGAGACGAGACCCTGAATCTTGATCTCAACCCAAAATGTTAAGCTAGATTTTTGTGTCCAGCATTCAAGTTTTCATTTTAGAATTACAAAATTAGCATATTTTATCAATGTAATGCAATTGTGTGTGTATTTCAGCACTAAATAATCCATGAACTCCACTCCTCCTCCACCCAGTTTCCACTGGATAACCTCCAGCAATGCACCCACTGATTCTGTGTCCCTCAAACAGCTTCTGGGTTATCTCCCTCTCCACAACCATCTCCAAACCTGGAAAATGCTGCAAGCTGACTCTACAAGTCAACTCCATTCCATCACTATACCTCACACTTTAACTTTGGTCATACTCATATTGTATCCTTCCCCTCCTCTGTTTATAAGCAGGACATGTTTCCCCTAATCTCTGCCATGTCTATGTAACCTGAATTCCCTCCAAGTATATTCATATTTTACTGCCGTTCCTGACACAAGCCCATTACGTCCACGCCATCCTTCTCCAACAGGTCCTCCACTGTCTAGACCAATGCGGCTGCCCTCACTTAGTTCCATTCAAATTGTAGCTGGAGCAATGGCTTTTCTTCCCACCACTGCACAGTTACCTCTGAAGGTCCTGAAAGATCTATTCTTGGCCCCTCCTCTTCCTCAACTACATGTTGCCCCTCGACAGCATCCTCCAGACATTGGGTTAGTTTCTACATGCAAGCTGACAACATCCAGCTGTACCTTTCCACCATCTCTCGCCACTGCCTCTGGATTGTCAAACCTCTTGTCCAACATTCAGTCTTGGATGAGCCACAATTTATTCCACTTAAATATTGTGAAGACGAAAACCATCATCTTCAGACCCTTCCACACTCTGTACGTTTGCGAATGATTCCATCCCCTTCTCTGGCCACTGTCTCAGATCTGTTCACAATCTTAGCGTCCTATTCAACCGAGTTGAGATTCCAATCCCGTACCCTCTCCATCACACAGAAATGCCTACTTCCATCTTCCCCTTGTTTCAGCCCATCTGTTGCTGAAACTCTCATCCATGCAGTGGTCGCCTCCAGACTCCACTATTTCAAGGCATTTGTGGCCAGCCTCCAATCCTCCATGCTCTCTCTGTAAACTTCATCTCATACAAAATGTTGTTGTCCCTATCCCATTACTCCTGTCCTTACTGATCTACATTGGCCCCTGGTCCTCCAACAACTTTAATTTAAAATTCTCATCCTCGTGTTTAGGTATTTTCTGGCCTCTCCTTTTCCTATCTGTCAAAGGAGGAGTTATTAGGACAGGTGACAAAAAGCTTGGTCAAGGAGATAGGTTTTAAGCAGCAGTTTAAATGGAGGAGAAACAAAGATGCTTTGGGTGGAAATTCCAAGACTTAGGACTGAGGCAGCTGAAGGCACGGCTGTCAATGGTGAAGCAAAAGAAGTGGGGAATGCACAAAAATCCAGAGATCTCGGAGGGTTCTGACGAAAGGTCTTTGACCTGAAATGTTAACTCTGTTTCTCGCTCCACAAATGCTGCCTGACATGCTGAGTGTGTCCAGCATTTTTTGTTTATAATTCTCCGGAGGGTTGTAAGGCTGGAGGAGGTTACAGAGATAGGGAGGGCGAATTTGATTTAACTTGGGTTTCTGCAATATTAGTTTCTTTTTAAATGCCTAATTTCCAAACAGTCCTTCTAAACATGTTTTGCCTTGCACCCTTTGTTTCTCAGTTAAACCTCTCAATCGAACATTTTTGCAACACATTCTTACCAAACTTTGGTTTGCGTGGCTCCTGGTTCTGGGATGCACATACTTTGCTTCCCAAACTCTGTAAATACTTGTCCTTTGCAGCAAGGCTTGGATCAGCCATTCTGATTCAACCAAAATGAATCTGATCCAGGGTGTCGGGGTGTCGGTCTGTGTGCAAAATGGGGGGGGGGGGGGGGGGGAAGGAGAATAAGAAATAAAATGAGGCGGGGATTAGTATCCACGACGCTCGACAGAATTGCTCCAAAATGAAAGACTTGAATTTATACAGCGGCTTTCACCCGACCACCGGACGTCTCCAAGCGCTTGACAGCCAATGAATACTTTAGGAGTGTAGTCACTGTTCTGCGGTTGGAATAACTCACGGTTTTTTCGAGTGCAGCCGATTAAAAGAGCACCCCGTTGTGTTGAAGGTGTATGAGATGGGGTGGGGGTGCTTTGATGGCTGTACCTGCGAGGATTGGAGAAGCGGCCTAGGGCCCGGTTATCAGCGATCTATCCCGGGTCCAAGCACTCCCAGCCCACGCTGCAGCTCCCGCTGAGGTCATCACTGTGCCGTCATCCTCCCGCCCCCTGCTTTCCTCTGTCGCGCGATGATTGCGTTGGAACCCACCACAGCATTCTGCGAGCAGCACACGTGAGGCGTGGCCCAGGAAACTCTTTTTGGAGTTCATCTGCAAAACAAAAAAAACATTAAACGGTGCCACCCGACCTGGGTGACACTCCAGACATTTACAAGGCCCTTTTTTTTTTCCCCCTTTTTTTTTGTTTTTTTTGTGTTTTTCTTTTTTTGGTTTTTTTTTGGGCACTAAAATCACAATTTTCCCCAGTGCCCCCTATAAAAGGGAAGGGGGACACTAAAAGCACCGGCAATTAAAACAAATTAAACTTAAAAACGTAAAATCAAATTAAAATTTGGTTGCCGGGCGTGATGATGCACTCCAGTCCCTCCGGTGCCCACCTCTCGCGGAAGGCCGCGAGCGTACCGGTGGACACCGCGTGCTCCATCTCCAAGGACACCCTGGACCGGATGTAAGAGCGGAAGAGAGGCAGGCAGTCAGGTTGAACGACCCCCTCGACCGCCCGCTGCCTGGACCGGCTGATGGCACCCTTGGCCGTGCCCAGGAGCAGTCCTACGAGGAGGCCCTCGGACCTACCCGCTCCCCTCCGCACAGGGTGCCCAAAGATCAGGAGAGTGGGACTGAAGTGCAGCCAGAATTTCAGGAGCAGCCCCTTCAAATAATGGAACAGGGGCTGCAACCTTGTGCACTCAATAAAAACATGGAACACGGACTCCTCCAGACCGCAGAAATTGCAGGCGTGTGGCCCAGGAATACCAGCTGGTCAAAGCAAGGCTGCGAGTGGCAATTCTTCCCAAATTATCCCCACTTCCACTGTGTGGAGAATGAGAGGGGACCTCATAGAAACGTTTAAAATTCTGACAGGTTTCGACAGGTTAGATGCAGGAAGAATGTTCCCAATGTTGGGGAAGTCCAGAACCAGGGGTCACAGTCTAAGGATAAGGGGTAAGCCATTTAGGACCGAGATGAGGAGAAACTTCTTCACCCAGAGAGTGGTGAACCTGTGGAATTCTCTACCACAGAAAGTTGTTGAGGCCAATTCACTAAATATATTCAAAAGGGAGTTAGATGAAGTCCTTACTACTAGGGGGATCAAGGGGTATGGCGAGAAAGCAGGAAGGGGGTACTGAAGTTGCATGTTCAGCCATGAACTCATTGAATGGTGGTGCAGGCTAGAAGGGCCGAATGGCCTACTCCTGCACCTATTTTCTATGTTTCTATGTGTGCCCCTAATGGCCTACGCAGCCACACGCTAGGGACAAAAGCATTAAAAAAATATATACTGAGTCTTACTCTCATTGAAAATCACAAAAGACTTGGATTTATGTAGTGCCTTTCACGACCCCCGAACATCCCAAAGTGCTTTACAGCCAACTTTTTGGAGTGTAGTCACTGTTGAAATGTGGGAAAAGCAGAAGCCAACAAAGTATCCACCTTAAATAGGTTTGCAAGATTTACAGGGATGATACCAGAACTGAGAGATTATACTTATCAGGGAAGGCTGAACAGGCTGGGGCACCTTTCTCTACAAAAAGACTTGCACCTTTCACGACCACCAGATGTCCCAAAGCGCTTTACAGCCAATGAAGTGTTTTTAAAAACTGTAGTCATTGTTGCAATGTAGGAAACGCGGCAGCCAACTTGCACTCAGCAAGTTCCCACAAACAGCAATGTGATAATGACTACATCATGGGCCGCCCCGACCTGTGTGATAACACCACTGCAGGTCGGGGCTATAAATAGAGCTGGAGAGCTGGGACCTGGAACGTAATGGGCGAAGGTGCGGCGAATGAGGGAACGAGGCCCAGAAGAGCCAAGGGCCCAGAGGCAGCACGAGCCTGCCCACGCTGCGATATGTGTGCGGACTAGGTCCGTGCAGCAGAGCAGGTCTCCAGTCGTCCTGGTTCAGCCCTTGCCACTGGATAAAGGCCTAGCTCTGTCGAGCCCGTGTTGTGGCTGATGTGCAATGGTCACCACACGTTAAAAATATCCACGCACAGGCATCTTCCATCCCCTCAATTGGAGTTCAGGACTGGAACATCGGGTCCTTCATTGAAACATCTGTGAACTCTTGTGGAAGCAAGTCATCCTCGTTCGAGAGACTTCATATGGTGAATGACCAGATAATCTGCTTTAGTGGTGTCGGTTGAGGGATAAATATTGAATCATAGAAATTTACAGCACTGAAGGAGGCCATTCGGCCCATCGTGTTCATGGCGGCGGACAAAGAGCTATGCTGCCTAATCCCACTTTCCAGCTCTTGGTCCATAGCCTTGTAGGTTACAGTACTTCAAGTACACATCCAAGTACTTTTTAAATGCTATGAGGATTTCTGCCTCGACCACCCTTTCACCCCCACCACCAAAAATGCTCCTCAAATCTCTTCTAAACCTCCTACCAATTATTTTAAATGTATGCCCCCACAAGTTGAGGCAAATTGCATAGATGCATTTAAGGGGAAACTAGATAAGTTCATAAGGGTGAAAATAATAGCAGGATATAAGAATTAGGAACAGGAGTAGGCCATCTAGCCCCTCGAGCCTGCTCCGCCACTCAACAAGATCATGGCTGATCTGGCCGTGGACTCAGCTCCACTTACCCGCCCGCTCCCCATAACCCTTAATTCCTTTATTGGTTAAAAATCTATCTATCTGTGATTTGAATACATTCAATGAGCTAGCCTCAACTGCTTCCCTGGGCAGAGAATTCCACAGATTCACAACCCTCTGGGAGAAGAAATTCCTTCTCAACTCGGTTTTAAATTGGCTCCCCCATATTTTGAGGCTGTGCCCCCTAGTTCTAGTCTCCCCAACCAGTGGAAACAACCTCTCTGCCTCTATCTTGTCTATCCCTTTCATTATTTTAAATGTTTCTATAAGATCACCCCTCATCCTTCTGAACTCCAATGAGTAAAGACCCAGTCTACTCAATCTATCATCATAAGGTAACCCCCTCATCTCCGGAATCAGCCTAGTGAATCGTCTCTGTACCCCCTCCAAAGCTAGTATATCCTTCCTTAAGTAAGGTGACCAAAACTGCACACAGTACTCCAAGTGCGGCCTCACCAATACCCTGTACAGTTGCAGCAGGACCTCCCTGCTTTTATACTCCATCCCTCTCGCAATGAAGGCCAACATTCCATTCGCCTTCCTGATTACCTGCTGCACCTACAAACTAACTTTTTGGGATTCATGCACAAGGACCCCCAGGTCCCTCGGCACCGCAGCATGTTGTAATTTCTCCCCATTCAAATAATATTCCCTTTTACTGTTTTTTTTTCCAAGGTGGATGACCTCACATTTTCTGACATTGTATTCCATCTGCCAAACCTTAGCCCATTCGCTTAACCTATCTAAATCTCTTTGCAGCCTCTCTGCCCTCTACACAGCCCGCTTTCCCACTAATCTTTGAGTCATCTGCAAATTTTGTTACACTACACTCTGTCCCCTCTTCCAGGTCATCTATGTATATTGGAAACAGTTGTGGTCCCAGCACCGATCCCTGTGGCACACCACTAACCACCGATTTCCAACCCGAAAAGGACCCATTTATCCCGACTCTGCTTTCTGTTAGCCAGCCAATTCTCGATCCATGCTAATACATTTCCTCTGACTCCACGTACCTTTATCTTCTGCAGTAACCTTTTGTGTGGCACCTTATCGAATGCCTTTTGGAAATCTAAATACACCACATCCATCGGTACACCTCTATCCACCATCTCGTTATATCCTCAAAGAATTCCAGTAAATTAGTTAAACATGATTTCCCCTTCATGAATCCATGTTGCGTCTGCTTGATTGCACTATTCCTATCTAGATGTCCCGCTATTTCTTCCTTAATGATAGCTTCAAGCATTTTCCCCACTACAGATGTTAAACTAACCAGCCTATAGTTACCTGCCTTTTGTCTGCCCCCTTTTTTAAACAGAGGCATTACATTAGCTGCTTTCCAATCCGATGGTACCTCCCCAGAGTCCAGAGAATTTTGGTAGATTATAACGAATGCATCTGCTATAACTTCCACCATTTTTTTTAATAACCTGGGATGCATTTCATCAGGACCAGGGGACCTGTCTACCTTGAGATCCATTAGCCTGTCCAGCACTACCCACCTAGTGATAGTGATTGTCTCAAGGTCCTCCCTTCCCACATTCCCGTGACCGGCAATTTTTGGCATGGTTTTTGTGTCTTCCACTGTGAAGACCGAAGCAAAATAATTGTTTAAGGCCTCAGCCATTTCCATATTTCCCATTATTAAATCCCCCTTCTCATCTTCTAAGGGACCAACATTTACTTTAGTCACTCTTTTCCGTTTTATATATCGGTAAAAGCTTTTACTATCTGTTTTTATGTTTTGCGCAAGTTTACTTTCGTAATCTATCTTTCCTTTCTTTATTGCTTTCTTAGTCATTCTTTGCTGTCGTTTAAAATTGTCCCAATCTTCTAGTTTCCCATTAACCTTGGCCACCTTATATGCATTGGTTTTTAATTTGATACTCTCCTTTATTTCCTTGGTTATCCATAGCTGGTTATCCCTTCTCTTACCGCCCTTCTTTTTCACTGGAATATATTTTTGTTGAGCACTATGAAAGAGATCCTTAAAAGTCCTCCACTGTTCCTGAATTGTGCCACCGTTTAGTCTGTGTTCCCAGTCTACTTTAACCAACTCTGCCCTAATCCCACTGTAGTCCCCTTTGTTTAAGCATAGTACGCTCGTTTGAGACACTGCTTCCTCACCCTCAATCTCTATTACAAATTCAACCATACTGTGATCACTCATTCCGAGAGGATCTTTTACTAGGAGATCGTTTACTATTCCTGTCTCATTACACAGGACCAGATCTAAGATAGCTTGCTCCCTTGTAGGTTCTGTAACATACTTTTCTCAGAAACAATCCCGTATGCATTCTATGAATTCCTCCTCAAGGCTACCCCGTGCGATTTGATTTGACCAATCGATATGTAGGTTAAAATCCTCCATGATTACTGTCGTTCCTTTTTCACATGCCTCCATTATTCCCTTGATTATTGTCCGCCCCACCATGAAGTTATTATTTGGGGGCCTATAAACTACGCCCACCAGTGACTTTTTCCCCTTACTATCTCTAATCTCCACCCACACTGATTCAACATTTTGTTCATTAGAGCCAATATGCTGATAGGGTTACATGAAGAGGGATGGGAGGAGGTTGATGTGGAGCATAAATGCTGGCACAGGCCAGTTGGGCCAAATTACATGTTTCTGTGCTGTAAATTCTCTGTAATCCGATATTACAACAGTGACTACACTTCAAAAGTACTTCATTGGTTGTCAAGTGTTTTGGGAAGTCCTAAGGTTGTGAACGGTGCTATATAAATGCAATTCTTTCTTTCTAAATTCACTCGTGACATTTCTCTCATATAGCTTAGTGTTGATGACAAATGTCTCAGATACCCTGGCCTCTTACACCTTGTTCACCTGATGCCTTCAGATGCTATGCTGTCCAATGTCTGTTGTGCTTAATTGCTCTCCAACCCATAAATATTTCTGCTTACTCCTGTTCCCGCAGCGAGAGTCAGGGAAAGTAAATTATCAGTTCCTTCTTCTCATTTGATTTTATCTGATCTACTATTTAAAATAACTTAGACCAGCTTCACACCACAGGCAGTGTTGGATAATGCCACTGTTGTGTTCGTACTCTATTTATTTGTTACAGCTTACTGGACAGGCATTTGGACCCTGAGGGGGCTATTCACAGTTGCTGTATTCATTCTGGTTCATGCAGGTTTGGGACACCATTTTGGGTTGTATAAAAGCACAGTTAAGTTAAGTTATATTACTCCTGGCTCAGTTTGTCAGTTATTTACGCATGCACAACAGCCACCTCCTTTAATCTTACTTCACAAATCAGAGGAATGTACAAAGGCAGATAACAGGTAGGACAGGATCAGAGAACTAGGTAGGTAAGTAAACGAGAATCTTATGCTATTGCCATTGCACAATCCTGAAACTCTTGGTAATGGCAAAATAGCAGGCCGGGGAGCGGAAGGAGTAGCGTGGCAGCATACCACTCCAGGGAGCAGCACTTGCTGGAGCAGGAGAGCAACGGCAGTGAAAGGGGACATCACCAAGATCCAGGTTGGTGATTAGAGCGTGGGCAGATACAGCAGGAGCGGCAAGGTCAGGGCGAAGGAGCGGCGAGAGATTGTAGAAGGACGTGATCGGGGCCCAGGAGAGGCGTGAATTTGGGGCCCAGAAGAGGCGGGGGCCTTGGGGCAGCACGGGCCCGTCCACACTGCGATATGTGTGCGCACTAGGTCCGTGCAGCAGAGCAGGTCTCCAGTCGTCTTGGTTAATCCTTGCCACTGGACCAAGACCTAGCTCTGTCAAGCCCGTGTGGTGGCTGGTGTGCAATGGTCACCACACATTAAAAATAATCCACGCACAGGCATCTTTCACCCTTCAAGATTTAGTTCGGGACCTGGAATTTTAGGTCCTTCATTAAAACACCTGTGAACTTTTTGACGTGGAAGCAAGTCATCCTCGATTCGAGGAACTGCCTATGATGATGATGATGATCTGTAGTTGCTGGGCTTTATTTTTCCATCCCTAAATACCATCACAGAAAACACATAATAATGAAACAGGTGATCAAAAGATAGCACTTTTTACTTGGTAAATACAATCGTAAGTTTGATGTATAAAATGACATCACATTTTTTTTACACGTGATCTTATTGTGTTACATTGCAGTGATTTACACCTGCATTACAGACTAAAGTACAATATAGTGCAGCGTAAACACTGTTTTTGCATTGCTGAATGGTGCAGTGCTATTGTCCTGAGTTGCATAGAGTTAACACAAACTTTTAGTCAGCATGATGATATAGAAAAAAAGAGGACCCACTGGATATCCATAAAACCGCACAAAACGAGTCAAGTGTTCCAGCAAATCAGATGTAAATAGTTCAGAGGAATGTTAGAGAAACCTATGATTAAAAAAGTGAGATAGAACACAAATCCATTTAAACATATCTCTCTTTATTTTGGGGTGTGCTGTCAACAATTAGGTGCTATAACTAAATAGAATGATATATATTAAGCTATTCAAACATGTGTTTTAAACAATGAACCATCAGTCATATCTTTAAAACCAAAATTAGTGCCTCTCCCTTTAAGCAGTGAGACTGGGCAGGTCAACCAGCTGGTCCTCCTGTATCCCACAATTCCCCGGGAGAAAGCCGGCCGGCTCTGTGCGCTCTGGCGGGTGAGGAGGCGTCGAGTAGTCAACTGTGTTAGAGAGAGGGCGCACTGAGCACAGGTACAGCATTATATTTAAATATATATATATATATATATATATGTGTGTTAATCATCAGCAGCAGGCCCTTTGTGAGAGTGACTGTAACCCGCCGGCCAGGCTCAGCTGCCTCGAAGAGCTGTAGCCGGGCGAGGAGAATCGGTGCCTTTCCATCACCTGAAACCCCACTCAGCTTCTCCACCCCACACAATGAAACTCGATCCGTTCGTAACTCGGCTGGAGTCCAGCAAAACAACTTCATTCAGCGCCTTTAAAGGAGAAAAAAAACACTGGTACACGTATGGGTGACCAAGAGCTTGGTTGGTGGGTTTAAGTTGGGTCTTAAAGGAGGAGAGAGAGGTGAGGTGGTTTTGGTGGGGGGAATTGAGTGTAAAAGGGGCCACAAATAGCGGGGCTGCTGTCTGTCTGATGAGACGGACGCTCCTTCAGGTGGATGTAAAAGATCCCGTGGCACTATTTCGAAGAAGAGTACGGGAGTTATCCCCATTGTCCTGGCCAATATTTATCCCTCAATCAACATCACTTTAAAAAAAAAACAGATTATCTGGTCATTATCACATTGCTGTTTGTGGGAGCTTGCTGTGCGCAAATTGGCTGCCATGTTTCCTACATTACAACTAACAGTGCTTACACTTCAAAAGTGCTTCATTGGTTGCAAAGTGCTTTGAGATGTCTTTAGGTTGTGAAAGGTGCTATATAAATGCAAGTCTTTTTTCTATGGATTTGGAAGTGCAGGGAGAACTCAGTATTGGGTGCGTTTTGCATGTACGGAGGGTGGTGGATGGGCGATTGGCCAGCGGAGCATTGAAATAATTGAGTCTTGAGGTGAAATAAATGGCTGAAATAGAGGCAGAGGTGGCTGATGTTAGAGGTGGAAGTAGGCTGTCTTTGTAATGGAGAGGATTTGGGGGGCAGAAGTGCCGCTCAAGTTCAAGCAGGACTTGGAGATAAGTGCTGATAAGTCAGTAGCCAGCCAGGCAGGGAGCGGAGTCGGTGGTGAAGGTATGGATTTTGTGGCAGGAGCTAAAGGCTTTGGTCTTTCCAATGTTTTGTTGGAGGGAGCAACGGTGCATCCAAGACAGGATCTCAGACAAGCAGTCAGATAGCAGAGAGGAAGTGGAGTGTCAAATAAGCTGATGAGACAGAGATGTATGTCATCCAGCTAATCCCATGGTGGAGTCGGATGGGGCAAAAATACTTCAATTTATGCTACTTATTTTTAGAACGATTTTTTTTTGGAATGCTCAGTGCTGATAAGCTGTGCGATTTTAGTCTATAAACTCCTGCATTACCCTGTACACGCTTGAGGTGCCTTGGCTTTTGCTGACCTGTGCTTGAACTGTTTGGACTTGAGTCAACAGGATGTGTCCGACAACCAGCTGACCATAAAAAAGGTTCTGTAAAACGCAATCATAGGGAGTACAGTAGCATAGTGGTGATACTGAACTAATAATCCAGAGGTCTGGACTAATGATCCAGAGACATGAGTTCAAATCCCACCATGGCAGCTGGGAATTTAAGTTAAGTTAATTAAATTAATCTGGAATACAAAGCTAGTATCAGTAATAGTGACCATGAAATGACCGGATTGTTGTAAAAACCTATTTGGTTCAGTAATGTCCTTTTAGGGAAGGACATATGCTGACCATACCTGATCTGGCCTATATGTGACTCCAGACTCACAGCAATGGCGGTTGACTCTTAACTACCCTCTGAAACGGCCTACCAAGCCACTCTGTTGTATCGAACCGCTATGAAACACAATAAGAATTTTAAAAACGCAATAAAAATTTTGAATCACCTGGCATCGACCTAGGCACCGGACATGGCATAGGCACACCCAGCCCAGTAAATGCTGCAAAATCCTCCTCACTAACATCTGTGGACTTGTGCCAAATTGGGAGAGCTATCCCACAGACTAGACAAGCAACAGTCTGACATAGTCATACTCACAGATCATACCTTTCAGCCAATGTGCCAGACTCCTCCATCACTATCCCAGGGTATGTCCTGTCCTACCGGCCGCACAGATGAACCAGCAGGACAGACCCACCAGAGATGGCGGCATAGCCTTCTTGATAAAGTGCAGCATCCCCACCAGCACCTGGGAATCCCTGGCCCAAGACCACCCTAAGTGGAGGAATAACATCCAGGAGGGCATTAAGCACCTCGAGTCGTCACCGAGAGCATTCAGTAACCAAACACAGACAGCGGAAGGAGCGAGCGGCAAACCAGACTCCCCACCCACCCTTTCCTTCAACCACAGTGTGTCCCACCTGTGACAGAGACTGTAATTTCCCATATTAGACTGTAGAGTCACCTGAGAACTCACTGGAAGCAAGTCTTCCTCGATTGAGGGACTGCCTATGATGATGACAGTTGGGAAGGAGTGGCCCTGGGAGTTCTTAACATTCACTTCGCAACCCATGAAGTCTAATGGCATCAGGTCAGACATGGGCAAGGAAACCTCCTGCTGATTACCACCTACTTTTCCTCTTGGAAGAAGCTCTGTGGGTAGCAAGGGCACAGAATGTACTCTGCGTGGGGGACTTCAATGTCCATCACCAAGACTGGCTCAGTAGCACAACAACTGACTGAGCTGGCTGAGTCCTGAAGGACATAGCTGCTAGACTGGGCCTGCGGCAGATGGTGAGAGAACCTACTTGACCTTGTCCTCACTAATCTACCTGTTGCAGATGCATCTGTCCATGACAGTATTAGTAGGAGTGACCACCGCACAGACCTTGTGGAGGTGAAATCCTGTCTTCACCCTCCATTGTGTTATGTGGCACAACCACGGTGCTAAATAGAATAGATTCTGTACAGATCTAGCAGCTCAACACTGGGCATACATGCAGCACTGTGGGCCATCAGCAGCAGCAGAATTGTATACCATCACAATCTGTAACCTCATGGCCTGGCATATCCCTTGCTCTATCATTACCATCAAGCCAGGGGACCAACCCTGGTTCAATGAGGAGTGTAAAAGAGCATGCCAGGAGCAGCACCAGGCATGCCTAAGAATGCGGTGCCAACCTGGTGAAGCTACAACGCAGGACTATGCTAAACTGTGAAAGCAGCATGCTATAGACAGAACTAAATGATCTCTCAACCAACAGATCAGATCAAAGCTCTGCAGTCCTGTCACATCCAGTCGTGAATGGTGGAGAACAATTAAACAACTAACGGGAGGAGGAGGCTCCATAAAAATCCCAATCCTCAATGGTGGCGAAGCCCAGCACGCGAGTGCAAAGGACAAGGCTGAAGCATTTGCAACCATCTTCAGCCAGAATTGCCGAGTAGATTATCCATCTTCGCCCTCTCTTGAGATCCCCACCATCACAGAAGCTAGTCTTTAGCCAATTCGATTCACTCCAAGTGATATCAAGAAACGGCTGAGCACCCTGGATACAGCAAAGGATATGGGCCCCAATAACATCCTGGCTGTCATGCTGAAGATTTGTGCTCCAGAACTAGTCAAGTCTCTAACCAAGCTGTTCCAGTACAGCTACAACACTGGCATCTATCCAACAAAGTAGAAAATTGCTCAGTTATGTCCTGTCCCCAAAAAGCAGAACAAATCCAATCCGGCCCCATCAGCCTACTCTCAACCTTCAGCAAAGTGCATTAAGCGGCACTTACTCACTAATAACCTGTTCACTGATGCTCAGTTTGGGTTCCGCCAGGACCACTCTGCTCCAGACCTCATTACAGCTTTGCTCCAAAAGAGCTGAATTCCAGAGGTGAGGTGAGAGTGATTGCCCTTGACATCAATGCAGCATTTGACAGAGTATGGCATCTAGGAGCTCTAGTAAAATTGAAGTCAATGGGAATTAGGGGGAAAACTCTCCATTGACTGGAGTCATACCTAGCACAAAGGAAGATAGTTGTGGTTGTTGGAGGCCAATCATCTCAGCCCCAGAACATCACTGCAAGAGTTCCTCATAGCAGTGTCCTAGGCCCAACCGTCTTCAGCTGCTTCGTCAATGACCTTCCCGCCATCATAAGGTCAAAAGTGGGGATGTTCGGTGATTGCGCAGTGTTCAGTTCCATTCGCAACTCCTCAGAGATAATGAAGCAGTCCATGCCCACATGCAGCAAGACCTGGACAACATTCAGGCTTGTGCTGATAAGTGGCAAGTACCATTTGTGCCACACAAGTGGCAGGCAATGGCCATCTCCAACAAGAGAGAGTTTAGCCACCTCCCCTTGCAATTCAACGAGATTACGATTGCCGAATCATCCACCATCAACATCCTGGGGGGGGGGGGTCACCATTGACCAGAAAATTAACTGGACCAACCACACACATACAGTGGCTACAAGAGCAGTTCAGAGGCTGCATATCCTGCAGCAAGTGACTCACTTTCTGACTTCCCCAAAGCTTTTCCACCATCTACAAGGCACAAGTCAGAAGTGCAATGGAATGCTCTACACGCCTGGATAAGTGCAGCTCGAAAAGTACTCGAGAAGCTCAACACCATCCAGGACAAAGCAGCCTGCTTGATTGGCATCCCATCCACCACCTTAAACATTCACTCCCTCCACCACCGGCACATCGTGGCTGCAATGTGTACCATCTACAAGATGCACTGCAGCAATTGCCAAGGCTTCTTTGACAGCACCTCCCAAACCTATGACCTCTACCACCTAGAAGGGTAAAGGCAGCAGGTTCCCCTCCAAGTCGCACACCATCCTGACAAACTATATTGCCTTTCCTTCATCGAGGCTGGGTCAAAATCCTGGGACTTCTTCACTAACAGTACTGTGGGAGTCCCTTCACCACGTGGACTGTAGCGGTTCAGGAAGGTGACTCACCCATCACCACCTCCAGGGCAATTAGGGATGGGCATTAAATGCTGGGCTTGCCAGCAACGCCCACATCCCATGAATCAATTTTTAAAAATTCTGTGGCAACATCAATGAGAATATGTATTTGCTCTATGGTAGCTATTTGCCTATAGCCTAGGTAATAGGTGTATTTGTGCATCACAACAGGACTTGAGCACATAATTTAGGTTGACACTCCAGTTCAGTCATTGCATTCTAGAAGTAATTCAATTTAAAGTGCTTTGAAATATGCTTTATAAATACAAGGTTTTTAAAAAAAAAAATAGTGCCATAAATCTTCCACCTTCAGGCACTTGGTGCCAGTAGATCTGGTGTGAGACCATTGAAGTGGCAAAATTTGTTTTTCTTTTTCCATGAGAGCAATTTTCATTTCACTATTTTTTGTTGTTCTGTGAAACCATTCACAGAGGTTGGGAACTTTCGACCCATCAGTCAATCATGGATGAGCAAGGCATGATAGAACAGAGTATATTAATTGTGCTCCATATGTATAATTTATATTACTTGAAGGAAAAATGATTCCCATGCATGTTATATAAATACACATTGGGAAACAATGAAATATAAAGCTTATTTTACTCTTGGGGGGGAGAAGCTTCAAAGTTCAGTCGAGAACTAATGGGCCATTTCCAATTATCTTCCATCCTTGTGTACCTACTGTAAAACATAGAAACATAGAAAATAGGTGCAGGAGTGGGCCATTTGGCCCTTCGAGCCTGCACCGCCATTCAACAAGATCATGGCTGATCACCCACCCCAGCACCTCCACACCCCCCGACCCGCCCCCCCCCCCCAGCTGCAAGGACGACATCCAACTCCCTCCCGAACACATCCAATGAACTGGCATCAACAACTCTCTGCGGCAGGGAACCCCACAGGCCAACAACTCCCCGAGTGAAGAAGTCTCTCCCAATCCCAGCCCCAAACAGCCCACCCCCCATCCCAAGAGCATGCCCACTGTGTTTCTTCTGTGCGTTTTGTAATTGCACGTATATTGACCAATAGAAGGGAGGTGGAGGAAGAAGTATACAGACTAATTAGGCAAATGAGTATAATACATAAAACAATAATCATGGGGGATTTCAACTACCCCAATATTAATTGGACAGAAGAAGTAGGTAACGGGGATAAGGGAATGAAGTTCCTACTATGTGTTCAGGACTCCTCTCTAACCCAATGTGTAAAAAGCCCATGAGAGAGGATTTGCTGTTGAATCTGCTAATGGGGAATGAACCAGAACAGGTAAGAGAAGTAAAAGCAGGGGAACATCTAGGCAATAGTGACTATAATATAATGCGCTTTAGGAAGATAATTGAGAAGGATATAAATATGATTAAAAACCAGGGTAATAGATTGGAGAAAAGTTGATTTTGAGAGACTGAGAATAGAACTTGGGAAAATAAAATGGGCAACAATATTGGCAAACAAGGATGTAGAACAGCAATGGGGAAACATTTAAAACGGTGTTTAGGAGTGCAGGAACAATATATTCCGCTAAAAGGAAAGAACAACCTAAACACTAATGAGACTCCATGGATGAATAAAGCCATAAGAGAACAATTGAGGGCAAGGAAAGAGGCATACATTAAGTACATAGACAGCAGGGGAGAGCATGATGAGGGAGAGTACAAAAAGATTAGCAGAAAAGTAAAAATAAACAATTAGGAAGTCAAAGAGGAACTATGAAATTAAATTATCAAGGAACATAAAACAAAATAGTAAAATATTTTACAGGCACATCAATAAAAAGGGAAGGTTGGAATGGGAATAGGGGCCATCAAGGGATAGACAGGATAATACCACAGGTAATGATATAGAGATGACAGAAATATTAAATAATTATTTTGCTTCAGTATTTACCAGGGAGATAGAACAGGTGGACATGACATTGGATGATGAGATTAATAATGAGAAGTGCATTTAAAATAAAAAGAGGGATACATGAAAGAAACAAATCAAACTAAAAGAAGGTAAAACCCGTGGTCCGGATGGATTGCATCCACGCATTTTAAAAGAATCTAGGGAAGAGATAGCAAAGGCATTACTACACGTATTTAATAATTCATTTAAAAAAAGGTGTAGTGCCAGAGGACTGGTGGATAGCTTATGTAATACCTATATTTGAGAAGGGGGATAGAACATATCCATGGAATTATAGACCAGTCAGCTTAACATTGGTGGTAGGAAAAATAATGAGAAAATAGAAGAACATCTAGAAACCAAAAATATAATAATGAATAGTCAGCATGGATTTCAAAATGGAAAATCTTGCTTGACCAACCTCATTGAATTTTTTGAAGAGATGACAGAGAGAGTAGACAATGGTAATGCAGTTGATGTAATTTATCTAGATTTTCAAAAGGCCTTCGATAAGGTACCCATAATAGACTGATGAACAAGGTTAGAGAATGCGGAGTCAGGGAACAAGTAGCAGAATGGATAGCTAACTGGCTTCAAGATATAAAGCATCGGGTTGGGGTAAACGGTAGCTATTCACAGTGACAGAAGGATCAGTGCTGGGACCATTAGTTCACAATTTATATAACGATTTAGACTTTGGAATCAAAAACACAATTTCTAAATTTGCAGATGACACCAAATTGGGGGGGGGGGATAGGATAATCAATACTGAGGAGGACTGCAACAAATTACAGGAGGACATTCATAAACTTGCAGAATGGGCATATAATTGCCAAATGAAGTTCAACACAGAGAAATGAGAGGTATTACATTTTGGTAGGAAGAATAGGGAGGTCATTAATATTTGGAGGGTGTGAGTCGAGGTGGGGAGAGGAACAAAGGGATCTCGGAGTACAAATACACAAACCACTAAAAGTTGCAACACAGGTTATCAAGGCCATAAAAAAAGCAAACCAAGCACCAGGGTTTATTTCTAGAGGTATAGAATAGAAAAGTAGGGAAGTTATGCTAAACCTGTAATGAGCCTTGGTTAGACCACACTTAAAGTACTGCGTATAGTTCTGGTCACCATATTATAAAAAGGATATAGAGGCACTGGAGAGGGTGTAGCGAAGATTTACAAGGATGATACCAGAAATGCGAGGGTATACATATCGGGAAAGAATGAAAAAGCTGGGTCTCTCTTCTCTTGGGGGGGAAAAAAGGCTGAGGGGTGACCTAATAGAGTGGATAGAGAGAGAATGTTTCCACTTGTGAGGAAGAGCATAACTAGAGGCCATCAATATAAGATAGTCACCAAGGAATCCAGTAGGGAATTCAGAAGAAACCTCTTTACCCAAAGATTGGTGAGAACGTGGAACTTGCTACCACAGGGAGTGGTTGAGGCAAATAGTATAGATGCATTCAAGGGGAGACTAGACAAGCATATGAGGGAGAAGAGAATAGATATGCTGATAGATTTAAATGCGGAAAGACGGGAGAAGGCTCAAGTAGCATAAACACCGCCAGGGACCGGTTCGGTCGAATGGCCTGTTTCTGTGCCGTATATCCTATGTAATCTTATTTAGTTTATATTTCCTATTGTGTATTTCATTCACACTGCTATCCATTAGTTTTATTCTATGTTTATATTCAAATTAAAATACATCAAGACGTTAACTGGAGTTGTACTTATAATAACTGAATTTTCTTTTTTTTTCTGAAGGTCTTTGAGGCCCAACCAGCCCATTCCATGATCTACATTTCTGGGTCAGTGCTGAAACCAGGAATTTGATGACGAAATCCCCTATGACCAGGAACAGATAGGAATTAAATAGTGGCAATGACTGCGAAGAATTATGCACTTACAATAAAATAATTGACTTCTGCAGCATCCAATACTGAAATCACAAATGGCATTGCTTCCTGCAGATCGAGACACCAAGTATGCGGAATCTGTTTCAAACCAAATCACCAGGATTCCCACTGCTTTGAACTGCAAAAGGTCAAAACTGATTGTGCACTTGGATTTAAACAATACAGTCTTGCTGTCTGACACAGTTACTAGACAAGGACCCAGGGCTGCTCTCAGTTCCTATCTAACCACTGTTACCTGGGGCCGAATCAACCAGGAAGGTAAGAACCATTAGCACGTAGCCACAGCAAAGTAATCTGGAGAGACAAAGTAATTAATATTTTGATGGATAATCTCAGTAGTAAATAATGGAGTCACTAACAGCTGCAGGTAAAATATTAATTCCCTTTTGCAATTTTTTGGTTTGCACTAAATATGATTAATTTGAAACCGATCAACACTAAGTCTAAGGGCTCAATTTTCCCCAATGCTGTTTTTTGGCGTATTTAAAGAGTTACGCCGGTTCTTTTGGGCCCGATTATGCCAAAAAAAAAGTTGAAAGTTTTCCTGTTTTAACTTGTGAATGTGGCCTGGCGCACATTGTCCTTAACCTCTGTAGGTGGAGCCTAAGATGTGCGCCAAAAAGATCGGGTTGCCAGGGTAACGAGGGACGCATTGTGGGCTGAAACGGGAAAGTAAAACATACAAGACATTCTGGCCAGCTCACAGCAACCTGCACAAGCACCTTGCAGCTATTTAAGGCAGCAGCTTACCAACATGAAAATATTAAAGAGTCTTTGTGCCAAAAGTCAATCCTGTACACTGAATTGGAAAGGCCTCCCTCCCCCCCGGAGCCAGTGCTGCTCCTAGCCCAGGCCAAAATGGTGGACAGACCAGACTAAAAGCCCCAGTGAATTCGGTTCATTAGAAATTAAAGACAAAAAGGAGATTGTTACAGAAATGCAGTTGTACGGGTTGAACCTTCCTTATCCAGAACCCTCGGGATTTGGCCTGTTCCGGATAAGGGATTTTTCCAGACGAGGGCTGATCACGTTAAATTGGATGGCATAGGTACTGAGCAAGGGGATATCGGGGCTGGCTGCGAGTGTGGCAGAGAGATCACTTGTGGGGGGTGGGGGGGAAATCGTGGGGTCAACGATTGCGGGAGTTGGCAGCGAGGAAGAACTTCAATTTGTTCATGTCGGAGTTCTGTGCATGCGCCACCCGGTGACCGGAAATGGTTCCGGACGAGGGGTGGTTCCAGATAAGGGAGTTTCAACCTGTATTATAGACCCCGCACAGATAATTGGGGAAAATTGAGCCCAATGAAAGGAGCCCTCACTCACTGTATCTGACTTTCTTACCAGATCTCTGTGTCCTTTCTTCATTTACCAGGTAGCCAATAGTTGGGCCGATGATACACCCTCAGTGCTGTATGCCTAGGATTTGGCCAGTTGAGCTGCCAATCAGACCGCCTACTTCCCTGCTGGGAGTGAGCTTCCCTGGCACCATTCCCTGCTGCGCTCGCATGAATTAAGCCATTTGAGCATATCAACTAATCTCCCTGGGATGTATTAATGAATCTCATTGTCTCAAACTGAAGTGGTCAGTAAAAAAACATTATCCAGCTTAGCAGCTTCAACTGGGCTGAATTCCGTATGTCCTAAATCCAATCATTTTGCCCAGACTCTGCCTGCTATGGATTTAATTTAATTGTCGTATTAATTACCCAAAATTTCTCTTGGGTTAAAATAGTCAAAAATCATGAAATTATGGCACACCCATTAGAACTAAACAAACCATTCTCCTTGAACAAGTTTCACCAATTCTCCTGACTCTGATGTGATGGGTAACATTCCATCTTCTGAAGAGGAAGGTGTGATATCTTCTTACGACCTCACAAACACAGACTCCAAGATGGCTGTTAACTCTAGGAACTTGTCAGGTGACCTGTCCCTGATGCTTTATTGTGAGAACAGCAATGGCTGCATTACCACAGTAGTCCACTAGATGGAGCAGCCATCTGAAAGGTGGAACTATATTACACTTCTCCCTCCTTAATGATGAAGTAATTCTAACAACATAATCATCATACATAACGTGCATGATTATACATAATCATTAACATCCCCACTGACACCTGGGAGTCCCTGACCAAAGACCGCCCTAAATGGAGGACGTGCATCCGGGAGGATGCTGAGCACCTCGAGTCTCAAACGCCGAGAGCATGCAGAAATCAAGCGCAGGCAGCGGAAAGAGCGGGTGGCAAACCAGTCCCACCCACCCCTTCCCTCAATTACTATCTGTCCCACCTGTGACAGAGTCTGTGGCTCTCGTATTGGACTGTTCAGCCACCAAAGAACTCACTTCAGGAGTGAAAGCAAGTCTTTCTTGATTCCGAGGGACTGCCTATGATGATGATGATGATGATTATACATAAAAGATATGGACTTATTTTGCCATATTTACAAATCAAACTCAACCACAGGTTTTCTGTTTCGAAGAGGATACCTTCGCACTTGAACAGAACTTTCCAAACATGGTTTCGAACTTGGACTCATTCTAGGCTGATCCTGAGGAGAGTTTTCCACCAAGGACTTGTTTCAAGTACATTTGATGTAGGATTTGCTACTGGTACTGTACTTGTAATAACACTGTCCGATGAGTCAGAAATAATTGAATCATTCCAAATCCTTCCACATCTGTAGGTAAAATATGATCAATATGAACCTGTCATGATCAAACATCTTGACCAAATATGTGCGAGGACCACATTATTTTCACTACTCTTTCTGGTAACCACTTTAATCATTTATGGTGATGGTTCTTCCACTCTCACCTTCTGATTTAATTTCACACTTCTCTCTCTTACTCTACCTCTATCATGATTCTCTTTAGATACGTCATAGTAAACTAACATGGTGCTCTCTACCAATTGGCTTTTACACTCCTTGAATGCTGCGTCGCATTCTTCTGACCACTTCCAATGGACCTATTTTTTCAACAGCTCATTCAGTGGATGTAACACTGTAGCCAAATTTGGTAGGAACTTCCCATTATAGTTCAAAAGACTCAAAAATGCTCGAAGTTCAGTGACATTCTTGGGAGTGGGTGCATTTCTAATTGCATCCAGCTTTCTCTTGGTTGGATGTAAACCATCTTTGTCTACTCTGAGCCCTAAGTACTCCACTGAGTTTTGAAATAACTCACACTTGTGAGCAGTCACTCGTACTCTCTGCTTCTCTAGCCGTTTGAGCACTTCATTCAATAAGCTATTATGGATTTGAACTGAAGAATATCCTTATAAAGTGGGAAATTGTGTTAGGGAAATTGATGGGATTGAAGGCCGATTAATCCCCGGGGCCTGATAGTCTGCATCCCAAAGTACTTAAGGAAGTGGCCCTAGAAATAGTGGATGCATTGGTGATCATTTTCCAACAGTCTATAGACTCTGGATCAGTTCCTATGGACTGGAGGGTAGCTAATGTAACACCACTGTTTAAAAAAGGAGAGAGGGAGAAAACGGGTAATTATAGACCGGTTAGCCTGACATCAAAAGTGGGGAAAATGTTGAAATCAATTATTAAAGATGAAATAGCAGTGATAAGATCGATCCAAGTCAGCATGGATTTATGAAAGGGAAATCATGCTTGACAAATCTTCTGGAATTTTTTGAGGATGTAACTAGTAGAGTGGACAAGGGCGAACCAGTGGATGTGGTGTATTTGGACTTTCAAAAGACTTTTGACAAGGTCCCACACGAGATTGGTGTGCAAAATCAAAGCATATGGTATTGGGGGTAATGTATTGACGTGGATAGAGAACTGGTTGGCAGTGTCGAAATCTCGACCTCCGAAAAAAATGACTTCAGCTCCGGCAGAAGTTTCTTTAATTTACTTGCAAGGGGCAGGTCACACTCAGTCAATGGCTAAGTGAACACCTCCAAAATGGTACAGTTTCACGAGATATTTATACAGTAAAACCCAAGTTATGGCCTCTCCCTGTGTATTGGCTCTGTCTCGCAGACAGTGAATACAGATAAAGAGTTAATTACTACATCCTTGTCCTGACATGGTTTCCAGATATTTCCTTTTGTCAGGGTTATTAGTTGGCCAGTCGGCCATTACTCCATGAGAGTATGGTAATGAGCTATTACCTGCCTTGCATTGTGTCAGGATGGTCCAGTTTCTTGGTCAGTTATCTTTTTGCATCAAATGGATGAGGTCTCTACAAGAGATAATGGCTGGTGGTTTGAGTACTTCGAAAAGGCTGGGATGGAGTGGAACTGGTGTTGTATGGACAATAGGAGAGCACCATGGGGGGTACCTGTCTCAGCCGGACTTGTCTCCTAGCTGTCTGGTGGCTATCAGCCATTTCAAGCCAGGTTTAGCTGTTTATGCAAGCCGACTGCTTTATGCAGAAATTTCTGGAAGGATCAGGACTCCATTTTGTTATATATTAAAAAGGGCACAAAAATACCGTGTGGTATCAGCTTAGATAAAAATACATTTCCACAGCAGACAGGAAGCAGAGAGTCGGGATAAGCGGGTCCTTTTCAGAATAGCAGGCAGTGACTAGTGGAGTGCCGCAGCGCTCAGTGCTGGGACCCCAGCTCTTTACAATATACATTAATGATTTGAATGAAGGAATTGAGTGTAATATATCCATGTTTGCAGATGACACTAAACTAGGTGGCGGTGTGAGCTGTGAGGAGGATGCTAAAAGGCTGCAGGGTGACTTGGACAGGTTAGGTGAGTGGGCAAATGCATGGCAGATGCAGTATAATGTAGATAAATGTGAGGTCATCCATTTTGGGGGCAAAAACACGAAGGCAGAATATTATCTGAATGGCGGCAGATTAGGAAAGGGGGAGATGTAACGAGACCTGGGTGTCATGGTTCATCAGTCATTGAAAGTTGGCATGCAGGTACAGCAGGCAGTGAAGAATGCAAATGGCCTTCATAGCTCGGGGATTTGAGTATAGGAGCAGGGAGGTCTTACTGCAGTTGTACAGGGCCTTGGTGAGGCCTCACCTGGAATATTGTGTTCAGTTTTGGTCTCCTAATCTGAGGAAGGATATTCTTGCTATTGAGGGAGTGCAGTGAAGGTTCAACAGACTGATTCCCGGGATGGCGGGACTGACATATGAGGAGAGACTGGATCAACTGGGCCTTTATACACTGGAGTTTAGAAGGATGAGAGGGGATCTCATAGAAACTTATAAGATTCTGACGGGACTGGATAGGTTAGATGCGCGAAGAATGTTCCCGATGATGGGGAAATCCAGAACCAGGGGACACAGTCTTAGGATAAGGGGTAGGCCTTCAGGACTGAGATGAGGAGAAACTTCTTCACTCAGAGAGTTGTTAACCAGTGGAATTCCCTACCGCAGAGAGTTGTTGATGCCAGTTCATTGGATATATTCAAGAGGGAGTTAGATATGGCCCTTAAGGCTAAAGGGATCAAGGGGTATGGAGAGAAAGCAGGAATGGGGTACTGAGGGAATGATCAGCTATGATCTTATTGAATGGTGGTGCAGGCTCGAAGGGCCGATTGGTCTACTCCTGCACCTATTTTCTATGTTTCTATATTTGCCTGTTTGTTGCTGGAATTAGAAACATACTACCCCTTCTCAATGCCTTGCAAAATCTGGTTAATTACCCCTTGAAATATGGCGGGGGCAGAAGATACTCCAAAAGGTAGCCTATTAAATTGATATAGGCCTAGATGGGTATTTATTGTCCAGCATGACTTGGACTCCTCAGCTAGTTCAAGTTGTAAGTAGGCATTTGTAAGATCCAACTTTAAGATCTGACCACCTGTCAGTGTTGTGAACAAATCTTTTACATTTGGCAATGCATTAGGGAAATTGCCCTCTAGAACCTGGTTTATGGTTACTTTATAATCACCACACAAACTTACCTTACCATCTGACTTGGGTACAACAACAATAGGTGTAGCCCAATTACATAGATCTATCTTAGAGATAATGTTCTCAGTCTCTTGAGTTCTTGCTCAACTTTCTCCTTGAGTGCATACAGTACGGGACGTGGCTTGCAGTAGACTGATCTAGCGTCTTTCTGTACCCTGACACTCGCCTTGAAGCCTTGGATCGGATTGCCTGTTTCGCAAAACATCTATGGATACTTCTTGATGACATCATCCTTCGATGCAAATCTCGTTTCAACACGAAAAATCTCATTCCAATTCTGCTTCAGTGACTCTAACCAATTTCTCCCTAGTAAGACAGGCTTGTCTCCTGCCACTACTAAGAGAGGCAAGCTCTGAAACTGATCCTTGTATTTCACCGGTACGGTGATATGACCTGCGTAATACACGTGATGAAAGTGGGGAACACTTTTTGGAATGCCTCCAGGACTACTCCCTGATTCTTGTCCAACAAGGAAAGCATTGCTTTATTTAGTTCTGGGAAGTTAAATTGGGAAAATGACTGACGTGAGAGTAGGCAAATAGCAGCCACAACATAGTTGAGGTCAATAAAAATGGAAAAGGTAAGGATGCAGGACTGCAAAAAGGTAAATTTTAGTAATGTAGAAAAGGATCTGGCCCAAGTTAACTGAGCAGAAAAATTAGCAAACAGGTTGACTGATCAATAGGCAACTCTCGATTATCCGGGTCCCTCGGGGGTTGGGCTATGCCGGGTAAACAATTTCTCCGTTAGAGCGATTGACATTATAAAGTTAAAACCCGATGCCTTCCTGGGCCGAAATGTTAAATCCCGTCACAATGGTTTCCCGTTGGATCCGTGTGCGGATAATCGAGAGCTGCCTGTATACTTTTTTAAAATGCTAGCAGATAACAGGAAATAGTAGGGGCTTCCATAAGCATGTACAAAATAAATTAATACATCGAGTGCAGGAACATTCAGGAATGAAGGAGGTGATCTAATTGTGGAAGATGTAGGTATGTTGTTTCAGTTTTTACAATTGATGATTGAAGTGAGAATACAGGTGTATGAGTAGAGAATAGAGAACACTTGTTAGCGAAAAGTTACTGGGACCACATCGTGGCCCCACGACCTGCGAGAGAATAGCTCTGCAGGTCGGGCTATAAAAGAGCTGGAGCGGCATACCACTTCCAGCTCCAGCGCGAACTACTCCAAGTGTGAGATGGGCGACTGGGTGATGCCATCAAAACCCTGGTCGCCATTTTGGAGCGTGGGCAGGAACATCGGCAGAGCCCAGGTACAGAGGAGTGGGAAGGTCGGGGTAGATGAGCAGCAAATGTTTGTGGCGAGATGCGGTGAATGTTTATGGCGGAGGAGCGGCGAGAAATCGTGGCGGAGGTGCGACAGGTAAGGGTACAGGGCCCAGAAGAGCCGAGGGCCCAAGGGCAGCACGGGCCAGCCCACACTGCGATATGTGTGCGCGCTAGGTCCGTGCAGCAGAGCAGGTCTCCTGTCATCTTGGTTAATCCTTGCCACTGGACCAAGACCTAGCTCTGTCAAGCCCGTGTGGTGGCTGGTGTGCAACGGCCACCACACGTTAAAAAAATTCACGCACAGGCACCTTCCACCCCCTCAATTGGATTCAGGACTGGAACATCGGGTCCTTCATCGAAACACCTGTGAACTCGTGGAAGCAAGTCATCCTCGTTCGAGGGACCGCCGATGATGATGATACAACCTATCACAAGAATGTTCTCCCCTGAGTAGCCTCGCAGTTTTATCTTGGATTTCTACAATAATAACACATTTTATTTATATAATGCCTTTAACATAGTAAAACATCCCAAGGCGCTTCACAACAGTGTTACAGACAAACATAAATTTGACACCGTGCCACAGAAGAAATTAAGGCAGGTGATGAATGGGAAATAACGCAATCTGACGAAATATAGCGATTCCGGATGGATGCTCATGGATGCACCAGTGTTGATTTCCATGGGTCTCCTGGTTCCTGCAACATCTACTTGGAGGATGATACTTTTCAAATTGCTGTTAGATACCCTTGTGCTCCTGATGACATGTATCTCTTCATCCTGTTGCTTTTCCTCCATGCTATATACTCTATGGGGATTTCTACTTATAGCCTTGAAAGTTGGTTTACTCTTCAGTCGGCATGCCTTTGCAAGATGCCCAGTTTTCATGCAGAAGAAACATTCTGCCTTCCTATATAGACAACTTTGAGCAATGTGTTGTCCCAGACACCGATAGCATGACTTCAATGCTCTGTTACCATTGCCAGTTGCTGAGACCTTGGGGCCCAACTACCTTTTACTTTTAACCTGCAGGCAATTCACCTTGGTTATCTGACGACTGGAAATGGTACGGAATTCTCGGCAATATTGGTCGGTCGTATCCATTGACATAGCTGTCTGACAAGCTAAATCAAAAGTCACATTAGGAGTTGTCAACAACTTTTTTCTCATTGCTTTGTTTGTGGAATGAAAAATAAAGCAGTCATGCAATGCTCGGTCCTAAAAGTTTCTGAAATGACAGTGAATAGATGGCTTCTTTAATGTGCAGTGTACTCACTGATACTTTCATCAATTAACTGATCTTGTGTTCCAAAACGATAACTTTCATCAAATTCCAGGGGCTCAGGACAGTAGTACTGTTCTAACTTCCTTAGAATCTCCATAAGTGAAGTATCCTTTGGTTTGATGGGAACAAGCACATAGTTCATGGTTTCATACACCTCGGGGCCTGCTTCAGTGAGGATAATAGCCAATTTTCTTTCCAACACCGCCTGATTACATTGGAGACTTCGATGATACTATTCGCGGTGAAAAACATTTCTAGCCGCTCCACATACGCTCAAAGTCTCTTGGTCACGATGGAATTCACCCAAGCGCCCTATTATTCCCATAGACGCAGCCATCTCGTCTCTGGCAGTTCAGCCAAGTGTGCTTGTAATTTACTTTGGATTTTTAGCTGTTCTGCAAACAAAGGACCTCTTTAGTCTCTCTATTGTTTGGCTGGAATCATCCACCAACAAAAATTTCAGCTAGGGAATCCGATTATCCGATCCTTCATTGCCAATGTGATATCCTCTTATGACCTCTCAAACACACAGACTCCAAGATGGCTGTTAACTCCAGGAACTTGTCAGGTGATCTGTCCCGAATGCTTTATTGTGAAAACAGCAATGGCTGCATTACCACAGTAGCCCACTGGGTGGAACTATATTACAGAAGGAAAATCTACCAAGCCCAATTTTACTTTGGAGAAAGATTTTTGAGAGCACCCATGATTACGTTCTCAGTTGGATGGGAAAGTTTTGAACAAGTGCCATGCATATGTTCCTCAGAATTTAAGAGGAGGTTAGAGAGCATTTAAGTTTTTTTGCCTTGCTGTTTTGCAGACACCAGCCCACTCCCTCGAGGCAAAAAAAAGTTACATTTATGCTGACCTCTGCAAATTTGTGATTCACTCACACATTCCTCATTCACGAATTCAGCCTCGATGTAAGGTGATGCTCATTAGATTTTTGATCTAATCCCTACAACTAACAAAAAAAATATCCAAATGTAAGACGAAAGTGGTCTACCTGCTCGGGCCAATGTTGGGGCCAGCTTCAACCAAGGTTCTGAATGCAGAAAATGGAACACAATCAACACAGTCCAAGTGGATTTTCTTTAGAGAACTGAACAAGGTTAATTTACAATAACCACATATCTATTTCCTTCCCTAATCGACAGTTCAGTTACAGACCCAAAAAAAGTGCACACTTATTGCATAAGTAAAGTGAAAGGGGAACATCTGTCTCACAGACTTGCTTCCATTTTAATCACACGATTACCCTGCCTTAAAACCCATGGAATTTCTGCTACCTCACCCCCGCCCCTGCTCTGTTCATGCAAGAGAGGGATCAGCAAATCCCTCTCTCTACCTCTGAGCCAATGGCAACATTTCACTGCCTGGGGCTAACTTCTTATTTTAGATCTGTCATTAACAGTGACATAAATAAAATACTGGGTGGCTTATACTAGTTTAAAAATTACATAATTCCAGGTTCATGAACGATGATGGCCAGGTAAAGACCCTCTGGTCCATCAGCCTGACCCACGTTTAGCTCCTAATTCTCCAATTTGGGTTAATTATCCAGTTGAACCCCTGATCGCAGAAGGCTTTGTATTCCATTGTCACTCGAGCACATACCAATGCTCTAAACATATGCAGGCATGTGGAGACACAGTAATCCTAAACATTCTGGACCTGTATATAGTGCCTTTTTTTCAGGTCCAGGAGCATATCCACCAGGCAGTCAATTGACCTGCTCAATGTGTACCAGGAGGCTAAAGATGAACATAGTTGGGGAAAAGTGCAACTAAAATTCAAGGAGCAGTCCCTTCAAATAATGAAAAAGGGACTGCAAAGAGATAAAGGCTAACATTCCTTTAGCCTTTCAAATTATTTTTTGTACCTGTGCACTAGTTTTCAGTGAATTCAAAAATTGGACCCTTAATCACTCTGCTCCTCTAGTTCCTAGCTTACATAAGAACATAAAAATAAGGAGCAGGAGTAGGCCATTCGGCCCCTCGAGCCTGCTTCACTATTCAATGAGATCATGGCTGATCTACCTCAAATCCACTTTCCTGCTCCATCCCATATCCCTTGATTCCCTTAATATCCAAAAATCTATCGATGTCTATCTTGAATCTACTCCAAAGACTGAGTCTTCACAGCCCTCTGGGGTAGAGAATTCCAAAGATTCAGCACCCTCTGAGTGAAGAGGTTTCACCTCATCTCATTCCTAAATGGCTTATACTAAGACGGTGACCCCTGGTTCTAGAATCCCCAGCCAGAGGAAACATCCTCCCTGCATCGACCCTGTCAAGCCATGTAAGAATTTTGTATGTTTCAATGAGATCACCTCTCATTCTTCTAAACCCTATAGAGAATATATGCCTAGTCTATGCAATCTCTCCTTGTAGGACAATCTCCCCCCCCCCCCCCCCAAAGTCCATCCCAGGAATCAGTCTGGTGAACCTTTGTTGCACTCCCTCTATGGCAAGTATATCCTTTCTTGGGTAAGAAGACCAAAACTGCACACAATACTCCCGTTGCAGTCTCACCAGGGCCCTATATAATTGCAGTAAGACATCTTTACTCTTCTACTCAAATCCTCTTGTAATAACGGCCAACATACCATTTGCTTTCTTAATTGCTTGCTGTATCTGCTGTTAAATTTGTGATTTGTGTACAAGGACACCTAGCTCCCTCTGAACACCAACATTTCCCAATCTCTCACCATTTTAAAAAGTACTCATTTTTTTCTATTTTTCCTACCAAAGTGGGTAACTTCACATTTCTCCACATTATACTCCATTTGCCATGTTCTTACACACTCACTTAGCCTGTCTATATCCCCTTGTCGCCTCTTTACATCCTCACCGGACTTTGTATCATCAGCAAACTTGGATATATTACATTTGGTCCCCTCGTCCATATCTTTGATATAGATTGTAAATAGCTGAGGCCCAAGCACTGATCCTTGCAGCACCCCATTAGTTACAGCCTGCCAACCCGAAAATGACCCATTTATTCCTACTCTCCGTTTTCTGTCCGTTGACCAATCCTCAATCCATGCTAGTATAGTGCCCCCAATATCAAATGCCTTCTGAAAATCTAAATACACCACATCCACTAGTTCCCCCTTATCTATACTGCTAGTTACAACCTCAAAAAACTCTCAACAGACTTGTCAAACATGATTTCCCTTTCATAAATCCGTGTTGACTCTGCCCAATCCTATCATTTTCTAAGTGCCCTGTTCCCACATCCTTAATAATAGATTCTAGCATTTTCCCTACTACTGATGTTAGTCTAACTGGTCTATAGTTCTCCATTTTCTCTCTCCCTCCTTTCTAAATAGTGGGGTTATAGCTACCTTCCAATCTGTGGGAACTGTTCTAGAATCTATGGAATTTTGGAAGATGACTACCAATGCATCCACTATCTCTATAGCCATTGAGAAAATACTCTGATCTATCTTTCTTGGGTCCATAGTGCCCATTTTGCCCAATCACTTAATCTTTCAATGTCCCTTTGAAACTTTCTGCTCCAATCTACACCACTAACTATGCCAGCTAACTTAGTGTCATCAGCAAACTTGGATAGACAGCTATCTGCTCCTTCATCAAAGTCATGAATCTTTGCTGGGCTATGTATTTATGGGCATCAGTTATCTTCTGGTATTTTACCCAAAAGGCCTGCACTCGTGTAAGCCCATTGACAGTTCAATTTTTGAAGGTGAAACTACTTTAAGGAGCGACTGATCAAGCACAATGCACCCAAGGCAGTGTGTGTGTGGCTGGCTAACTTGGAAGGGGTTTCCGCAGTTGACAGAAATTAAGGCCCAGTGTAAACATGCAAGAAAATTGTTTTAACTGGTAAGTTAGGTCCATATAGTTGAACAGAAAAAAGGTAAAAATGTGCAATACTGTTTAGAACTGCCTTTTTCTCCTGATGGAACGATCGAATTGTTAAGTGATTGAAAAAGATTTAAAGATGGCCACAAGAGGGCGGTTTCATATCACACAGGAAGGGAACAATCACATAATTGCAGCTCAAAAGTCTTTCATAGATCGGACACCTTCTTATTTTTAACAGCTGGATATCTGAACTATCCTGTAAAGTATGATGAACTTACTTTAAATAGAAATGAAAATTTATTATCCAAATTATTTAATTACTGATCAATCTTTTACTCACCAATTTAAAAAGGTACGCTTGAGTCTAGTTTTGTGTGATGAAAAAATATTTTGCAGATTTTCATTTTGCTGATAGATTGGGGAAGACACAATTTTGTAGCTTGATATTTTGCTGCCTGTAGTTTTTTAATGTTGGAAGGACAATATACAGCCTATTTAAAGATCAGTTTTGATCTAGTGGTGTGGAATATGCAAACAATAGAAAAGCAGAGAATTTAAGATAATAAAATAGTTGGCTGAACGAATTGCCTGAAAGAATGCTACTACAGAAGAGAGCTTGGTGTGATTTTTATCCCATCAGCGAGTGTTTCTGGTCTGCCTCACAAAAGGAATAAACTTTGTATCAAATTCTTGAATATAGGATTTGGTTTTATAAGTGTGTATTATTTTGAATCGATTGGATCAATGGTAATCATTTTGATTTCCAGATACACTCTTGGTAAAGAAACAGTTTTAGGTACAAGTGGATACAATCCTTAGGGGTTCACCACCTCCGAGATCTTGGCTGGAATTTTTACCTTTGCTACACGCTGGCAGTGGGGGAAGCCCTGGATGGGGTTGGGAACCCGGTAATTGAAGAGACGCATTTTGTCATGGTGCATCATCTAGTCGCTGCTGGGAATCACTCCATTTAAATAAAGCCATTGCAATTGAAATTAAAACAGAGAATGCTGGAAATCTCAGCGGGTCAGGCAGCATCTGTGGAGAGAAAAACAGAGTTAACGTTTCGGGTCGACACGCTTCGTATTTTGCTTTTATACCACTGCAATTGAATCTGACTTCCGGGTTTCCCAATCCGTTTACAGGAGCGGACATGATGACATCATGCATGGCTTCAACTCTGCTTTGGTATTTAAAGGAGAAATGCACAGATGACAGTTGAAGATTAGTGGAGGTGCAAGAGAGGTTGGCGGGGAAGAGAGTGGATTGTGTTGATAGTGAATTGCTTGTTCCTAAAGAAATTTATATTGCTGGAGAATAAAAAATGCAGGCTCAGTGCCAAAATAGCTGCCCCTAGATTCAGTGATGCCTTCCTAGAACTTCTGCTCCAAGGAGTCAGGGCCCACAGGGATGTCCTATTCCCTGCTGACGGGAGGAAGAGGACAGCTGCCGAGACCAAGGAGGCATGGCTGGAGATCTCAGTAGAAGTGAGCAGCAGGAGTGCGGTAGCCAGATTGTGGATCCAGTGCAGAAAGAGATTTTAATGATCTCAAGGTCAGGAAAGGGGAGTACAATGCCACATTCAACTACATCCTGATGTGCAGGTCACCTCAACCTCTCAGTCTGCCTTCGCAAGCCTACTCCTGCACATCTCTCTTCACACCAACCTACCTTGCAAGCGCATCCATCCCTCTCTGTCTGTGCACTTACTCACATTCTCATCTGACCATCCACCACTGACACTCGCCTTTATCTTAATGCAATGTCACACCTCTCCCTCATAGTCACCCTCTACAGATGTTGCCCATCCATCCCTTATACTCATTCTACGACTCTCACTCAAAGGTCTCTTGTTTCTCTCCTTGCAGGAGAAGAGAGCACAGAATAAGTGGGGGAAAGAGAACCAGAGGAGGGCCTCCAGACATGACCCCACTGACTGCAGCAGAGGAAGAGGCACTGAAGATCAGTGGAGTTGCTGGTGGTGGGAGATGGAGAGACGGGGGAACTTCCAGCTACCTGGTGACAGAATTAAATATCTCATAGCTACATGGCATACAACAGCCACTCATGTTGACTTGATGTCAGCAGCCAGTGAAGTATGACCAGTATGTCAGAAAGTAGTTTTGTCATCTGGTTTCTCGCACATCATGTGATCAGGAGCAGATGGTGCAGAGAGGGACGGCGGTGGAGAGTCCTCATCGGAGGGCACAGAACACTCCAAGCTCTGCTCAGCTGGATGAAGATAGTCAACCTCGAGGGCCGCCGACAAAGGGTATGATTCTGGAGGAGCAACAGAATTTGCATGAGACTCTGACAGGATTTCCAGTTGTGTGCATGAGACTCTGACAGGATTTCCAGTTGTGATGTGCTCGCTTCAGGAAGAATGGAGGAGTCCATCTGCAGCATGACTGATGTGATGTTACAGGCCATGGCAATGATGTGTTCGTCCAGGGAAAGGGTGGCCACCTGTATGGAGTATCAAGTGAGTGCATGCTTGCTCTCACCAACAGCTTGCACACTCTGAATGCGACCTGAACTAGGATGAATAGAAACATTAGACCTGGCTGTTCATCGCCGCACTAACGTGCAGCAAAGTGCTCTCCAGAGGGGAAAGTTGGTTCGGCTTCCGGGTGCAATGGTGCAACCTAACTAAATTGTACCATTATCATGCCATCATGAGCAGCAATTTGTGCCGCTGCTGGTGGCATGTCCACATCAAGTTCCTCCTCCGAAGAGGCTCTGTGCCTTGCTCCTCCTGCAGCTCCAGTCCAGTGCCTTACTTTCACTGTCAGGACTCAGCAAGCCCGGAAATCCCGTGGACACCCAGTAAAAGCTCAAACCACGAGCCTCATAACCAGCCATTGGTTTAAATGGGTAACCCGCCTCTCCCGAGGGGATCTCTCGTTCACAGCCTAACGCGCTCGAGTTAAACGTGTGAGCCGGCGAGTTGAAGCCGGCTTCCCAATGTGCTGTCAATTTCAGCGCTTTTAACGACCCACCTGCTCCCAAACCCACTCAAGCTTTTAATGTTAAAATTCAGGCCCAAGTGTTCAGGACCTGCATTTTAGGGTTTAGAGCTGTGGAAGATGTTGGTGCGAAAACAGTGAATCTTGTGTCATTGACTAATCAAAGTACTGCAATGCTATATATGTTTCCTGTCACACAATCAAATAGATGGCATCGATGGATGGATAAAGAAATGTATGAAAGCAAAGGGTAGATGGTTGGTGGCAACGGATCAATCGGAGGAAGGACGATTAATGATCAAGATCAAAAGAAAAAAGGATTTTGATGGTGCAGTGGGAACAGAAAGGGTTTCTGGCAGTGGGTGGGAAAGTAGACAGCTTTGTGTCTGATGGATAATAGGAAGGGAGACTACGAGTGAACATTCTTGTTACTTTTTTTATTCAAGGTAAGTTGATGATAGAATGAATTATAAATAGATGGCAACTAAAGTTTAGAAGAAACAATGTTGCACTTTGCATCCCTTCGTACAAACCATAGTATTGTTTACCTAGTATAGGTGATGGAAGTGCTCCCTGGCTAAATTGGAGCTTGCATCGGGAATTGGAGTTGCACTGGGAATGTAATACTGGTTAAACTGATTGAAATGTGAATTTTGTTTCAGGAAAGTGGGAATGGCTGAGCAATGTACCTGCTTTGCACCCACCCTGTGATGGCGCTGTGAGCTATTATTCACAGTTTGGGAAGCTACTGGATTTCACAGAGACTATTGATGGTTGTCTCTTCAAAAAGATTTTCACTGACCACCTCCAGAAAATGGAGTGGACAGGCCCCCACAATGAGCATCTGTCTGTGACTGGTGAAGATGGGAAAGAATACCATTGGATCCTGCCATCTTTCTTTGAGCTGATCAACTGTTTGTCATCACAAGGCAGAGAATTTGCAATCGTACTTCGAACCTTTGGCACAGATTTGTGCAGAACTTTGAAGACAACGCAGGTGACCCTGTCAGGTCAACATCCTCAATTTCAACATCTTCAAATGAAACACGTAAGTGAACTTCAAGTTCCATCAGATCAATGCATAAATATAGAGAGAACACTTCAAAATAGTGTTAAGTATAATATTTACACAGCAGCAAATCCCAACTCAAAAATTGACAAAAATCCATTTATTCGATCATTATTCTTCATCCCGACATACCATATTTGTGCAATAAATGAACATTAAAAATTATCCCCATATACCCTGATGCCCCTAGAGTCCAAAAATCTATCTCTCAACCATGAATATACTCAGCGATTCAGCATCCACAGCCCTTTGGGGTAGAGAATTCCAAAGATTCACAACCCTCTGAGTGAAGAAATTCCTTCTCATCTCAATCTTAAATGGCTGACCCCTGATCCTGAGACTATGCCCCCTAGCTCCAATGAGAAGGAAAGACTTTGAGAAGGGAGAACCATCCATGGCTAACTAAGGAAGTAAAGGATGGAATCAAATTGAAAACAATGGCATACAAAGTTGCCAAGATTAGTGGGAGGCCAGAGGATTTGGAAATTTTTGAAAACCAGCAAAGGACGACTAATAAATTAATAAAGAGAGGTAGGATAGATTGAGAGTAACTAGCAAGAAATATAAAAACAGATAGTAAAAGCTTCTACAGGTATATAAAAAGGAAGAGAGTAGCTAAAGTAAAACATCTCTTGGAGGATGAGACTGGGGAATGGCAGAGACTTTGAACAAATATTTTGTATCGGTCTTCACGGTAGAAAACACTTAAAAAGCATCCCAATACTGGATAATCAAAAGGCTATAGGGAGGGAGGAACTTAAAATAATCACTATCACTAAAGAAAAAGTACTCTGTAAAATATGACTGAAGATAGACAAGTCCCCTGGACTTGATGGCCTGCATCCTGGAGTCTTAAAAGAAGTGGCTGCACAGATAGTGGATGCATTGGTTGTAATCTTCCAAAATTCCCTGGATTCTGGAGAGGTCCTAGTAGATTGGAAAACCGCAAATGTAATGCCCCTATTTAAAAAAGGAGGCAGACAGAAAGCAGGAAATTATAGACCAGTTAGCCTAACATCTGTCGTTGGGAAAATGCTAGTGTCCATTATAAAAAAAGCTGTAGTAGGACATTTGGAAAAGCATAATACAGTCAAGCAAAGTCAGCATGGTTTTATGAAAGGGAAATCATGTTTGAAAAATTTGCTGGAGTTCTTTGAGGATGTAATGAGCAGGGTGGATAATGGGGGAACTAGTGGATGTGATGTATTTGGATTTCCAGAAGGCATTCGATAAGGTGCCACATAAAAGGTTACTGCACAAGAGAAGAGCTCACGGGGTTGGATGGCATGGATAGCAGATTGGCTAACTAACAGAAAACAGAGTCGGGATAAATGGGTCTTTTCCTGGTTGGCAAACGGTAGCTAGTGGGGTGCCACAGGGATTGGTGCTAGGGCCTCAACTATTTACAATCTATATTAATGACAGATGAAGGGACCGAGTGTAATGTAGCCAAGTTTGCTGATGATACAAAGATGGGTGGGAAAGCAAATTGTGAGGAGGACACAAAAAATCTGCAAAAGGATATAGACAGGCTAAGTGAGTGGACAAACATTTGATTGATGGAGTATAATGTGGGAAAGTGTGAGATTATCCACTTTGGCAGAAAAAATAAAAAAGTGAATGATCTAAATTGAGACAAATTACAAAATGCTGCAGTACAGAGGGACCTGGTGTACATGAAACACAAAAGTTAGTATGCAGGTACAGCAAGTAATCAGGAAGGCAAATTGAATGTTGGCCTTTATTGCAAGGGGGATGGAGTATAAAAGCAGGAGAGTCCTGCTACAACTGTACAGAGTATTGGTGAGGCCACACCTGGAGTACTGCATACAGTTTTGGTCTTCTTTAAGGAAGGATATACTTGCATTGGAGGCAGTTCAGAGAAGGTTCACTAGGTTGATTCCAGAGATTAAGAGTTTGACTTATGAAGAAAGGTTGAGCAGGTTGAACCTATACTCGTTGGAGTTTAGAAGAATGAGAGATGATCTTATTGAAACATATAAGATACTGAGGAGGTTTGACAAGGTAGATGCAGAGAGGATGTTTCCCCTCATGGGAGAATCTAGAACTAGGGAGCATAGTTTCAGAATAAGGGGTCACCCATTTAGAACGGCGGTGAGGAGGAATTTCTTCTGAGGGTTGTAAATCTGTGGAATTCTCTGCCCCCAGAGAGCTGTGGAGGCTGGGTCTTGAATATATTTAAGGTGGAGATAGACAGATTTTTGAGTGACAAGGGAGTGAAGGGTTATGTGGAGTGGACAGACACGTGGTGCTGAGCTCAAGATCAGATGAGCCATGATCTTATTAAATGGCAGAGCAGGCTCGAGAGGCCAAATGGCCTATTCCGGCCCCTATTTCTTATGTTCTGGATTCTCCAGCCAGGAGAACCAAACTCAGTATCTAAATGAAACTTGTAATAAATTAAACTTGCAGCATGAACACACAAGTAACAAAGTTGTAGCTTTGTTGCCTCTTCGGGTTTACAAGTACACTACAAAACCCTAATTAACAAATGTCGCCCTTATTTTTTCCCTTTAGCTTCCATTGAAAATATCACCAGGCATAATCCGTTGTAATAAAAAGGATATTGTGTTGACCTTGGGATCTGAACGGATTTCTACACAATCAGGTGCTAAAGCTCTGTATCATTATTTCTCTTCTTTGGAGGGAATTGTAGGTTTTCAGGATCATTTTGACTGGTGAGTTTTAAAAGTTAATCGTTCATTGCAGGTTTAGTATAACGATTACAATAGCATTTCTTCACAAAATCAAAGACTGAAGAGCTAAAAGGTAAGCATTACAAATTACATCTGCTGCAGATCTCTTCTCGGGTTCAGTGGCGTCGCTCCCATATCTCTGTGTTCACAGGCAGTGGTAAGGATCTATGCCATACATCCTTTGCTAAGGGGACCAACCAAAACAACGGGATCGATTTTAACTCATCCCGCTGGGTGGGAAACGGGCAACAGCGGGTCAGCTGCCCATTTTACACCCACCTCCATTTTCTTTTAAATTGAAGTTTCCAGTAAGGGAAAATTGCTTTTGTTGTTTAATGATCCAAAAAGTTAATTCTGTATATATTGTAAATCTAACATTCACATTTAATATAGTCCGTTTATTTGTTTACTGTTCAGCAAACCTGTCCAGTAGTTTCGAGCTTAAGCCACTGCCCGATAGGTGGAAGAACAAACACCATTGAGAGATAAGAAAATCACATGGCGGCATGTGGTATGTTCTCCAAAATACTGTGACAATATTCTCTGTTCAACCCCTGTGATTGCAACATTTACCTAGGTATTGGGCAATAAGGCACACTGTAGTACGTTGGGAGCGAGGACTTGCTTACAGGAATGGTCTAGAATGCTGAACCTGAAGAAAAGATCTAGTGTAAAAAGTCAAGCATAACGGAGAGAGTGCAGCGCGGTCGGAGGTGCCGTCTTTCGGATCAGATGTTAAACCGAGGCCCCATCTGTTCTCTCAGGTGGACGTAAAAGATCCCATGGCACTATTTTGAAGACGAGCAGGGGAGTTATCCCGGTGTCCTGGCCAATATTTATCCCTCAACCAGCATCACTAAAACAGTTTATCTGGTCATTATCACATTGTTGTTTGTGGGAGCTTGCTGTGTGCAAATTGGCTGCCACGTTTCCCACATTACAACAGTGACTTCAATTTTTTTTTTTAAATTGGCTGTAAAGCACTTTGGGACGTCTGGTTGTGAAAGGTGCTATATAAATGCAAGACTTTCTTTTTATGGTTCAAGTTCATGGTGGAGGCAGTGTGGGGGGTTCACGGCATTCTCTCCCTCATGACTTTGAGGTCGACCAATTTTGTATGTCAGGATTCGACCAATATTGACTGCAAATAATTTATTCAAGTTTAAAATTCCTGATTCAAAAAATAAGTGATTTCTACATTTCGGCATTCATAGCAAAATCCTAAACACGTATAATGAGCATGTTTACAATGTTTCTATTATTAGGAAACCGTGGAGAACCCTTCAAATAATTTCTTACCAAACTTCCTAGCTGTGACTGAGTTTCCATTTTGTTAATGTGCTTATGCTGTAGTAAAACCCGAGTATCAGAAAATTGCTTCACTGATTTTTCAAAAATCTAATGCTTTCATATGTTTGTCATTTTGTTCAGGTGGGCTCGGAATAGCTACTCAAACCAAGGTGGTAAACCATTTTGGATTGATCCTTCTGAAACTGGAATACAGCATATATTTATAGATGATAATATCCGTCTGAATGATGCTGATAGCATTGTTTATCCACAGGTACAACACTACTAGGGTATTGATTTAGAATCTGTATTAATGATTGGATTCTACAACTGACCAATATCAAATTCAATTCTGAAACCAAAATGGTGACCACATAACTTACTTCTGAGCTTCGCATCTGATGTCGATTTTATTAGGTTTTGCCAAGCTGCTGCAAGAGAGCTAGTTACCAGTTATCTGTTCACCAGCTGCACTGCCTATTGGATTCAGTGACTCTTTTGTGAGCTGAGGTGTATCATTGGTTTTACTGCTGTTTTTCGTTCAGTGTTACTTGTAGCACTGTACCAGAACTGACCTGGCAACCCACCCCCACCAATTTATCAATGTGATCCAAGTTATCGAGGCAGTGGATCAAATAATCTTGGTTACCTAAAGCTGCAGCCCTTAGTATTTAGTGGCACACGACTAGCTTTTGTTTCTACTGTGCTTCTGTTACTCAAGGATTCTCCACTGCTCCTGTTACCCAAGGTTTCGGCACTGCTCTAGCTTTATGCAGCATCTCTAATCTGCCTGCGGACCATGTCCTCCATCAACAACTCTTTGTCACCCTCAGGCTCCTCTGGTTTTCCTCACCCCAGATAACGCCAACATTCCTCATTGCCCCCGGATTCCTAAGAACTTCCTCACTGTCTTAACTTCTCTAATTTTCCTTGCTGACCCTGAATCAACCAGTGGATTGTTTACCTCCACAGCATCGACTACTGGACTGGCTAGCTCCACTCATCAAATCCCTACTCTGACCTCCTTGCTCTGCTTAATCCTCTCCAACCGGTTGATATTTTAGAGTTTTTGCGTCCCATGTATCAGCCATCGGCTTTTTATCGGTCACCTTGCTCCACATTCTTCCAGCTCTGACTCTCGTGCCCTGTTCTTTCCCCACTCCCCTCTTCTCTCAGCGTGGTGCTCCTTTTGGATCACTCACTTCACCTGATCCTATTCTCCAGCTGACTATCCTCTGGTGCCACCCCATCCTTGACACCGATGGCAAAGCCAACAGCTGTCACAAGTCTACTCTGTGGAACGCAATCCCTCTCTTTCCCCACCTGTTAAAAGCCTTTTCAAAATCTTACCTTTTTTTTACAAAACTTTCCGTCACCTCTCCTAACTACTAAAGGCTTGCCATCCATTTCTCTTCATCCTTTTTATGTTGAAAACACTATACAAGTACAAGTCACTGTTGTTCATTGAGAGCCAAATTGTTGCACAGCAAAGCCCTGTAGGAACATTCTGTTTACCCAGGGAAAATAACCTTTGATATTCAAGCATACGAACAGTGTGATCACTGCCATCAACACCTCGTCGCTTCACCTCTGAACTGTATCAGAGGCACCAGCATTGGAAGGAACCCTCACCAGCAACAAGACAATAACAGTCCACAACCAATTTGTGATACCATCGTTGTTTTCAGTAAGCTGTCAGACTGCTTGTTCGACATCCAGTTCTGGATGAGCAGAAATTTTCTCCAATTGAATATTGGGGAGACCGAAGCCATTGTTTTCGGTCCCTGCCACAAACTCCATTCCCTAACCACTGATTCCATCCCTCTCCCCAACTCCTGTTTGAGGCTCAACCCAGACTGTTCGCAAACTTGGTGTCATATTTGACCTTGAAATGAGCTTTCGACCACATAGAAAATTAGAGAATAGATGCAGGGGTAGGACATTTGGCCCCTCGAGCCTGCACCACCATTCAATAAGATCATGGCTGATAATTCCCTCAGTACCCCTTTCCTGCTTTCTCTCCATACCCCTTGATCCCTTTAGCCATAAGGGCCATATCTAACTCCCTCTTGAATATATTAAATGAACTGGCATCAACAACTCTGCGGCAGGGAATTCCACAGGTTAACAACTCTCTGAGTGAAGAAGTTTCTCCTCATCTCAGTCCTAAATGGCCTACCCCTTATCCCAAGACTACGTCCCCTGGTTCTGGACGTCCCCTGGTTCTGGACTTCCCCAATATCGGGAACATTCTTCCTGCATCTAACCTGTCCAGTCCCGTCAGAATCTTATATGTTTCTATGAGATCCCCTCTCACCTTTCTAAATTCCAGTGAATAAAGGCCCAATTGATCCAGTCTCTCCTCATATGTCAGTCCAGCCATCCCTGGAATCAGTCTGGTGAACCTTCGCTGCACTCCCTCAATAGCAAGAATGTCCTTCCTCAGATTAGGAGACCAAAACTGAACACAATATTCCAGGTGGGGCCTCACCAAGGCCCTGCACAACTGCAGTAAGACCTCCCTGCTCCTATACTCAAAATCCTCTAGCTATGAAGGCCAACATACCATTTGCCGCCTTCACCACATATCCGCAGCATAACTAAGATAGTCTATTTCCACCTCCGTAACATCGCCCATCTCTGCCCTTGCCTTAGCTCATCCGCTGCTGAAGCCCTCATCTATGCCTTTGTTACCTCTAGACTTAACTATTCCAATGCACTCCTGGCTGGCCTCCCACATTCTACCCTACGTAAACTAGAGGTGATCCAAAACTCGACTGCCCGTGTCCTAACTCGCACCAAGTCCCATTCACCTATCACCCCTGTGCTCGCTGAACTACATTGGCTTTCAGTTAAGCAACGCCTAAATTTCAAAATTCTCATCCTTATTTTCAAATCTCCCCCCACCCCCACCCCCATGGCCTTGTCCCTCCCTATCTCTGTAATCTCCTCCAGCCCCACAACTCCCCGAGATGTCTGCGCTCCTCTAATTCTGCCCTCCTGAGCATCCCGGATCAAAATCGTTCGACCATTGGTGGCCGTGCCTTCTGTTGCTTAGGCCCCACGCTCTGGAACTCTCTGCCTAAACCTCTCCACCTCTCGTTCCTCCTTCAAGACGCTCCTTAAAACATACCTCTTTGACCAAGCTTTTGGTCACCTGCACTAACTTCTACTTATGCGATAAAAATCTGACACCGAGCCGCATAATACTCCTGTGACGCGCCTTGGGATGTTTCATTATGTTAAAGGTGCTATATAAATACAAGTTGTTGGGCTGCAGAATATTTATGGTAAACTCTCTTACTTTAGCTCTGAGTGTTAAGTACTATAATATGCGCACTCCATTCGGGCCAATTCTTTATGAATCATCCAGTTTTTTTTAATGGCTGTATTTCATTGTTAAGCTCACAAACTCAGATGCTGGGTGCTTTCCAGAGATAAGAACCTGGATTTTCCTGTTGTCTGCTTTTCTGGCACTAAATTGGCAAGGCAGGCTTTGCACCCATCCAGTTCAACTGCCACTGATCCTGGTGAATTGCCTGGACTTGGTCCTTTTAAAAATATTTTAGACTACTTTGCGCGATTGCTGCCTGTGCTTTGGAGCTTACCACTGAGGGAAGCTACTGAAATCGTCACTGCTCCAGGTGCCCACCATCTGCACCTGCCTAAAGTGGCCAGCAATTTCATGCAGAAAAAAGTCTTCAATGAAGTGACAAAACCTACTGATGTCGATTTATCCTCCTGTCTCCATTTAACAATTCAATTCCATTCCGCCTCTCCTCGCTACACTGGACACTTTATATGCAGACGTTGTTGGCATCCATCTTTGCTGAGGCGGTAATGATGGAAAATGTGATTTCTGATGTCACTGTGTTATTAGCATAATTAGAATATGGGCATCTATTTCTGGGAGCCAGTGTAACAAGTCCCTACTTCATTTTCAACCACCCTTGCCCCCATTACTGCTATTAAAGTGACATCCAGAGGAATATCCTGCCTGACTGTTCCATGGTTCCAACAACATTATAATTGATCAACCAACTTGGCTCCAGATACTCTGCAAGCCTATGCCACATAGGTGGGCAAACAGCAGGAAGTTTACCGGGGCTTTGTGCTGGTTAACTATGCAGTTTTAGTTGGTTAAATACAGCAGCAAGTACACGTTTGGGTCAGGGTGTCCCTGAAGCTCTGGCTCTTGCCAGCCTGCATCTACGGTCTCTGGGTTAAAGTAACTGGGATGTGTTTCTACAGGTAGAGAATGTGCCCTCCATATCAGATATACAGAAATTCAAATTTTCTGGACTTCTCAACCAACTTGGAGAATGTTAAACATGCTCACAGTTTCTGTGCATGTCTGATACTTGGCTGACCAAAACAAGTTCCATTTGACCCTCTTGTTTCTTCTTAAACCTATAACCTTAAATCTCATTATCCCAGATATTTATCCACCCCTTTTTTTGGAGGCTTTAATTAGCAGAGCATTCTTTACATTTTGCCTCGAGTCTGTACAGTTTATTCACTAATAATGTAATTCTTCTAATCCCTAGTCTGGTGTGGGGCTTGTTTACTTTGGACCTTTGTCCTTTCGTACTGCACTCAACATTATCCAAATGAAATTATCTTCTTGCATCTACATTACTCATGCTTCTCAACATCTTAACGACTATTTTTTCCCTACTCGTCATCCTTTCTCCAATGAGTTCTTCACCTCTGTGTTGTTCTGCTCACTACATAGCACCCTGGATCCTAAAATCATCTTAGTTGCTGTTTGCTGATTTTTCTGACAGGTCTCTGTGTCCTTTTCAAAATAGAATGCACTAAACTAGAAAATAATATTTAACAAATGATGTGTAAGGGTTACAGAATCCTGTTTTATCTTGTACAGGCCTCGTTAAGTATTTGGTTTCGAAAGCTTATTTTGGCTTATTGATAATAGCTTCACACTGGTGATGCTTTTGATGAATAGTCAATAATAATGGACGTTCTGTCTAACGGAGTGTGACTTTTGTGAGTATTCTTTCTGTTACATAAGCACTATGGGCTAGAAATTCACCACCGTAACATTCAACTTAGTTCCATTTTTTGGCATTGTTTTTAGCCTTAAATGTATTTAGCACCATTTTGCTAGTTTCACCATCATTAAAAAAAATAAGGGATGATTTAAAAAAATTGTTTTTGTGATGTGTCAGCATAAAAACCAATGATAACGGCGTTTTTGAGAGTTTCCCTAATAAGGACATTTTTAAGGCTAGTGATAAATACCGATTTGAAAAAGCTTGCCATACCTGGTCGAGCCCCATCGAAATCGGTGTTAATGGCGCCATCTTGGGAAACGGAGCTTTTTTGGAGTGAGTTTATAATGCGTTTTTAAGGACATTTAAGGAGATTTAAGGACATTTAAAGAATGGGGGCTATTCTATCTTTGCCATATGTGGTGAGTGCTTATGTTATCCTGGATGGACCCCACTGAGTAAACCTGCTCTGCAACGCATTGCCAAGCTTGAACTATTGCTGCTGATTTAAGTTTCCCAGGGCCCTTCTTGCCAATCTCTCCTCAGAGCCTACCAGGGCCTCATTGGTATCTTGGTTAAACATCCTGGCCCTTTTCCTTTCCAAATCACACTCCATTTTTCGTTTTGCAGTTCCTGTGTGGAAATACTCACTAATCTCCTGAAACTTACAATGGTCTTTAAAAATGGCTGATCCAGATCAGGTGTACTGCGTATGCGCGGGCACACCCATCACATGGAAAACGGGTGATTTTGTTTTCCTTCTTTTGCGCATGCGCAGAACGGGTGTTATTGTTAATGTGGAAAAATTTATCTCCATCCTTAAAAACGGTATTTTAACGCTACACTAAAATTTTAAAAAACTTTTGGCGAAACTTAAGCCTTATTTTTTTGCCATTATTTCGCAAATAATGCCAAAAAACGGTGCTATTCTTAAATGTGGAATTTCTAGCCCTATATCCTTTATCATCTGAAACCTGCACATTTAACTTTCTGCTATGCTGAGTTAGCATAGACCAAGTGCCCAGTCACAGTAAATTGGTTATTAGAATTTATGTAGGATACCCATTGCATCTTGTATCAATCCAGATGGTGGAAAATATCAAAACCTAGACCCTATTTTGTACAGGCTAAACGAATGAATGAATTTATTTACAATTACACAATTTAGAGAACCAAATGTACAGACAAGATACTATACTATAACACAAGTAGTAATTAAGAACGTGTACAGCTGGGCTGACAGTTTGAGGTTGATGTTCGCCTAGTTCCTCCTACCAAACTTTAGAAATGATACAGTATCGTTTAGTTTGTAGATGTAGTTTAATGCATTCGACTATATTGATCAATGCCAGAACTAAAAACTGGGACCTTCATCTATCTAATGAGATTCACTTTGCTACTCTTTGATATACAGATAGTTCCTTTCAAGATTGCCTTCAGCAGCCAACTTTAATGAACTTGCAAACTCTTGCAACAAGTCCCTGCGCTAGTTATAGGCTCTGGCTCCCCCTCCTCACCAGAGCTTTTTTTGTTTAATCATCAGCTTCTTTTGATTATCAAGGCAGTTGTTAATCCAAGACAATAATTTCCCATGAGCCTCAACTTTAAACACCTCACACCAGAAACTTTATCAAGGGCCTCTGAAAATCAAAGCAATTGATGACATTAAAGTTGGCCCTGTGCTCTGTACTTTGTGACATGTGTCACTCTTCACCTCTAAATCCTGCTCTGTTTAAGTGTCATGTTGCGAGAGCAGCTGCCTCATGCCACTTGATTATTTTTAGAATATATATGATTTTAATTTATTATAATGTATTGTGAATTTAAAGATACTACAATAATATAGGATGAGTCCATTAAAGAGAGGTGTAACAGAGTGGGAAAAGTGATGTAGCGCATATGATTGATCTGCAGTAATATGGAAAATGCCAGTTTGGGTTATTTCAATCAGCTCCACCTCCACCCTAATTGGTTTTATTTGTTTTTCACTTATTATGCACTAATCCATTATAGCTGGGTTGAACTGCATGTGGAAAATTGAGGGGGAGAAATGCGATTGGTTAGCGCCACCCATTGGCGCCCCAGATGCCAGCATCCTAGCGACAAAAAAATTGAGTAGGCCACCTGCGCTATCGCTCCATTAGCGCCCTAAGAGGAGTGTTGAATGCTCCTCTTAGTGAGCTACTCTCCTCTTGGGGTGAATATCCCACTTTGAGGCGGTTGACATCGCCCGGCGCTAAAGGTAGCACCCCAGCAGTGTCACCACCTTAAAGTGGGCGATAGCGAATTTCTAGCCCAAATTACAGTAAGCGTTGTCGGTGATACAGCATAACAATAAGCTTGATACCGCTGCACACCAGATTATTTCAGCAGATGAGCTTAAATACAAATCTATTATTTAATATAACAGTATTGCATTGTATGCTTATCTATTTTTAGATGTATAAGAATCTTGTGTCCAACATACACCGGTCACACTTGGCTATATATGCAAAACAAAACAAGTAAATGCAGTCAGTTCATGTTGCGGTCTTTTGACCTGAAGGCAGAAATTTATTAGTAGCTACAACTGCCCTCTAATTGACCTCGGGACGTTGCACCAGCAGCAATTTCCAGGATTTGGCTATTTAGACGGTTCATGAACAATGGCCTGAAAGGGACTGGCCAGGTTAAACAAAGCTCCATTTTAGCAGCTAATTGTGTTCAAGACCACCTCTGAGCAACATTACAGGAAACGTGCATAGGATCCTGCAATAGAGTCTCCTACTCCCTCTTTTACAGAGAAAACCCTTGCAGCTGCACAACCCTCTCTATTTTGGCCTATAAGCTCTCCTAAGTCAGCCATTCTCACTAAGTGAACAGGAAAGCCATTTCTGATTATGGGCATTGATGGCTAATTGATGTCAATGCGGTGAACAAAGACACCACTTTCAGTAATGCTAACAGGCATAATTGGTATGAGCTTGGAAATCTCTTTCACTCACTCGGATGAAATCCATCGGAAGTAAGCCATTCTCTTTTTTGGGGGAATCTCGATCCCTACAGTTATACAATAAATGCCGCAGCTAATGCTTGTCTCACATGAAGACTTGGAGAGAGTGGTAGAAGTTGCCACTGAATGATGAGGCTGCCTAAAGCTAATTTATTGTTGTATCTGCCATTCACAGATTAACACCAAGATATTCTGGTGCAAATTAATGGCAAAAACTCCATGCAAGAATCTGATTTGCTTGGAGTGAAATGAACGAATGCATGAAATTGACTAAATACTAATATAAAAGCAAAATACTGCGGATGCTGGAATCTGAAATAAAAACGGAGAATGCTGGAAATCTCAGCAGGTCAGGCAGCATCTGTGGAGAGAGAAACGAAGGGTCGTCAACCCAAAACATTAACTTTATTTCTCTCTCCACAGATGCTGCCTGACCCGCTGAGATTTCCAGCATTCTGTTTTTATGACTAAATACTATCTCTGCAGGGTTTTAAATTGATGTTGTGCTATCAGTCACTGCCAACAGGATTGCTGCATCACAAATAGCTTGTTTGACAGTGTGCTGTGTACCAGCATTCCCACAGAAATCCCTACCTGGGATAGTGTTTCTGTATAGTGAAGAAAATGTCTCATCAATGAATTAATTCCAGATATTCCTCTACATATGTGACAGACCACACTATTGGCATGTGTTATCTTTCGAGATTTAAAAAATTATAAATTACTGTACCTCATTGATATTGGTCATTTATTACAATTTACATGTGTAATAACTACAGCTATAGTATAATTTTCAAATCAACAATTCTGCTTTATTTAAAACAAACAGGTATTTGTGGAGGATGGTACTGGAACCAGGACTGCCCCAACCTCCGAGCTGTATGGCATTTGTCTGGTTCAGGCAGACCTTCTCGCAGCCATCAGTGACCGGGGTTACTTCATCAAGTGTGTGCAGCAGTGTGAAGAGAATTACAGAAACTACACAGCACTTTCACAACTGAAGACATCCGAGCACATTAACCATCTCCGATAGCTGATAAACTCAGGGCATGTGTTTGAAAATGACACTGTATAATAAAATTAGATGTAAACTTGTTAATTATTATTAGGGACCAAAGTGAGGGTTGAGATAAATTGGTTGAGTTGTAGTAAATGGTTATAATCGCAATGGTGCATTACTCTGAAAAAAGATGTAATAATTTATGGTTACTGTGGAAATGAGTTTAGAGTTTTACCATCTGCATACATATGCAGGATAACTTGAAAGCGATTAAATGTAATAAATTCTGTTCCATAAATGTTCATAAAATATATTTATAAAAATGTATTCATTCTGTTGGCAAATGCACTGTGTGGAATTACAGGTGCAACCTCCCAAATCCGGCGTTCCACAAACCGGAATGTTCCGCAATCCGGCCATCGCGTTGATCGGTGGAGGGGTCGTCCGGAATCCAGAAATATGTTCCGAAATCTGGACTTTTTTTTTTAAAACAGTGCCTCTCTGTATAAGCAGTCCACACTGATATAGCCAAATTCCTCTTGATCAAATTAAATTCACTTCAACTCAACCAGAACACTTACACAATACTGTACAATTACTGTCCCCATTTCCCCCCACCACCCCAAATCTTTTCCCATCCTCCTGAAAAGAAAGAACGACTTGCATTTATATTGCGGCTTTCACGATCTCAAGGCATCCAAAAGTGCTGACCTTTCCTGAGGCATGGTTCCAAAGGTGTTGAGGAGCTTGGTTATTGGCCAGAAACATGCGACACTGTCACTAGAAGTGTGACAGTAGTCCATCTATTTTTAACCTAATCTAGAGATGTTTCAACTTGTCAGTCCCCTACACAAAAAAAAGGAACTTGACTAAATAATCTGAGGTTAGAAGTGCCCGTCACTGAAGTTTGCATGCAAGAACTTATTGCACTCAAAGTGCTAGAAATTCGGTTTTTGGTAATGGCAGTATTTTTTTCGGCATTTTTCGCCAAAAATACCGCTAAATCACTCCGCTATTTTTTTTAAATGCCTAAGTTTCGTTAGAAAATGTGCTCAGCGGTAAAAATCGGCGTTGCACGAGGATTCACAGCGGAAACTGCGGTCCTCGCCAACTTTAGTCCAAGGCCGATTACCGCTTCGAGAGAGGCCTTGGGACGGGGGAAAAACATGAAAAAAAGTTGCAAAAAATCACAAAACATTCACAAGACATTTTACTATTGTATCGTTGAAAAAGAATTAAATAAAAACTTTAACTTACCTTTTTTGCAGGTCATCGTACCGTTGTTATTGGGGCTGCAATACAGGTTTTTCTCAGGTATTTTTTTTCGCTCAGAATACGGGTGCTCCAAAAGTCAAAATTAAGGCGAAAGCGCTATTTCCAGTCTTGCACGCCGACGGTCCGCTTTTCAGCAGTATTTAAAAAAACGCCGCGCATGACTTCGTAAAACTAGCGGATCACTGTTTTTCGCCAAAAACGGCAAAATATCGTCGAAAAAACGGGTGCAAGGTTGGTGAATTTCCAACCCATAGTATCGATTGTAAGTATCCAGTGTTAAAGCAAAATCAATCTTTCTCCTTCCCAACCCTTCCCACTCCAACCTTCTTATCGCCTCATACTCGGCCCTGGGGTTTCCAGATTCGGGACTTCAGATTTCGTCTCCGAAATCCAGAAATACCAGAAACTCGGCCCAGGGATTTCCGGATTCGGGCCGTCGGATTTCTGTTCCGAAATTCAGAAGAAAACGGAGTGGCCTTGGTCCTGAGATTTCGGATTTCGGAGGTTGTAGCTATATTACCTTTAATAGAGTAATGCAATAGTGTTAATGAATATTTAACCATTACAGACTGAGTTGAATAGACAGTCTTTCCATGAGATTCCACAACAATAGCAGTTGCACTTCCATCCGAAATAAAACAAACACTCCTTGCAGTTTTAGAATAACCGCTGTAACAGTATTTTAACTCTTATCCTGCTAGATAAATGTGAACCATTGTGGCTATACAACAAATACTGTTACCCCTACAGTTCTGAATAATCAGTGACTTGTGTGGTTCAAGAACACAGTTGTGAGTGGTGCTTTAATCCTAGCCCTGCCGAATGAATAGCAACTCCATCATGCTACAATGCTACATAAGTACTGAGAATACTGGTAAATCAGCAATTCAGTGATGAGTACATATTCTGTTGAATGCCTCATGTTTAAATAAATAGGTCATGTAACTAGACAGTTCGGGAAACTTGTATGCAATGACTTTCCTGGACCTTTTCAAGTCTGTTACAATAAAAGTACAATTTGTGTAATGGGTCATTTGTCTTTTATTCTTTGGGGGGGGGGGGGGGGGAATGGTGCATCTCGCTGATGGAAGTAATACTGAGGTGATAATGTTTCTGTGCTTTGTACCGGTCTCCATTTTAATTTTGTAATTACATTTATTTCTAAGCTATAACTGGAAAAAAGTTTATTTTGGTTGTTAGTAATCAAGATTTCCTGTGAACTCCAGTTAAATCCAATTGAACACCAGAGGGCACAACTAAACTGTCCGATCCTAAAGAACAGACTACTTTTAATGTATGTAGAACAATTTACTCAGCACACTGACTTCAGCGGGTCAAGAAGGTGGCTCCCACAGCGCCCCCCCCCCCCCCTTCATACCCCACCTTCCTGAGGGCAATTAATACCGACATCCCATGAATTAATTAATTTTTTTTAAAGACTCCATCTATAAATACTTTAAATAGTTTTCACCTCGGCTATATTATGTTGCTCCATTATAACTAATACCCTGGTTCCCAGTTTTACTTCTACTGCTCTGCATGTTTGCATATACAGTTGCAGCGCCTAAAATCCGGAACCCTCGGGACCGAGGCCGTTCCGGACTTAGTGTTTTTCCAGACTTTCGAACGTCTTTCTGATGTCCGGAAACGCCTGAGCCCAGGTTCGGGTATTTCCGGATTTCAGAACGCCAGAAGCGCTTCCTAAGTCTCGAAGTGCCTGGGCCCAGGTTCTGATATTTCTGATTTTTTGACGTCATTTTGTAGTTTTCTTCGCAGGCCTTGTAGTCCTCGCTTCTTCGCAAAGCATGGTAAGTCTCCCTCTTGTTTTTGTACCTGTATGTTTTGGAAGGTAGTCTGATGTCCTGTATACCTGCATCTGTATGTGAAAAGTTCTTAGGAACATTCCCTGTGTTAAAAGAGGCTTCTACCCTGTAGTGTATTTTCACCATGTGAGCTTCCCAGCGCAGCGCAGCCTTGTACTCCTCGCTTTATTCCAACGCAGTAACTATTTAATGTGAGCTTCCCGTCACAGTGCAACCTTGTAGTCTTCGCTTCTTTGCAATGCATGGTAGGTGTCCCCCTCTTGTCTTTGTACCTGTATGTTTTGGAAGGTAGTCTGATGCCCTGTACCTGTAGAGACAGTACAGTACAGTATTTGAGTGCAAAGTTTGTAGGAACATCCCCTGGGTTAAAAGAGGCTTCTATTTTCACTATATTTAATGTGAGCTTCCCAGCCTGTATCCTTTGCTACCATCTTCAAATTTGAAAACGAATGTACAGTACTGAAAGCTTGAAATATAATAGTTATTATTTGTGAAACGGTAAAGTTATGAAATCTAAAACAGTAAATGAAGGCTTTTATTTGGTAAACAGTAAAAATAAACAGGTACAGTTACAATTGGCTGGAGAATGTGTTTGAGGTAGAGGGCTCAGCTATGATGTCTGGGGCTGATGATGGGCCAGCAATAGGATTATCTAATGTGGAAATTACTGGTGTAGTTGCACGGTGTAGGTCTTCGGCCTTCTGATGTGATATCTTTTGAAAGATATTTAATATTGTTGTTTGTTTAAATAATTTGGGCTTTTCTTTCATTCATTTTTCCCGAATTCTGTAGGCCTACAGTATTTCTTCACTTTTATGAAGCTTCATTGCTCTAAGGCGTTAAAGCAATCAATTTTTGTCAAGAATTAATTGTCAATGGACACTTTTTCGACTTGATCACAGGCATCATCATTCTCACTGCATTCATCCTTTTCTTCTGGATGCAAAACCCTCCGCACAATTTCTTCATCTGTCACTGCATGCACAATGGGAGCATCGCTGTCTATGTCCATGACCTCTACGACATCGTCCTCATTCAATTCCTGCGCAGCTTCGCAAGTCAGCCCCCTTGCATAATCTAAAAGTTGAGCAATCATTGCTTTTTCCCTGGACACACGAAAGCCTTGAAAGTCCTGAGGAGCAAACATAGTTGATGGCCAGATGTTATGCCAAGCATTGACCAAGGTGTCTGCAGTTACCAAGTTCCATGCATCTGCAGCTGCCCATATGGCATCCTTGATAGAGAAAGCATTTGAGAATGCTTTTATTCCCAAGCCTGTGTTCACCGCATTAAGCAAACACCTCATGAACTCGTTTTTGTAGAGACACTTTATTGATCTCAAAATTAGCTGTATCAGTGATGTAACATTTGGAGGTAAGTAGATTCCATGGACATTACCTTTACCAAAAGCTCAGCATCGCAATTGCCTAGCAGCAAGTATATTTTGTAGTTTTCCTCAAGGTAAGCTTCCGTGCAATGAGCACGCATCTGAGGGAAAAATTGCTTCTCAAACCAGTTCAGAAAGATTACCCTGGTTACCCATGCTTTCTTATTGGCATAATAATGCACTGGCAATACTCTCAAACCCTTGAAACATCTTGGACACTGGCTTCTCCCAATGACCATAAGCTTACACTTATGTATCCCAGCCGCATTTGCAGCAGCTAGCACAGACAACCTATCCTTGGCATCTTTATTACCTGCTGACTGTGTATCTTCTGCTGCTAATGTCTTTTACGGTAAAACAGTGCTATCTTGTCAGCATTGTACATTTGCTCAGGTGAAAGGTTTTCATCAGCACTTAGTTTAATGAACTCATCAATATAATTTTCAGCTGCCTCATGATCTGCTGAGGCTTTCACCACACACTTTCAGTTGCCTGATGTCATGACACCTTTTAAATTTGGCTAATCAACCAGAACTCTCATGAAGTTTCAATCCCCAGTTGTACATGGAATATTTTAGCTTTTTGCACCACCATTGGGCCAGACAAAGGAACCTTTTCACTTCGCCTCTGTCACCACCATTCCATCACTGCTCGATCCACATCATCACATCTCAGCTTATGCATACTTTTTCTCTTACTCATTTCCTTATAAACATCACTTTCCGCATAAAACTTCATGAGCTGTTCTTTCTGTTTTCTGATATCATAGCTGGTGGAGAGTCCAACACCATACTCCTCACTCAATCTTCTCACTGAAGCATCTCTCTTTAATCTCTGGAGTAACTCCACTTTTTTGGCATTTGAAAGTGAACTATGTTTTGTCTTTCCTTTATCTGAACCCATTGGGGTGTCTGTTGGCCTTTTTGATATGTTTGCAATGACACAGCACAAAGTCACAATCTTTACCTGTGCAGATCTTTAAATCGGGAAAAACACCGTAGCGATTGAGTCAGGTTGAGTGGGGTATGATCATGGGATGTAGGTGGGTCGGGTAGGGATCTCATCATGGGATGTAGGTGGGTCGGGTAGGGGTCTCATCATGGGATGTAGGTGGGTCGGGTAGGGGTCTCATCATGGGATGTAGGTGGGTCAGCTGGGGTAGCCCTATATGTTTAATGCCATTCATTTTTTAAAAATGCTCAGAGTAATGGGGCGTGGCGATCCGATCGTGCGGTTGCTGCTTTGGGGAGCTGCAGTGTGCTGTGCAAAGTTTGATTTTGGCCGGGGACTTGCGTGGGAGCTTGGTTGGTTCTGGCCGAAGGGACTTGTGCGCTGTGCAGAATTAGTGCGGACCCAGGAGCAGCGCTGCGGTGACTGTGAAGACCTGGCCTGGAACAGGAAGGATTGACGTTTTTATTCTTGCAAGTTTTGTCACTACAGTAGTTGGATTTCATTTTTTGACTTGTCCCTGGGCCCGGCTGGCGGCGGTAACAGTTTGGCAGGGTGTCCGGATTCCAGAACATTTTGCGGATTCTGGACGACCCTGTCACGGATCGTCTCGGAGTCTGGATTCCGGAACATTGGATTTTCGATGTTGCACCCGTAGAAGATACTGCAGCCCTGACACAATCATAATCCAAAGTAGCCTTTTGTTTTTATTCCTTTCTTCACTAGCCTTCTGCTTAGCACCTCTTCTATCTGCCCTAATGTACACTCCTTCCAGTGTCAGCTGTGGCTCAGTGGGTAGCACTCTCGTCTGAGTCAGAAGGTTATGGTTTCAAGACCCACTCCAGGGACTTGAGCACAAAAATATCTCGGCTGATACTGCAGTGTAGTGCTGAGGGAGCACTGCACTGTCAGAGATGCCGCCTTTCAGATGAGACGTTAAACAAGGCCCCATCTGCTCTCTCAAGGGAAGTAAAAGATCTCATGGCACAATTTCAAAGAAGAGCAGGGGAGTTATCCCCGGTGTCCTGGCCAATATTTATCCCTCAATCAACATAACAAAAACAGGATATCTGGTCATTATTGCATTGCTGTTTGTGGGAGATTGCATGTGGGAAAATGCGGTGCTGCGTTTGCTACATTACAACAGTGACTACACCCCAAAAGTACTTTGGCTGTAAAGCGCTTTGAGATCTCTGGTGGTTGTGAAAGGCGCTATATAAATCCAAGTCTTTCTTTTTTCCTATACCCCAAACATACTATTTTTTTAAAACTGTTAACCCACTTCTGACATGCTTACTCTTAACCCACTTATGTCCTCCTAAAGTTTGCATACAGAGGTTTTACTAGTTTAAATCCTCCCCCATTTCCCTTCTCTGTAGCCATTGGCAATAGCATTTTAAGTGATGTATCTAGCTTTGTATCATCAGCAAACCTGGAAATATTACAATTGATCATTGAATATATATTATGAATAGCTGAGGCCCAAGCACCGATCCTTGCGGTACCCCACTAGTTACAGCCTGCCAACCCGAAAATGACCCGTTTATTCCTACTTTCTGTTTTCTGTCAATTAATCCTCAATCCATGCTAGCATTACCCCTAATCCTATGAGCCCTAATTTTGTTTAATAACCTCTTGTGTGGCACCTGATCGGCCATGATCTTATTGAATGATAGTGCAGGCTCGAAGGGCCGAATGAACTACTTCCTGTACCTATTTTCTATGTTTCTGTTTATTGAATGCCTTCTGAAAATCCAAATACACCTCATCCATTGGTTCCCCCTTTATCCTCCGAGTTACAACCTCAAAAACCTCATGAATCCGTGTTGATTGCCCAGGTTTATTATTATTTTTGAAGTGCCCTGTTACCAAGTCCTTAATAATAGATTGGAGCATTTTCGCTGCTACTGATATCAGGCTAACTAATCTGTAATTACCTGGTTTTTTTTTCTCTCCCTTCTTAAATAATGGGGTTACATTTGCTAACTTCCAATCCGTGGGAGCCAATCGAGAATCTATGGAATTTTGGAAGATGCCAACCAATATATTCACTATTTCTATAGCCACCTCTTTCAAAACCCTCTGATGTAGGCCATCAGGTCCAGGGGATTTATCAGTTTTCAGTCCCATTAATTTCTTCAGCACCATTTTTTTATTAATACTAATTTCTTTCAGTTCCCGACAATGACGGCCACTGGAGTGGCCTGGCTGCCAACATGTAGCCCAGCACCCCTTCTTGGGTGCCAGGCCTGGCCGGCACCCTCCATGGTGGCCCATTGGGCATCACTAAAGAGGCTGCAGAGTTCGCAGTGGCCCTCCCCTTTAAAAGTCAGCAGCGTGCCGCTGATGTGCTGAGCGCGTCGCGCCCCATGAGTGCTGCGCGAACACTAGGGGAACGTCTGGGAATGCTCCGTTACCACAGGCAACATTTTTTTTCATCAAAGAGACCAAGGGGCCAAAATTGCCGGCCTCCTTAAGCTCCATTGCCGCATCTAAGAGGCGACAATGGAGCGGATAGGCCTTACTGACCGGAGGCAGACGGATGGGTTGACTCTTCCTATATTGCCCCCGGGCTGCGAGCGGTGGGAACGGGTTTCCGCGTTACCTGTGCTGCTGCCCATCGGGCACACGCCGATCCCCTTCCGACGCCCGCAGGAAATTGCCCTGTGGGTGCGGTGCCACCGCCGGCCGGTGCCACTAACAGCTTTCCCCTGGTCGGGAAGCTGTGTGTCCCTGGGCGGCGTGTCTGCCCTTAAAGGGGAGGGCACGCTGCTGCGGTCGCCGTGTTATTTACGTTGTCGCCCGACTGCCAGGTCGACCCGACAATGGTGCCCATGGGTTCGGTCGGGCCACCAACAGGCAGCCCAGCACCCCCTCTTGGGTACCGGGCTACTGGCTCAGCCAAAACCCTCCCTGGTATCCTAGTGGGTGCCACTGAAGTGGCTGCAGAGCTCGCAGTGGCCCTCCCCTTAACTGAAGGGGAGGGCGTTGTGACGCATCAGTGCAGCGCACCCGTGTCACGCTGACATCATAAGCATCGCGTGCTCATGGGACCGCCGGCATCTGCCCTGCATTCCACGACTTCACCACCCCAACACTGGCGGAGGGAAAAAGAGGGCGAAACTATCGATTGGGGCGGTGAATCCACTAAAATAACGGTATGTGCACCCCATTTGGGGCGGAGGGCAATTTCAGCCCCCAAATGGCACCGGCGCAAAATAATCACTTTCAACAAAATGACTGCCCCATACCCAGTGCGGTGCAATTCTGGCTCCTGTTTGTGTTAATCATCATCAGCGAACCCTTGTGAGAGTGACCATAATCTGCTGGCCAGGCTCAGCAGCCTCGAAGAGCTGTTGTTGGGCGAGGAGAATCGGGGCCTTTCCATCACCTGAAACCCCACTCAGCTTCTCCGCCCCACGCAGTGAAACTCCGATCCAAGTTAGTAACTTGTCTAGAGTCCAGCAAAACAGTAGCAGCAACTTCATACAGTGTTTCTAATGTAGAAAAAATGCTTGAGGAGAAACCAGACCACCAAAACCAAAGGAGATATTTATAATATTGAGCTCCACCTTGTGGACTACTACTCCACCTAGTGGACTACTGTGGTCATGCAGTCACTGCTGTTTGTACAATAAAGCAAGTTCCAGATTGGATTGAAGCCATCTTGAGTGTGTGTATTCATGATGTCGCAAAGAAGATATCACGTTGGTGACATAGGTTAGGATAATTGGATTCCCTAGCTGGAATTTTTGTTGGTGGATGTTCCTACCAAACAACAGAGAGAATTTGAGAGCTTCTTTGTTTTGCAGCTCAGCTAAAAATCCAAGGCAAATTACAAGCACATTTGGCTGAACTGAAGAGTCCAGATGGCCATGCCTATGGGAAAAATAGGGTGCTTGGGTGAGTTCTAACGCAACCGAGGGACGAGAAGTGTTTTTCACCGCAAATAGTATCATCGAAGTCCTCGATGATGAAAACCGTAACCGGGTGGTGTTAGAAAGAAAACGGGCTATTTTCCTGACTGAAGCAGGCCCAGAGGTGTATGAAACCCTGAAAAATGTGTTTGTTCCCATTAAGCCGAAGGACACGCCACTTAGAGATTCTACCCAAGTTAGAACAGCACCACAGTCCTGAGCTGCTGGAAATTGCTGAAAGTTATCACTTTGGAACACGAGATCAGTTAAATGACGAGAGTATCAGTGAATACATTGTAGCTTTAAAAAAGTTATCCATTCACTGTCATTTCGGAAACTTTCAGGACCGAACATTACGTGACCACTTCGTTTGTGGAATGAAAAATGAAGCAATCAGAAGAAAGTTGTTGACAACTCCTAACTTGCCTTTGATTTACCTTGTCAGAAAGCGATGTCAATGAATATGGCCTATCAATATTCCCGAGAATTTCATACCATTTCCAGTCATCAGACAACCGAGGTGCATTGCCTGCAGGCTAAAAGAAAAAGGCAGTTAGGCCCCAAGGTCTCAGCAACTGGCCATGGTAACAGCACATTGAAGTTGTGCTAGCGGTGTTTGGAACAACACATTGCTCAAAGCTGTCCATTTGTGAAGGCAGAGTGTTTCTTCTGCAAGAAAACTAGGCATCTTACAAAGGCATGCCGACTGAAGAGTAAACTGACTTTCAATGCCATAAGTAGAAATCACCAGAGACTACATAGCATGGAAGAAAAGCAACAGGACAAGGAGATTCTGGAGATATACGTCATCAGGAACACAAAGGTATCTCACAGCGATTTGCGAAGCATCGTCATCCAGGTGGATGTTGCAGGAATCAAAATACCCATGGACATCGATACTGGTGCATCCATGAGCATAGTACCGGAATTGCTATATCTCGACAAGTTGCGTGATTTTCCACTGGAGCAATCAAAGATATAGCTGCGAGGCCACTCAGGAGAGCAAATCCCTGTGGTAGGATGTATCACCGTACCAGTGAAATATAAGGATCAGTTTCAAAACTTGCCTCCCTTAGTAGTGTCAGGAAACAAGCCTGTCTTAATAGGTAGAAATTAGTTGGGATCACTGAAGCTGGATTGGCATAGAATAGAAGAATAGAAACTGAGCACATTATCTCTAAGGTAGCTCTAAGTTATTGGGCTACACCCATTGTTGTTGTACCTAAGTCAGATGGTAAGGTAAGTTGTGTGGTGATTATAAAGTAACCGTAAACCAAGTTCTAGAGGATAATCTACCTAATACATTGCCAAATGTAGAAGATTTGTTCACAAAGCTGACTGGTGGCCAGATCTTCTCCAAGTTAGATCTCACAAATGCCTATTCACAACTTGAGCTAGATGAGGAGTCCAAGTCATGCTTGACTATAAATACTCATAGAATCATAAAATCATAGAAATTTACAGCACGCAAGGAAGCCATTTCGGCCCATCGTGTCTGCGCCGACCAACCAAGAGCTATCCAGCCTAATCCCACTTTCCAGCTCTTGGTCCTTGGCCCTGTAAGTTAGAGCACTTTAAGTGCACAGCGAAGCATTTTTTTAAATGTGGTGAGGCTTTCTGCCTCTACCACCCTTTCAGGCAGTGAGTTCCAGACCCCCACCAATCTCTGGGTGAAGACATTTCCCCTTATAACTCCTCTATACCTCCCCCCCCCCCAATTACTTTAAATCTATGTCCCCTGGTTGTTGAGCGCTCTGCCAAGGGAAACGGGTCCTTCTTATCCACTTTATCCTGGCCCCTCATAATTTTATACACCTCAATCAGGTCTCACCTCAGCCTCCTCTCTTCCAAAGAAAACAAACCCAGCTTCTCCAATCTTTCCTCATAGCCACAATTCTCCAGTCCAGGCAACATTCATGTAAATCTCCTCTGCACCTTTCCAGTGCAATCACATCTTTCCTGTAATGTGGTGACCAGAACTGCACACAGCACTCCAGCTGCGGCCTAACCAGTGTTTTATACAGTTCAAACATAGGGCTAGACTTTCCACTTCACATCGCCCATCTATCGCCCAAAATGGACCTCTATCGCCCATTTTCATGAAAAAGTGGAAACTGGGCCCAAAACATCGCCGGAAAAACAGGTGCCCAAGTTTCCATTCTGATCACCAAAATGATCGCCCACACAAGGCCCAACCCAAGTTTCGGCACCTATCATGCACTTCGCTGGGCCAATGCAAGGCCCAAAAGAGTGCTGAGAAATAATTGCTTTTACTGGGCTTAACAGAAGGAAATGGGCACTACGGACGCCATTTTGAAGATCGGAGGAAGGGTGGAGGCAGCAGAAAAGAAGGAGCTAAATAGTTGAGTTATTTAGAGAGTTAATTTAAAGATAATTCTACTCAGAATATTAGATCAAGGTATATAAAGTAAGTATTATCAAGTTATTTTGGAAATAGGTTTTCTATATTGAAATTATTTTGGAAATAGCTTTTATATAGTGAAATTATTTACTGGTATTGTTGGGGACTATTAAACTGGTATACAGTGTAGAGAGTACAGAGTACAGTGATTAGCAGTATAGAGTAGAGAGATTATATTAAATTAGTGAAAGTAATTATTGATAGTGATATGGGACCTATGCTTTCCCTGCCATTAATTGCAACTGCTCACACACTGGTTACTGAAAGGATCAATCGAAAAGGTGGCAGAGTAATGCGTAGACAGAGACAAAGACAGAGGAGGAGACCGTACAGCCAACGAAGGTACTTGGAAAAACAATCTTACCTGAACTTGTCTGAAAATGCTTGTCTTAGGAGGCTGCGATTCTGGAAGGAGGTCATCGATGAGATATGCCAACTCGTCAAGGGTGATTTGCAGCCTTCCAGCACCATCAGAACACACTGTCCGTTGAGATGAAGGTTACTGCTGCCCTAGACTTCTACCCATCGGGATCTTTTCAGGCTTCAGCTGGCGACATCTGCTATATCTCTCAGCACGCTACACACTGCTGCATTCGACAGGTGACTGAAGCCCTTTACGCTCACAGGATGGACTTCATGAGCTTCCCAATGACCAGGGAGGCACAGACCGAGAGGGCTTTGGGTTTCTACAGGATATCACAGTTCCCCAAGGTACAAGGAGCAATAGACTGCATGCACATTCTTGCTCTTGTATTTATTGTCTCGATTAATAAAGGCAAATATTCCATATGCCTTCTTAACCACTTTATCTACCTTGGCTGCTACCTTCAGGGATCTGTGGACCTGCATTCTAAGGTCCCTTTGTTCCTCTACACTTTTCAGTGCCATATCATTTAATGTGTGTTCCCTTGATTTGTTAGACCTCCCCAAATGCATCACTTCACACTTATCTGGATTGAATTCCATTGGCACCATTCTGCCCACCCGACCAGTCCGCAGCTTTCTTCTTCATTATCAACCACCCAAACTATTTTAGTGTCATCTGCAAACTTCTGAATCATAGCCCCCACATTCAAGTCCAAGTCATTGATATAGACCACAAAAAGCAAGGAACCCAGCACTGAGCCCTGCAGCACACCACTGGATACCGCCTTCCAGTCACAAAAACACCCATCAATCATCACCCTTTGCTTCCTGTCTCTGGGCCAATTTTGGATCCAACTTGCTACTTTGCCCTGGATCCCATGGGACCTTATCAAAAGCTTTGCTAAAATCCATATACACTACATTATACACACTTCCCTCATCAACCCACATGGTTACCTCTTCGAAAAATTCAATCAAGTTAGTCAGACACGACCTTCCCTTAACAAATCCATGCTGATTGTCCTCGGTTAATCCATGTCTTTCCAAATGAAGATTTATCCTGTCCCTCAGGATTTTTTCTAATAACTTTTCCACCACTGAGGTTAGGCTGATTGGCCTGAAATTGCTCGGTCTATCCCTTTCTCCTTTTTTAAACAATGGTAGTACATTAGCAATCCTCCAGTTCTCTGGCACCACACTTATAGCCAGAGAGGACTGGAAAATGATAGTCAGAGCCTCTGCTATTTCCTCTTTTGCTTCTCAACAGCCTGGGATACATTTCATCCGGGCCTGGGGATTTATCCACTTTTAAAGCTGCTAAACCCATTAATACTTCCTTTCACTATGTTTATCTTGTCTAATATTTCACACTCCTTCTCCCTCATTGCAAAGTTTGTATCGGCCCTCTCTTTTGTGAAAACAGATGCAAAGTATTCATTAAGAATCCTACCCACGTCTTCTGCCTCCACACACATATTTCCTTTATGATCTCTAATAGGCCCCACACATTCTCTAGTTATCCTCTTGCTCTTAATGTATTTATAAAACATCTTTGGGTTTTGCCTGATTTTACTTGCCAACATTCTTTCATGCTCTCCCTTTGCTTTCCTGATATCTTTTTTAATTGCACACCTGCACTTCTTACACACCTCTAGAGTTCAAAAAAGAACATAAGAAATAGGAACAGGAGTAGGCCATACGGCCCCTCGAGCCTGCTCTGCCATTCAGTACGATCATGGCTCAGTTCCACTTCCCTGCTTGCTCCCCATAACCCCTTATCATTTAAGAAACTGTCTATTTCTGTCTTAAATTTATTCAATGACCCAGCTTCCACAGCTCTCTGAGGCAGCGAATTCCACAGATTTACAACCCACAGAGAAGAAATTTCTCCTCATCTCAGTTTTAAATTGGCAGCCCCTTATTCTAAGATCATGCCCTCTAGTTCTAGTCTCCCCCATCAGCGGAAACATCCTCTCTGCATCCACCTTGTCAAGCCCCTCATAATCTTATATGTTTCGATAAGATCACCTCGTTCTTCTTGAATTCCAATGAGTGGAGGCCCAACTTATTCAACCTTTCCTCATAAGTCAACCCCCTCATTTCCAGAATCAACTTAGTGAACCTTCTCTGAATTGTCCCCAAAGCAAGTATATCCTTTCGTAAATATGGAAACCAAAACTGCACGTAGTATTCCAGGTGCGGCGTCACCAATACCCTATACAGCTGCAGCAAGCCTTCCCTGCTTTTATACTCCATCCCCTTCGCAATAAAGGCCAAGATTCCATTGGCCTTCCTGATCACTTGCTGTATCTGCAAACTATCCTTTTGTATTTCATGCACAAGTACCCCCAGGTCCCGCTGTACTGCAGCACTTTGCAATCTTTCTACATTTAAATAATAACTTGCTTTTGGATTTTTTCTGCCAAAGCATGACCTCACACTTTCCAACATTATACTCCATCTGCCAAATTTTTACCCACTCACTTAGCCTGTCTATGTCCTTTTGTAGCTTTTTTGTGTCCTCACACATTGCTTTTCCTCCCATCTTTGTATTGTCAGCAAACTTGGCTACGTTACACTCAGTCTCTTCTTCCAAGTCGTTAATATAAATTATAAATAGTTGGGGTCCCAGCACTGATCCCTGCGGCACCCCACTAGTTACTGGTTGCCAACCAGAGAATGAAACATTTATCCCGACTCTCTGTTTTCTGTTTGTTAGCCAATCTTCTATCCATGCTATATATTAACCCCAACCCCGTGAACTTTTATCTTGTGCAGTAATCTTTTGAGTGGCACCTTGTCAAATGCCTTCTGGAAGTCATCACATTCACTGGTTTCCCTTTATCCACCCTGTTCATTACATCCTCAAAGAATTCCAGAAAATTTGTCAAACATGACTTCTTCATAAATCCATGCTGACTCTGCCTGACCAAATTTTGCTTTTCTAAATGTCCTGTTACTGCTTCTTTAATAATGGACTCTAACATTTTCCCAACCACAGATGTTAGGCTAACTGGTCTATAGTTTCCTGCTTTTTGTCTGCCTCCTTTTTTGAATATGGGCGTTACATTTGCAGTTTTCCAATCTGCTGTGACCTCCCCAGAATCCAAGGAATTTTGGTAAATTACAACCAATACATCCACAATGCCTGCCGCTACTTCTTTTAAGACTCTAGGATGCAAGCCATCAGGTCCAGGGTGTTGTGTATCTGTGAAGCATGCACTCCCATGTTCCGCCACCAGGGAGTGCATCCCCTGAAGTCACAAGGGATCCCAGCATCCCTTGGGAGCATTGTATATAAGCTGGCCCCTAAGGCCTGTTCCTCACTCTGAAGTGTCTTAATAAAGACTGAGGTCACTGTTACTTTAACCTCCCTGTGTGCAGTCTCATCTGTGTAAGGGACACAATATAGGGGATTTATCTGCCTTTAGTCCCATTATCTAACTGACACCTCCTTAGTGATTGTGATTGTGTTAAATTCCTCCCTCCTTATAGCCCCTTGACTATCCACTGTTGGAATATTGATAGTGTCCTCTACCATAAAAACTGATACAAAATACTTGTCTATTAAATACCAATCGTCCACAGTTTGATAAAGATGTTTGTTCAGATGTTCACGTCACCTCCAAAGACCTCCAGAGTACATCCGAACTCCCCCAAGGTTGAAGCAGAGTAGCCTTTTAAATGATGCGACATGTGATTTAGAACATGGCGTCCACACTGCTGTGAGTAGTTCCAGTTAGTTCCACTTTTTCCCAGCGTTTGTCTTGATGAGTGATATTGTGGGCAAGATGTGTATGAGGTGCCGAAAGTAAAGGATGGGCGACCACCTGGGCGTTAGTTTCGTCAAATTTGATCTTTACGACAAAAACAGTGGCCGGGCAGTATTATTAAATCTCAGCATTAATTAGGTGCCAAAGGTAACGCTGGACAATATTATGGGCATTGGGATCGCCCATTCTGATGATTCCGCCCCAAAAAAGTGGGCGGGCGATATTATTTTTTCTCAGTGTTACGCACATGTGGAAAGTAATGCTCGCCGATAAGTGACCGAGAAATAGGCATCAGTTTCCATTCTGTGGCTAAATGGGCGATATATGGGCATCACATGTCATTTCAGCATTAAAATGGACGCTAAGTGGGCGTTATGCATGCAAAAATAATGGAAAATCTAGCCCATAGAGTACATTGTTAGTCAGTGTACAACATGTCAATCGGTAAGCAAGAAACCACCATCAGTATCATTATAGCCATGGAAATTGCCTCCCAGGGTGTGGCAAAGGTTACATGTAGATTTTCCTGAGTGAGAAGGACAATTGTTCATTGTGATTGATAGCCATTCGAAGTGGGTAGAAGTGTTTCCGATGCGGAAAATAACATGTAAAACATTAGACAATTTGCGAAGAAATTGTGTTTGATAATGGGCTGCAATTTTGTTCAGAAGAATTTGCACAGTTCACGAGCAGAAATGGTGTGAAACATACCAAGATTGCATCATACCACCCTGCTTCAAATGATGCAGCAGAGTGCACAGTTCAAATTGTAAAACGTGTCCTCATCAAGCAAATGTTAGATCCAAATCCAAAGAAACGGCAGTTACTGTTGAGCCACAAATTGGCAAATTTTCCAATTACTTATCATAATACTCCTCATACAACTACTGGTAGAACACCAGCAGAGTTGTTTCTCAAACGACAGCCATGAACCAGGTACTCGTTAAAGCCAAACTTGGCACAATCAGTAGAAGAGAAACAATTAAGACAGAAAGAAAATCATGATAGAAGTAGAGTAAGAGAGAGAAGCGTGAAATTGAATCAGAAGGTTAGAGTGAAGAACCATCACCATAAATGGTTAAAGTGGTTACCAGGAAGAATAGTGAAGATATATGGCCCTCACACATATTTGGTCAAGATGTTTGATCATGGACCTACAGATGTGGAAGGAATTGAAAGTTGGAATGATTCAATTATTTCTGATGAGTCAGATAATCGTGTTACAAGTGAAGTACCAGTAGCAAATCCTGCATCAGATGTACTACAAACAAATCCAAGAGAAAGTCAGAATTTAAGTCTGAGTCCGAGTCAGACAAATAAACAGTCTGAAGTTGTAGAGAGTCCAAATGTAGATCAAGGGTTACCCTTGGTGGAAAGCTCCTCAGGATCAGCTGAGAATGAGTCTAAGTTCGACACCGTGTTTGGAAAGTTCTGTTTGAGAGCGAAGGTATCCTCTTTGAAACAGAAAACCAGTGGTTAAGTTTGATTTGTAAATATGGAAAAATAAGTCCATATCTTTTGTTATGTATAACCATGCAAGTTATGTATGATGATTATTTTGTGATAATTACGTTCTCATTAAGGAGGGAGAAGTGTGATATAGAGTTCCACCTAGCGGACTACTGCTCCACCTAGTGGATTATTGTGGTAATGCATCACTGCTGTTTATACAATAAAGCAAGTTCCAGATTGAAGCCATCTTGAGTGTGTGTGTTTATGATGTCGTAAAGAAGATATCACAATATTGGTATGTGTGACCAAGAGCGTGGTTGGTGGGTTTAAGTTGGGTCTTAAAGGAAGTGAGTGAGGTGGTGTGGTTTGGAGGGGAGAGAGAATTGTGAGTGTAAGAGCCAAGGTGCGGCCACAAATAGCACTTCTATGGATCTGGAAGTGCAGGGAGGGCTGTTTTGGATGTGTTGTGCATGCACGGATTGATAGAGGAACATTGGAGTAATTGAGTCTGGGAGGGTGGGATGACATTAAATGAGTGTTTTAGTGTCAGATTTGCTGAGGCAGAGACAGAGGTGGCTGATGTTACAGAGGTGGAAGTAGGCTGTCTTTGTGACAGAGAGGATTTGGGGGTCAGAAGCTCCGTTCAGAGTCAAGCAGGTTGCAAACAGTTTGATTCCACATGTGTCAGTAGCTAGGCAGGGAGCGCAGTCAGTGGTGAAGGTAAGGATTTTGTGCAGGAAGAAGAAAACATATTTTCAATTATATATCAACTTTCAAGACCTCAGGACGTCTCAAAGCGCTCTACTTCGATTTAAAAATACTTAGATTTATGCTACCCATTTTTGGAATTATTTTTTATAATGCTGATAAGCTGCGCTGTTTTTATGCTAAACTTCTGCACTACCCTGTACACATGTGGGGGCCTTGGCTTTTGCTGACCTGTGCATGAGCTGTTTGGACTTGGGTCAGCAGGAAGTGTCAGACAACCAGCTGATCAAAAATAAATTCTGTAATACCCAATCAAGTTCTCTGGCAAAATCCTTAAGACTATGTATTCGCTCTATGGTAGCTTTTTGCCTATAGCCTAGGGAATAGCCGTGTTTGAGTATCGCAACAGAACTTGAGCACATAATTTAGGTTGACACTCCAGTTCAGTCATTGCATTCTAGAAGTAATTCAATTTAAAGTGCTTTGAGATATGTGCTGTATAAATACAAGGTTTTAGAGAAATTAATGCCATAAATCTGCCACCTTCAGGCACTTGGTGCCAGTAGATCTGGTGTAACCATTGAAGTGGCAACATTTATTTTTCTTTCTATGTGGGATCATTTCACATTTCACAATATTTTTTGTAGTTCTCTGAAGGCATTCACAGAGGTAGAGAACTTTTAACACATCAGCCAATCATGGAGGAGTGAGACATGATAGAATGGAGTATATTCATTGTGCTTTGTATATATTGGTCCCCATTGCTTTATATTGCTTCAAGGAAAATTACTCCCATGCACGTTATATAAATACACATTGGGAAACAGTGGAATATAAAGCTTATTTTACTCTGGGAGGAGAAGTTTCAAAGTTCAGTTGAGAACTATAATGGGCCATTTCCAATTATCTTCCACCCTTGTGTATCTACTGTAATCCCACTGTGTTTCTTCTGTGCGTTTTGTAATTGCACGTGTATTGACAATAGCTTATATTTCCCATGGTGTATTTCCTAATTCACACTGCTATCCATTAGTTTTATTTTATGTTTATATGCAGATTAAAATACACCAAGAATCTAACTGGAGTTATACTGATAATTACTGAATTTTCATTTTTTTTTCCTGAAGGTCTTTGAGGCCCAACCAGCCCATTCCATAATTTACATCTCTGGGTCAGTGCTGAAACCAGGAATTTGATGACGAAATCCACAATGGCCAGAAACAGAAAGGAAATAAATAGTGGCAACGACTGCAAAGAATTATGCACTTATGATAAAATTATTGATTTCTACAGCATCTAATACTAAAATCACAAATGGCATTGCTTCCTGCAGAGCGAGAAACCTAGTATGCAGAATCTGTTTCAAACCAGGATTCCCACTGCTTTGAACTGCAAAAGGTCAAAACTGATTGTGCACTCGGATTTAAGTAACACAGTCTTACTGTCTGACACAGTTACTAGACAAGGACCAATGGTGCTTTCAGTTCCTATCTAACCACTGTTACCTGGGGCCAAATCAACCAGGAAGGTAAGAACCATTAGCACATAACTGCACCAATATAATCTGGAGAGACAAAATAAATATTTTGATGAATAACTTCAGTGGTAAATGATGTAGTCACTGACAGAGCTGGAGGTAAAATACTAGTTTCCTGTTGCAAATTTTTGGTTTGCACTAAATATGCTTTTGGGTCTCTCCCATAAGCAAACCCCGCATGCCCTATATTGAGGAGTTTACCTTTACTGCCAAATATCTAGTCATATGGATAGCATAGCTCATGATCATAAGAATGAAAATTGCAATCTCGTACAAGTCCCCACGTGCATCTCACTTATCTTGACCACTTAATTGTGACGAGATCTAATATTTTCAAGGAGCTGATATTTTCACAATGAACAGAGTACAGTGAATCTCACCATTGCCTCAGTGAGTGAAACATAAAAACCTAAGAAATAGGAGCAGGAGTAGACCATATCGCCCCTCGAGCCTGCTCCGCCATTCAACACGGGCTGATCCGATCATGGACTCGGGTCCACTTCCCTGCCTGTTCCCCATAACCCCTGATTCCCTTATCCATTAAGAAACTGTCGATCTCTGTCTTAAGTTTATTCAATGTCTCAGCTGCCACAGCTCTCTGAGGCAGTGAATTCCACAGATTTACAACCCTCAGAGAAAAATATTCTCCTCGTCTTAGTTTTAAATGGGCAGCCCCTTATTCTAAGATTATGCTCTCTAGTTCTAGTCTCCCCTATCAGTGGAAGCATCCACCTTGTCAAGCCCCCTCATAATCTTCCATGTTTCGATAAGATCACCTCTCATTCTTCTGAATTCCACTGAGTAGAGGTCCAACCTACTCAACATTTCCTCATAAGTCAACCACCTCATCTCCGGAATCAACCGAGCGAACCTTCTCTGAACTGCCTCCAAAGCAAGTATATCCTTTCATAAATATGGAAACCAAAACCTCACACTTTCCAACATTATACTCTATCTGCCAAACTTAGCCTGTCTATGTCCTTTTTCAAATTTGTTGCAGTATTCCAGGTGTGGTCTCACCAATACCCTGTATAACTGTAGCAAGACTTCCCTGCTTTTATACTCCACCCCCTTTGCAATAAAGGCCAAGATTCCATTGGCCTTCCTGAACACTCGTACCTGCATACTAACCTTTTATGTTTCATGCACAAGTACCCCCAGGTCCGCATTACTGCAAAACTTTGCAATCTTTCTCCATTTAAATAATAACTTGCTCTTGGATTTTTTCTGCCAAAGTGCATGACCTCACACTTTCCAACATTATACTCCATCTGCCAAATTTTTGCCCACTCATTTAGCCTATTTATGTCCTTTTGCAGATTTTTTTGTGTCCTTCTCACACATTGCTTTTCCTCCCATCTTTGTATCATCAGCAAACTTGGCTATGTTACACTCGGTCCCTTCTTCCAAGTCGTTAATATAGATTTTAAATAGTTGGGGTCCCAGCACTGATCCCTGCTGCGCCCCACTGGTTACTGATTGACAACCCGAGAATGAACCATTTATCTCAACTCTGTTTTCCGTTCGTTAGCCAATCCTCTATCCATGCTAATATATTACACCCAACCCCGTGAATTTTATCTTGTGCAGTAGCCTTTTATGTGGCACCTTGTCAAATGCCTTCTGGAAGTTCAAATACACCACATCCACTGGTTCCCCTTTATCCACCCTGTTCATTACATCCTCAAAGAATTCCAGTAAATTTGTCAAACATAACTTCCCCTTCATAAATCCATGCTGACTCTGGCTGACTGAATTATGCTTTTCTAAATGTCCTGCTACTGCTTCTTTAATAACGGACTCCAACATTTTCCCAACCACAGATATTAGGCTAACTGGTCTATAGTTTCTTGATTTTTGTCTGCCTCCTTTTTTAAATAGGGGCATTACATTTGCAGTTTTCCAATCTGCTGGGACCTCCTTAGAATCCAGGGAATTCGTAAATTACAACCAATGCATCCACAATCCCTGCCGCTACTTCTCAAGACCCTAGGATGCAAGCCATCAGGTCCAGGGGATTTATCTGCCTTTAGTCCCATTATCTTACTGAGTACCATCTCCTTAGTGATTATGATTGTGTTAAGTTCCTCCCCCCCCTATAGCCCCTTGACTATCCACTGTCGGAATATTGTTAGTGTCCTCTACTGTAAAGACTGATACAAAATATTTGTTCAGAGTTTCTGCCATCTCCATGTTCCCCCATTACTAATTCCCGGTCTCCTCCTCTGAGGGACCAACATTTACTTTAGCCATTCTTTTCCTTTTTATACACCTACAGAAACTTTTGCTATTCATTTTTATATTTCACGCTGGTTTACTTTCATAGTCTATCTTCCCTTTCTTTATCATTTTTTTAGTCATTCTTTGCTGGCTTTTACAAGCTTCCCAATCTTCTGTCTGCTCATTAGTTTTGGCCATTTTGTATGCCCTTGCTTTTAATTGGACACCGTCCTTTATTTCTTTAGTTAGCCATGGATGGCTATCTTTTCTTTTGCACCCTTTTCTCCTCACTGGAATATATATTTTTTGAGAGTTGTGAATTATTTCCTTAAATGTACGCCACTGTTCATCAACCGTCCTACACTTTAATCTATTTTCCCAGGAGTTTTCCCCCTGATTCCCATTAACTTCAGTTTTACTCGGGCTCTTTGATGCCACACTTGGTCAAATGCTGCCTTGATGTCAGCAGCAGTCACTCTCACTGGAATTCAGCTCTTTTGTCCACGTTTGGACCAAGACTGTAATGAGATCTGGAGCCAAGGCAGTTATCCACATTGTCGGGTAGATGCCAGTGTTGTAGCTGATGTGGAAAAGCTTGGCTAGAGACACGGCTAGTTTTGGAGCACGTCGACAGCCAGGATGTTGTCGGGGCCCATAGCCTTTGCTGTATCCAGTCCGCTCAGCCATTTCTTGATATCACGTGGAGTGAATCGAATTGGCTGAAGACCAGCTTCTGAGATGGATCATCCACACAGCACTCGGGTTGCAAATGCTTCAGCTTTGACTTTTGCACTCGCGAGCTGGACTCTGCCATCATTGAGGATGGGGATGTTCCTGAAGCCTCCTCCTCCCATTCGTTGTTTAATTGTCCACCACCATTCACGGCTCAATGCGGCAGGACTGCAGAGCTTTGATTGTATGAGTTTGTGGAAAAAGAGGATTGATCGCCCAAATGCCTTCTTTAATTTCATGCTTTTATGTTCAGAAGCCCTCAATTGAAAAAAATTAAATTTCCTCCTCTTTTAGAAGTAATTTTCTCCTCCTCTTCTGACACAATCATCATCATCATAGGTAGTCCCTCGAATCGTAGATGACTTGCTTCCACGTCAAAAAGTTCACAGGTGTTTCAATGAAGGACCTAAAATTCCAGGTCTGAACTGCATCCTGAAGGGATGGAAGATGCCTGGGCTTGGATTTTTTTAACATGTGGTGACCGTTGCAAATCAGCCACCACACGGATTTGACAGAGCTTGGTCTTGGCCCAGTAACAAGGATTAACCAAGACGGCTGGAGACTAATATGTCCTTACTATACAGTATAAATGCACACGAGGCCAGTTACCTTTATTATCAAGACCTCAAGAGGCAGACGGTGGGTGGAACTTCCCCTTTTATACCTGAAAGATTAGGAATGTCTCCCACAAGTTCGCCCCTTGTGGTCAGTGTTCTCAAGGTGTACAACTTAGGTCAGCTTATACATGGATTACAATGACAGTTGAATACATGGCATCACCTCCACCACCCCCCCCCCCCGCCCAAAGTCTTATTGGGATCACAGGTTAAGTCTCGCTGGTGGTTTACGTTCCCTTGTAGAGCGCCTGAGTTGGGGCTCCGGTTGTTGGGCGCTGGCCTGAGTGTCTGCTGTTTGCGGTGCCTCAGGCCTGTCCAGACTGCTCACAGTGATTGGGCTCTCCTCCACTTGGTTCCGGTGTTCAGTCACCTGTAGTGGAGTAAATTCTACGTCGTGTTCTTTCTCTGCTTCTTCTATGGGGTTGCTGAACCTCCTTTTAGTTTGATCCACGTGTTTGCGGCAGATTTGTCCATTGATAAGTTTAACTACCAAAACCCTATTCCCCTCTTTGGCAATCACAGTACCTGCAAGCCATTTGGGCCCTGCAGCGTAATTAAGGACAAAAACAGGGTCATTGACATCAATACATCGCGTCCTCGCATTCCTGTCATGGTAGTCACATTGTGACCGGCGCCTGCTTTCAACAATTTCTTTCATGGTTGGGTGTATGAGGGATAACCTGGTTTTGAGCGTCCTTTTCATTAGCAGCTCTGCGGGTGGAACCCCTGTGAGCGAGTGTGGTCGGGATCTATTGGCCAACAGGAGGCGTGATAAGCGGCTTTGTAGGGAGCCCCCTTGGATTCTGAGCATCCCCTGTTTGATTATCTGCACTGCTCGTTCCACCTGGCCGTTTGAGGCTGGCTTGAACTGTGCCGTTCTGACATGTTTGATTCCATTGCCTGCCATGAAGTCCTGGAATTCAATGCTTGTGAAGCACGGGCCATTGTCACTGACCAAGACGTCCGGTAGACCATGGGCAGCGAATATTGCCCGTAGACTTTCTACCGTGGCAGAGGACGTGCTTGAATTTAAAATGGCACACTCAATCCATTTGGAGTAGGCGTCTACTACAACCAAAAACATTTTTCCCATGAAAGGACCTGCGTAGTCCACATGGATGTGTGACCAGGGTTTGTCGGGCCAGGACCAGGGGTTAAGGGGGGCTTCCCTGGGTGCTTTGCCCAGCTGAGCACACGTGTTGCACCTGCGAACACAAAATTCCAGGTCTGCATCTATCCGTGGCCACCAAACGTGTGACCTGGCAATTGCCTTCATCATGACAATGCCCGGGTGTTCATTGTGAAGTTCTCTGATAAACACCTCTCTGCCCTGCTGGGGCATGACTACTCGGTTTCCCCACAGTAGGCAATCGGCCTGAATCGAGAGTTCATCCTTGCGCCTATGAAACGGTTTAAACTCTTCAAGGCAAGCCCCGTACGTGGCTGCCCAATCCCCATTCAGGACACATTTCTTAACTAAAGGCAGTAGCGGGTCTTTATTTGTCCAGACTTTAATCTGACGGGTTGTCACAGGTGAGCCTACGCTTTCAAAAGCTTCAACAGCCATGACCATCTCAGCATCATGCTCAACTGCCCCCTTGGTGGTGACTAATGGGAGCCTGCTGAGTGCATCGGCGCAGTTTTCAGTGCCCAGTCTGTGCCGAAGTGTGTAGTCATAGGCGGCTAACGTAAGTGTCCACCTCTGTATGCGGGCCGATGCATTCGCATTTATGGTCTTGTTGTCGACCAAAAGGGACGTTAGGGGTTTGTAATCCGTCTCCAGCTCAAATTTCTTGCCAAACAGGTACTGGTGCATTTTTTTTACTGCATATACACATGGTAGCGCTTCATTTTCTACCATCCCGTAGCCCCTTTCTACCTGGGACAGACTTCTGGAGGCATAAGCTATCGGCTGTAACTGACCATTGGCATTCACATGCTGCAACACACACCCGACCCCATAGGACAATGCATCGCACGTTAAAACAAGTTTCTTACACGGGTCATATAACGTTAACAGTTTGTTAGAGCATGTAATTTGTTATGCTCCATCAAAAGCCCTTTCCTGGCTGTCCCCCCAGACCCTTTCGCAACCTTTGTGTAGGAGCACGTGTAGCGGCTCTAATAGCGTGCTCAATTTGGGAAGAAAGTTGCCAAAATAGTTCAGGAGCCCGAGGGACGAACTCAGCTCCGTCGTGTTACGGGGTCTGGGTGCTCTCTGGATCACTTCCGTTTTGGACGCAGTAGGTCTGATCCCGTCTGCTGCTACCCTCATCCCCAGGAATTCTACCTCTGGAGCTAAGAAGATGCACTTCGCCTTTATCAGTCACAGCCCTACCCGGTCCAATCTGCATACCACCTCCTCCAGGTTGTGGAGGTGTTCTTCAGTATCGCAACCCATGATGAGGATGTCGAGTTGAAAAACCATCGTCCTTGGAATCGACTTGAGGAGGCTTTCCATATTTCGCTGAAAGATCGCGGCAGCCGAACGAATCCCGAACGGACATCTGTTATACTCAAACAACCCCTTGTGTGTCGTGATGGTGATCAGCTTCTTCGACTCACTCGCCAGCTCCTGGGTCATGTAAACTGAGGTCAGGTCCAATTTTGAAAAATGTTTGCCACCGGATAGTGTCACAAAGAGGTCCTCCGCTCTCAGTAGAGGGTACTGGTTTTGGAGTGACACCTGATTGATGGCGGCCTTGTAATCGCCACATATCCTGACCGACCCATCCGCCTGGAACACCGACCGGCATGATCGGGCTCGCCCAGTCACTGAATTCGACTGGCGAGATGATGCCTTCCCTCAACAGGCGGTCCAATTCGTCTTCTATCTTTTCCGGCATCACGTACGGCACCGCCCTGGCCTTGTGGTGCACTGACCTGGCGTCTGGGTTTATGTGAATCACTACCTTGGTCCCCATGAAAGTGCCAATGCCAGGTTAAAATAAGGAGTCAAATTTGTCCAGGACCTGTGAGCATGATATTCGCTCCACAGAAGAAATTGCATTGACATCGCCCCATTTCCAGTTCATGACAGCAAGCCAACTCCTCCCCAGTAGTGCGGGACTGTCCCCCGGGACAATCCAGGGTGGCAACCTGTTCTCCGAATCCTTGTGGGTCACGACTACCATGGCGCTGCCTAGCACCGGAATGACCTCCTTTGTTTATGTTCGCAGCAGTGCGTCAATCGGCAATAATTTTGGCCTCCTGGCCTTGGTCACCCACAACCTTTCGAACTGTTTGATACTCATCAGGGACTGGCAGGCCCCCGTGTCTAGCTCCATTGATACTGGGATGCCATTGAGGAGCACTTTCATCATTATCGCTGGCGTCCTACATAACATAAGAACATAAGAATTAGGAACAGGAGTAGGCCATCTAGCCCCTCGAGCCTGCTCCGCCATTCAATAAGATCATGGCTGATCTGGCCGTGGACTCAGCTCTACTTACCTGCCCGCTCCCCGTAACCCTTAATTCCCTTATTGGTTCAAAATCTATCCATCTGTGACTTGAATACATTCAATGAGCTAGCCTCAACTGCTTCCTTGGGCAGAGAATTCCACAGATTCACAACCCTCTGGGAGAAGAAATTCCATCTCAACTCGGTTTTAAATTGGCTCCCCCGTATTTTGAGGCTGTGCCCCCCAGTTCTAGTCTCCCCGACCAGCGGAAACAACCTCTCCGCCTCTATCTTGTCTATCCCTTTCATTATTTTAAATGTTTCTATAAGATCACCCCTCATCCTTCTGAACTCCAACGAGTAAAGACCCAGTCTACTCAATCTATCATCATAAGGTAACCCCCTCATCTCTGGAATCAGCCTAGTGAATCGTCTCTGTACCCCCTCCAAAGCCAGTATATCCTTCCTTAAGTAAGGTGACCAAAACTGCACGCAGTACTCCAGGTGCGGCCTTACCAATACCCTATACAGTTGCAGCAGGACCTCCCTCCTTTTGTACTCCATCCCTCTCGCAATGAAGGCCAACATTCCATTTGCCTTCCTGATTACCTGCTGCACCTGCAAACTAACTTTTTGGGATTCATGCACAAGGACCCCCAGGTCCCTCTGCACCTCAGCATGTTGCAATTTCTCCCCATTCAAATAATATTCCCTTTTACTGTTTTTTTTTTCCCAAGGTGGATGACCTCACACTTTCCAACATTGTATTCCATCTGCCAAATCTTAGCCCATTCGCTTAACCTATCCAAATCTCTTTGCAGCCTCTCTGTGTCCTCTACACAACCCGCTTTCCCACTAATCTTTGTGTCATCTGCAAATTTTGTTACACTACACTCTGTCCCCTCTTCCAGGTCAAGTCCTGGTATATGAACTGTATATGTGCTCCACATGAACTTACTGAATTTCAGCTTCCAGCAATTTCCCCCAGTATTTATTTGGCCTCGTAGGGTTTACATCGGGCCCGTCCTCCTCGTACATCAACCTAGCTGCAGGCTTCCTGCACATACGTGCCAAGTGACCGCTGATGTTGCAGTTTCTGCAGTTATATTGTTGATACCTGCAAGCTCTGGCTGGGTGTTTGCCTCCACACCTCCAGCATGAGCTGAAGGCCCCAGTGTTGGAAACAAAAGGTCCATTACCAGTCGATCGTCTCTGACTGTCTCTGTTACTGTCCTTAAGCGCACCATTAACAGGTGTTGATGGCCCCATTACTGGCCGTATTGTCCATTGCGAAGGTATGAATCTACCTTCAGCTAATCATTGTCTCTGTTGAATTCCCCCTTTGGGATCGACTACATGCTGGGGCATGTACGATTGCCCTTGTCTGCCTAGAGAACTGTGTGCCGCGTTAACAATGTTGACTCCCTGGTTGTTTGCCGCATTTGAGCCAAGATTTTTGCCATAAATCATTCTGGTCTTTTCCTCCCCTGATATAATTGTCTGGGCTATCAGAGCCGCCGCTTCCAAGATCAAGTCTTTGGTCTCAATCAGTTTCCTGAAAACCCCAGCGTGCAAGATGTCCTCAATAAAAAAAAGTCTCGCAGCATCTCCGCTCTGCATGCATCTGGGAACTTACATAGGCTCGCCAGTCACCGGAGATCTGCCATGAAGTTTGGAACGCTTTGCTCTTCTCGCCGCCGGTGCGTGTAAAACCGGTGCCACGCCATGTGCATGCTGCTCGCCGGCTTAAGGTGTTCCCTGATGAACTTACTGAGCTCTTCGAACATCTTGTCTGCTGGCTTCTCTGGCGCTAGAAGGTCCTTCATCAGTGAGTATGTTCTGGATCCACAAACCGTCAGGAGATGAGCCTTGCGTTTGTCGGCCGAATCCTGTCCCAACCATTCCTTCGTGACAAAACTTTGCTGTAGTCTCTCAATAAAGTCGTCCCAATCTTCACCAACACAGTACCTCTCTTTTGTGCTGCTAGTGACCATGCTCGCGTGGTTTAAATCCCAGTTTCTCGTCGCCAATGATATGTCTTTACTATACAGTATAAATGCACACGAGGCCCATACTTGAGAGAAGGTCACTCTGTGACCAGTCACCTTTATTGCCAAGACCTCAAGAGACAGATGGTGGGTGGAGCTTCCCCTTTTATACCGGAAAGTCCAGGTTAGGAGTGTCTCCCACAAGTTTGCACCCTGTGGTCAGTATTCTCAAGGTGTACAACTTAGGTCAGCTTATACATGTGTTACAATGACAGTTGAATACATGACAGAGACCAGCTCTGCTGCACGGACCTGTGCGCACACATATCGCAGTGTGGGGTGGCCCGTGCTGCCCCTGGGCCCTCGCCTCTTCTGGGCCCCGAACTCACGCCTCTCCTGGGCCCCAATCGCGTCCCTCTACAATCTCTCACCGCTCCTGCTCCCTGACCTCACTGCTCCTGCTGTATCTGCCCATGCTCCAATCACTGAGACAATAATGAGTTTTGCAATCTGCGGTAATGTGCAAATAGATCCCGGCCTTCCCTTGTTACCAGATAATGGTAACTCTGTCACTGCCAAGGGACGAGAGAATAGTTACTCTCCTGTACACTGGATGGATCACCCTGTTCCAGGCTAAATAACCCAAAACCTCAACATTGGTACAATGCACTGCTAAACTGGAATGTTCTAAAACACAGCGAGATAAATTAAATACCCACTAATTAAGTGGGGGCTATTTATCATGTTTTGCATGAGCTAAACAAACAGTTCCATGATGGATGAAAGCAATTAAAAACCATTGAAACAGGAATAAGAAAGAAAAACAACAATTCAAATGACAAAGAAGCAAATTCTGAGAGATGTAGGAATTTGTTGCAAACAATAACTCACTTTTATATCGTACCTTTAGCATAGTAAACCATCCCAAGGCGCTTAACAAAACAATCAAGTTAAGATGTTGTGCAAAAAGGATGGAAGCGACGAGAATAGTGAAAGATGTTAAACATAATAACAATTTGCATTTTGTATAGCACAATCTGTAAATATTTTATTAAAATCCTTGAGTTGATAAGACTCTCACACTTCCTTGTCCATTGAAAGCAATGGTTAACACCTGCTATTCTTCCCCCAGAAAGAATGCTGTAACCTTCTTTAAAAAACGAGATTGCCTATTTTTCTTCTTCCAGAGGTGATGGTGTAACTCCTCTGTTGCCACAATAAACATCATCATTATAGGCAGTCCTTTGAAACGAAGAAGACTTGCTTCCACGCCAAAAAAGGATGAGTTCACAGATGTTTCAATGAAGGATCTAATATTCCAGGTTCTGAACTGCATCCTGAAGGGTGGAAGATACCTGTGCGTGGATTTCTTTAACGTGTGATGGCCACGGGCTTGACAGAGCTAGGTCTTGGTCTAATGGCAAGGGTTATCCAAGACGACTAGAGACCTGCTCTGCTGCACGGACCTAGTGCGCACACATATCGCAGTGTGGGCTGGCCCGTGCTGCTCCTGGCCCCGAACTCACACCTCTCCTGGGCCCCAATCACATCCCTCCACAGTCTCTCGCCGCTCCTGCTGTATCTGCCCATGCTCCAATCACCGATCTGGACCTTTATGACGTCACTCTTCGCTGCCGCAATAAACACAGCTAAAAGAAATACCATTTCTTCCATCAAGCCAGAGCAAGGCTATGGGTACAGCAGTAGTGCGACTGACCTGTAAGTGCCATCACAGTGAAAGAGTAGTTAGGCAGAAGCACAATTCTAATAGATAAAAGTGGAGCATAAATTGAGGTAAATTGAGGTATAACTATTTACCAAAGAGGATACGACTAACTTGCTAATTTTTGTAGTACATCCAGTATCCTCAATGATTTTGAAGTCTGTGAAGGAGAGATATTTGATGTTAAAGCGAATTAATAATAATGTCCTCGGAACCAGATAATGCACAAAGTGAGCTGGAACTGATCGGAGATGCATCACTTTCAACGTCCAGGCAATGTAGTGAACCAATTAAAAAAGTAAACAGAATATGTGCATGTGCATGCCTGCATGTTGTCCAATTACCCACTGGCCACATATGGCTAGGTGACAATCTAGATGTGGCTAATTCCATTTTTCATCTGTAAATATAAAATGTAGGCAGCCAGGCTTCAGTATGGAGGTAAGATAGGAACAGGAGTAGGTTATTCAGCCCCTCGAGCCTGTTCCACCATTCAATCTGTATCTTTAATCCATTTACCTGCCATGGTTCCACATCCCTTGCCTAACAAAAACCTATCATTTTCAGTTTTGAAATTCTCACCTGACCTAGCCTCAACAGCTTTTAGAGATAAAGAGTTCCAGATTTCCACTACCCTTTGTGTGAAGAAGTGCTTCTTGACCTCACCCCTGAATGGCCAAGCTCTAGTTTTAAAGTTATGTCCCTTTGTTCTGGACTCTTCCACCAGAGGAAACAGTTTCTCCCTATTTACCCTATCAAATGCTTTAATCATCTGAACACCTCCACTCTATCATCCCTTAATCCTCTATGCTCTAGGCAATACAAACCCAGTTTACGCAATATTTCCTCATAATGTAACACTTTTTTAGTCCCTGTATCATTCTGGTGACTACGCTGCACCCCCTCCAAGGCCAATATACCCTTTCTGATATGCAGTGCCCAGATCTGAGGCAGTACTCCAGATGTGGCCTAACCAGAGCTTTATACAATTGTAGCATAACTTTCACCCCTTTGTATTCCAGCACCCTTGAGATGAAAGCTAACATTCTATTAGCCTTTGAAAATATTTGTTGTACCTGTCCACTAGTTTTTAGTAATTTCTATATATGGACCCCTAAATCATTCTGCTTCTCCACAGTTCCTAGCTTCTTGCCATTTAGAAAATACTCTGATCTATCTTTCTTGGGTCCATAGTGGATGACCTTGCATTTCCCCACGTTGAACTCCAGCTGTCAGCTTTGCGCAATCACTTAATCTTATCAATGTCCCTTTGAAACTTTCTGCTCCCATCTACACCACTTACTATGCCAGCTAACATCAGCAAACTTAGATATACAGCTACCTGTTCCTTCATCAAAGCCATTTTAAAATATAGTGAAAAACTGAGAATCCAGCACAGATCTCTGGTGCGACACCACTAGTCCTATCCTGCCATTCAACGTCTCCTACCTCCCAACCAATTCTCTACCCGTGCCAAAAGATTGCGTCCAATTCTATGTGCTTCCATTTTTCCTCACAGTCTCTTGTTGGTAACCCATACTTTAATCAGTAGGAGGATCCATAACCCACTTATTTTGATCTACTGGCCTCCTGTGATCATTTCTTTGTGTTAATATTATTCATCTCTGTTACAATAAAATAGGACAACTAGTGGAACTGTTCACCTTTTGTTTTCACAGATTTTGCTTAAAGAAAAAGCATCACTATTTGGATATCTTTTTAAAAATCAACCAGCTAAAAACAATTGGGATCAACTTTGACAGCCTTCTGATATTTTTCTGTCATTTCTGTTGCTTTAAAAATGATTTTATTTATAAATAATGATTGCTGATGATGCCTTGTGAGAATGGCAAGAAGCTATTTTTTTAATCAAATAAATGAGTTAACATCTCGGCTAGTGTTGATAATATTAACTGATGTTGATTCAGTTCCCTTTTGCTAACAGAACTGGGAAATTCTTTGAGTTGAATCTGTTAAGAACATAAGAATTAGGAGCAGGAGTAGGCCATACAGCTGCTTAGGTCTGCCCGCCATTCAATAAGATCACGGCTGATCTTTGACCGCAATTCCACTTTCCCAACCAATCCCCATATCCCTTGATTCCCTTAGAGTCCAAAAATCTATCTACCTCAGCATTGAATGTACTCAACAAATCAGCTTCCACGACAATTTGGGGTAGAGAATTCCAAAGATTCACAACCCTCTGAGTGAAGAAATTCCTCCTCATCTCAGTCTTAAATGGCCGACCCCTGATCCTGAGATTATTGTCCCCTCGATCTAGATTCTCCAGCCGGGGGAAAACAACCTCTCGGCATCTATCCTGTCAATCCCTCTCAGAAGCTTAGAGGGCTCTATTTTCCTCTTTGCCGATTTTTGGCGCCCAGGAGGATGTACAGCCGATTTTTTTGTGCCCGTTTGCGCCAAAAAAAAAATACAATTTTCGCCAAAGTAAAACGTAATTTTGCCGCTGCGGTACCCGAAGTTAAATCTGGGGGTGGAGCTTCAAGTGTGCGCCAAAAAGTCAGTGAGCATGCGCCGGGAGAAAAAAACATTTTCCACATGACGGGTGTGTCCGCGCAGCCCCAGTGAACTTCCTGGTCTGGATCAGCAGCTTGTGAGAACACATTTAGATCGGAGCTGGATCTGGACATTAAAATTTTAGCTGCAAAAGATGGATCCAAAGGAAGGGGAAGGAGAAGGGGAAGGTGGTGGTGGGGGGGGGGGGGGGGGGGGGCGGGGGGTGGGTGCAAGGGTCAAGAGAATTCAAGCAGAAGAAATTGAGCCCCTGGAGATATCATTGAGAGGAGATGGGATGTGTTTGAGAACAAAGGAAGTATGTGACAAAAGAAACTGAAACCCTCTCTACTAGCAAAGCTTTGGGAACAAGTTGCAGAAGAGTTCACTGCAGTGGGCATGACCCAAGAAGCGCCATGCAGGTCAAAAAGAAGTGACAGGACCTTGGCCAAGCAGTTACTGTAAGTATTTATGCACTGCAATTACATTTGTAAATGTGACTAATGTGTGTCTGTGTGTGTGTGTGTGTATGGTCACCAAAGCAGAATGACCGTCTCTTAAAAAGTCCTATTTTCATCTTTGCAGAGAAAAGTGTCACAGATCAACCGAGAAAGGTCAAAAACTGGAGGAGGTGCGTCAAGTAAGCTGCAACTAACAGCCGTGGGACAGAGGATCGGCGATACAATTAAATCTCACAAGAGAAGATCAATCACCAATGTTGACACTGGGCCCAGGTTACTGACAGAGGGTAAGCCCTGCCACATACTCCTGTCACTCTGCCCCCTCCCCTGCTGCTAACCAAACATCTGCTCTGTTATGTTTTGCAGATGTTGCGCAAAAGGAAGAGACAGAAGCTGAAGCAGAAGATCAGGAAGTCGTCAGTCCAGATATTCTTCATCAACTTCAGGACGAGGATGAGCTGGACAATAAAGGGCAGCAGGAAGACCCCAATGATGAGATGGTTACATTACAACTGGAGCCGGTGAACCTCCTGAGCAATACAAATGACGCAACATTTCATGGGTAGAGTTTGAGGCTGCGGGTCCCAGTGGTTTGCAGCAAGCCACACCTGGGAGATGGCCGAGGAGGGTGGGAAGGAGAGCTCAACCTGAAATGCAGGATGCAGAAGACATAGTACAGATCATGGGAATGAGTGGGGAGAGCATTGACCTATCCAGATTGCTCCTGACCACCATGGGTGGGGTGAGGGTAGAATTAGGGGGACTTTCAGTAGAAGTAGCAACACTGTCTGAGGAATGGGAGCAGTGTCGGGACAGATGAGGGAGGGGATGTCAGAGATGAGGGAGGGGATGTCGGAGGCAGCTGGTGTAGTGCCGGGACAGATTAGGGAGGGAATGTCAGAGATAGCTGCTACAATAAGTGGACACACCCACTTATCATTGCCCAACAGCAATTGGCAACATCAACTGCTGACACTCACTTTCCAATCTCCAGACCAAAGTCAGGTAGTGTGCCGAGGGTTGATCCACAGGCTGAAAAAGAGTCCGACAATGAACCCGGGCCTTCCACAATGCTGCCTGCTAGGTCTGACCCTGTCCAACCCCACCAACCTTCACGCAGAAAGCAGAAAAGACCTTGGGGTCAGGGTGAGGAAGCAGAAGTCTGAGAAAATGAGCACGGGTAGGGGTAGAGGGGCAAGAGGGGCGCACAGCGCTAAGGTCTTTGAATAAGGGGGAGGAGAGATGGCTGTAGCTAGAGCTTGCTTGTTTGTTTGTTGCTACTACTTGTTATTTTCTTAATTGACAAGTTTAAAGCTTGATACAAATTTTTTATTAAAAATGTTTAATACATCTAATTATTTTTAAATTTAAGCAGAATCCTGCACATTATTTTTTGAATGAAAGCAATATAAACCAACACAACATTACGTACATAGTGTGAAAAAATAATGTTCATCATAACAGGTGCGAAGAGTCAATACTGTCGGGCCATTTAGCCTTTAGGCAGCAAAGCGATCACGATTAGCCGCTGATGCAAGTCTCTAGCTATGGCTATAGGTGCACGAGGCCATCTCCTCCGCCGTCGTCCTGCGGGTTGAGGTGGTGGCGTGGGTTCGTCATTCTCCTCCTGCTGCTGCTGGTTCTCCTCATCCTCCTGCTGCTGCTACTGCTCCTCCTCCTCCTTGATCTTGTTGTCAGCCGCCTCGCCTCCTCTTCCTCCCCCCCACCCCACCACCTTCTCCCCTCAGGAGGATCTTCAATGTCCAGGGCCTGGCCCCTCATGGTGGGCAATTTGGGCAGCATGCAGCACACGACAGTGAACTGATCGACGTGGCGGGGGGCGTATTACAGGTAGCCTCTTGAGTGGTCCAGGCATCGGAAACGCTGCTTCAGTATGACAAATGTCCGCTCTATGATGCTCCGTGTCGTTATGTGCGACATGTTGTACCAACACTCTGGCTCAGTGTGGGGATTGCGTAGGGGGTTCATAAGCCAGGTGGCGAGCCCGTACCCTTTGTCCCTGAGAAACCAGCTGTGCCCTCTGGCAGCTCCTGACCTGACAGATATAATTATCCCCAGTTTCAGTGGGCCCAAAACGGTCGAACTATATAAGAATCTGACACTGCGAGCCCTGTCGGGCCAGAGTCAAATGCCATGAAATTCGTGGTGACCTGAAAGACGAGGAGAAAAAGGGGCATATTAGAAATGGCAGGTGCGGACTATGCGGCCGGGGTCACGGCAGTCAACACTATAGACCTACAGGCCTTGGAAGAGCAAGTCAGTACTTTAGTCCGTACTCTGAAAGGGCTGTTAGAAAGAGGAGATGATAACAACAAGCTGCAGGCCCAACTAGGCGATAGGGCCGAATGGGAGATACTGCAGGTAGCCCACACCTTGAGAGACCAAACCGCTAAGGCAAGTGGGGCCACAGTATGTGCTGGTATGGAGCATGGATGCTGGTCTCAGTGGAACATAATTTAGAACAGTTACAGAACGGGGAGGTCCTGGACTAGATAACTAACGATGTTTTTAAAACTTGGACGCTGGATAAAAATCCTAGCCAAGCCTGTCAGGTTCGGAGGAATAGCCACGCATGGGTCCCAGAGAATAGATGTGTCACTGGCCACCAGAATATAATAGGGTTCGTAGTAAGCATTCTCCAGTATAACCTTACTAACGGACAAGGTCTATATAAGGTTACAAACATAGGGGAAGTAAGAAACTAAACATGAGTAAGGTATCACAAGTTGCATCAGTATGTTATTAAACATGGGAATAAGTCCAAGAGTGTGTCTGTAACCGATTCTTAAAAGAATAACCAGGTTGTGTTATGCCGAGAGTCATTTCGGGATGGCAAGGATGACTGTGGATACGGCCAAGCAAAGGGATGTGTCCTAAGCATCACACTATGGGCATTGGACTATGAAACCACAGCAGCATCACAAGGAGACGGGCGTTGGTGCATCAGCACTACAGCTGCTAATCTGATTGTGGGAGGGGAAATAACATGCCCCATCGGACGTCCTAACTTCTGTCTGAAACCCAAACATGAAATCGACATAGAACGGTATACAATATACCCCGAGCTGGAGAAAGAAGCCATCAACGGTAGACACGATAAAAGCAGGATATAAAGGTTTTGAGGAGCTACAAGGAAAACCGATCTCTAAGTTGAGTGAAGAGCAGGTGGCATTGGAAAGGAGTGTGTTTGCACAATGAAAGACATACGTCGTCTTGGAGGAACAAATCGAAAAACTACAAAAGGACACTGACAAAGAACTGGCTGAACCACCGTGGTATGCTCAGTTTTACAATCTTGGACTAAATATGAACATACACTCTTGGATTAGCATTATATCCCATGTGTTAGTCATAGTGTAGCTGGTAGTGGTACTAGCAGAATGTGCAGGCAGATACATGAGACGCAGAATGAAAACTTTGGCTAAGGCCATTAATAAGGAACAGAGGAAGCCTTTGCTAGGTACACATAAGGGGGAGCAATCACAAAGACAGCACGAGTACCTGATATGAGTCATGAGTATCCCAATCCTATCGCCTGATCAATGAAATCGGGGCGGGAGACACACGAGTCTAGGTAGGAAAAGAAAAAAAAATGATTGGTCAAGGTGGGTATTTGGGGTAACCACCTGATCAAATGGGGGATTATAAAAGAAAAAAATTAATCAGAGGGAAATTAATCAAGTAAAGTTAAAACCATAAGTGAGGTTCACAGAAAAGACACGTGTTGCTGAACTCGATACTCTGAGAACAGAATGCTGGGGCACCTCTGCACTCATTAATCAGTTTGCTGTTATCAAGGCTAGAAAAAAGAGCAAAGCAAATAGAGACAGGATGAATTCTCCTTAGAAAGGGTCATAGATGAGGTCAAAGAACTCTCAAGAGCATTTGCCCGAGTATAAACAGCTTATAGTAAGTAGTAAAACCAAGACAAATGGTTGTGAATGTAGACAGTAATTGTAGAACAAAAAACTGCAGAGGCTAGCTAGGAATCACATAGCGTGGTACGAGATAACGGGAGACAAAGTCTGATTGAGGACACTCTAGCTGTGTTTGTTAAACTTATTCAAGGACGAAAGACTAACACCAAACAAATGGGTTTGGAGGAGTTCACAGAAATGATGTAGCACGTGACTAATCAGATGAGGGGCCACAGTACTTAATTGCTGGAATTATATGTACCAATAAAACCACTGTAATTGTATTGACCAATTTAATCATCGTAGGTAGGTGAGGACTCATGACACGTTAAGGGAAACAACCAATGGAACACTTCCGCACGTAGCTTCATGATTTTGTATGTATTTTGACTGTATAAAAACAATAACCCGACAATTGTTTGGGGAGAACAGCTGGTTTGGGTCACCAAGTTACTGAACTCATGTAGAAGCTGTCTCTCCCTCAATCGAGTACTTAATAAACGATTCTTTTCTCCAAAACAGACCTGTGTCGAGTATCTGTGCAAGACTATCAGCAGACCAGGGTCATTGGAGGGAGCAGCTGCTGCAGGAGGCTGATGGCTGTGAAGCCAGGTCGCTGATTGCAGTGCGGGCAGGCACAACAGGAGAGGCGAAAGAGTGGCAAGAGTTTGCAGATGGAAGTGACCGGGGCCCAGGAGAGGCGTGAGTTTGGGGTTCAGAAGAGGCGAGGGCCCAGGAGCAGCATGGGTCAGCCCACACTACAATATGCGTACGCGCTAGGTCCGTGCAGCAGAGCTGGTCTCCAGTCATCTTGGGTAATCCTTGCCACTGGACCAAGACCTAGCTTTGTCAAGCCTGTGTGGTGGCTGGTGTGCAACGGCCACCACATGTTGAAAAAATCCACGCACAGGCATCTTCCACCCTTCAATATGCAGTTCGGGATCTGGAATATTATGTCCTTCATTGAAACACCTGTGAACCCATCCCTTTTTGGCATGGAAGCAAGTCATCTTCATTTCAAGGGACTGCCTATGATGATGATGATGACTTTCCCACCTAGCTTTGTATCATCTTCAAATTTGGATATATTGCACTTGGTCCCTTCACCTAAGTCATTAATATAGATTGTAAATAGCTGAGGCCCCAACACTGATCCCTGTGGCACCCCACTAGTTACAGCCTGCCAACCTGAAAATTACCTGTTTATCCCTACTCTTTTTTTATCCATTAACCAATCCTCTATCCATGCCAATATATTAACCTCAACCTCATGAGCCCTTATCTTGTGTAGCAACCTTTTATGTGGCACCTTATTGAATGACTTTTGGAAATCCAAATATACTACATCTACTGGTTCCCCTTTATCCACCGTGCTAGCTACATCCTCAAAAAACTCTAATAAATTTTTCAAAAGCAAATTCATAAAACCATGTTGACTCAGCCTAATCATGCTATGATTTTTGAAGTGCCCTGATAGCACTTCTTTAACCATAGATTCCAGTATTTTCCCAATGACTGATGTCAGGCCTGTAGTTCCCTGTTTTCTCTCTCACTCCTTTCTTGAATAGCGGGGTTACATTTGCTACCTTTCAATCTGCTGGGACCATTCTAGAATTTAGGACATTTTAGAAGATCACAACAAATGCATCCACTATCTCTGCAGCCCCTCTTTTAGAACCCTAGGATGTAGGCCATCAGGCCCAGGAAATTTGTCGTCTTTTAGTCCCATTAGTTTATCAAGTACTTTTTTCTACTGATAGTAATTACTTTAAGTTCCTCACTCTTATTAGCCCCTTGGTTCCTCATTATTTTTGGTATGTTTTTTGTGTGTTCTACTGTAAAGACAGATGCAAAATATTTGTTTAAAGTCTCTGCCAATTCCTTATATCCCATTATAATTTCACCTGTCTCAACCACTAAGGGACCAATGCTTACTTTTGCTACTCTTTTCCTTTTTACATACTTGTCAAAGCTCTTACAATCTGTTTTATATTTCTTGCTAATTTACTCTCATTCCATTTTCTCCTTTTTTTCAATGTTTTGGTCATCCTTTGCTGGTTTCTAAAGCTCTCCCAATCCTCAGGCTTTCTATTATTTTTCAGAACATTGCAAGTGTCTTCCTTTAATCAAATACTATCCTTAATTTCTTTGGTTAGACATGGATGGATCACGTTTCCTGTGGAGTTTTAAATTTCTCAATGGAATGTATGTGTTGAGAATTTTGGAATATTTCTTTAAATGATTGCCACTGCTTATCTACTGTCATACTTTTTAACCTAATTACCCAATCTACCTTGGCCAACTCACCCCTCATACATACGTAATTGGCTTTGTTTAAGTTTAAGATTCTTGTTTCTGACTGAAGTATTTCACTCACAAACTCAATGTGCAATGTTATCATATTATCATCACTCTTCCCCAGACATCCTTTCAATGAGATTACGAATTAACCCTTTCTCATTACACAATACAAGATCTAAAATAGATGTTCCCTGGTTGGTTCCATTATGTATTGTCCTCGGAAACTGTTTTGAGTGCATTCCATGAACTCATCCTCCAGACTGCGTTTGCCAATTTGATTTGCCCAGTCTATATGAAGATTAAAATCCCCCATAATTATTGCATTGCCTTTGGTACAAGCTCCTGTTATTTGTTGATTCAAAAGGTATAGTTTCTGTTTGGGGGCCTATAAACTACTCCCACAAGTATTTTCTGCCCCTTGTCACTTTTTATCTCCACCCATACGAATCCTATTACCTGATCTTCCGAGCCAAGATCCTTTCTCTCGACTGTCCTTATGACATCCTTTATTATCAGGGCAATGCCCCCTCCTTTACCATTTTGCCCAGCTTTTCTAAATGTCAAGTACCCTGGAATATTTAGCTCCCAATCTTGGTCAATGTGCAACCAGGTCTCTTTAATGGCTATTAGATCAAATGTCATTTATCTCTATTTGTGCCATTAATTCATCTACCTAGTTACGAATGCTTCATGCATTCAGATAAAGAGCTGGTATGTTCCTCACCTCTTTCTCTTCCCTCATGCAATATCTCCCTCAAACCACAAGCCTTTCCCATTTTGCATTAAAGTGTAGTGTCTCCATTCCTTGCTCCCTTCCTGCCCCCTCCCCTAAACTTAACCACATTCTTGTGCCTTTATGCTTTCAGATGATGAGCCAGCACTGCAGCAGCCTGTCCCTCAGCCTCCCAGTGAGCGCGATGAGGGAGACGAGGACGAAGGACAGGAGACTCTAGCTCAGACACAGTCACCTCAGCAAGGCCCCTGAATCTGGGGAGACAACGTTGGTGGAGGAGGCAATGTTCCAGGGCTTTGATGAGGGTGATGCTCTAGGACCCAAAGGCATGCAGCAATGCCACAAGTCAAAGGAAGCTCGAGGGCCTGCTCCCCAGAGCACGGGTTCTGCTCAGCTGAGGACCTCGACATGGAGGCTTTGGCCAGACGGTCAGCGGGCATGCACGGGCAAGGGTGCCTGAAAGCATGGATGCACTTGTTAGGAGTTTGGAGGGTGTCCGCCTCCAGCATTATGCATGTCTCCCAGCACAACTTCGAGCCCAACCTTGGCAGCTTGCAAAGCATGGTAGACCCGCAGAGAGAAGGTGGGGACACACATAGACCTCTTGCCACGTGTCATGGGTGAGGTAGCAGCAGCTATTTCAGCACAGGCCGAAGCCACGCGACAGCTTACTGCTGTAATGGAGTCAATGGTTGATGGCATCCAATCTCAGTTTGCTCTCATGCAGACTCAGATTGATGCCACGTAAGCACTGACTGCTGCCATCATTTCTGGGATCCCCTTAGTCCAACAGGTGCCGCAGAAGGCCAGCAATCTGTTCTCCAGCAGATGGCTCCGGGTTCTGAGGCACTGCCCCGGGGGAGTGGCAGTGTGTCGGTTGAAATGGAAGGTGCTGTTCTCTCTCAGGATGACAGCATTCCGGCCCCCACCACTGCCACTTCCCCATTGCACTTGGCGCTGTCTGCACCCCAGCGTCGGAGACTGGTGCCTCCCAGCCTGAGGTGGTGCTGTCTGCAGCCGGGCCTTCCAGGCCCAGAGCTGGTCGAGGGCGTACCACAAGGCCATCTGCGATCTTTGTGTTGCTGAGTGAGTAGCCTGCTACCAGCCTTGCCGCAGGCACTGGGGCCCCATTAAGGAGGTGCAGTAGGCCAGGAGGGGGGAAAGGACCGGGAGGGAAATATAGCAAAAAAGGGAAGTAACCCGCTTTTGTTGACATGGCTAGATGATTACTTTGTAATTTTTGTTATTTTTGACTAGAAAATGGTTGTTTAGACAAATTTATTGTTGTTATTGTTGTTGTTGGTTGTGGTACGTATGGGTGATGTTGGGGGTTGTAATAAATGGGTCATTTTAAAGTTCATATTTGGTCATGTTTTTAATTTGCCATGTGCAGGGTGATAGGCTCGTCTTTGTGCACATAGCCCTTTGTTGGTGCAGCCTAATCGCCATGTGATATGTGCTTTAGTGGAAACGCTGCATAATGAGGTGTTGACACACCGCCCTTGCAGAAGCAATATCGGCACGCTCCCTCCTCTATTGCTGCTCCTCCTCCTCCTCCTCCTCCTGAGGTGCTCCTGCATTCTCTGCTAGCAATGAATGGGCCCTCTCAATGGCCAAGTTGTGTAGCATGCAGCACACAGCAACAAAAAGGGAGACTCGATCAGGGGAGTGCTGCAGGGCTCCCCCAGAGCAATCAAGCATCGGAACCGTTGTTTGAGCACCCCGATAGTCTGTTCGATGAGGTTCCTGGTAGCGACATGGCTCTCATTATATGCGTGCTCAACAGGAGTGTTGGGGTTGCGGAGGGGTGTCATCAACCAGGTGGCGAGTGCATAACCCTTGTCCGCGAGCAGCCATCCGCGAGCTCCATGTGGTGGGGTTGGAAAAGTCCTGGGAAATTTGATTACAAAGCTAAACTTCTGAACCAATTCAAAAACACTGCTGCTTTCAAAAGCACCTATCCGATTTCATTAGTGCTTTTAAAACAGCCATTTTGATGACACAAAATACTGTTAGCCCATGTTACACCATTAGTTCATGGAAGTTGCCAGAAGAAAAATCAAAACACTTTCTGAAGACATTGTGGATAAAGGTGGTCTGTCGCTGGATGAATGGGTTCTGCCAGGATAGCGGGCATTGACGGCGAGGATGAGCTGCCTGTGGTCGCACACCAACTGAACATTCATAGAGTGGTAGCCTTTGCGGTTAGGGAACACCTCTGCGTTGTGTTAAGGTGCTGCATTGCTATGTAGGTGCAGTCAATGGCACCCTGAACCATGGGGAGCCCACTATCCTTGCCAATCCACATGTGCGTTCCTGCTGCTTCTCCCTGGACATGCTCCATGTGATGTAGTCCCTCCTCCTGCCGTACAGCAATGCACTGCAAACTGTGAAATGTTAGCTATATCCCGTGCTGTAGCCTGGAAGGAGCCGCCAGCGTAGAAATTGAGAAGTACTGTGACCTTGACTGCTACTGATAGTGAAGTGGTATGAGGCTCGAGGTCTTGGTGCAAAAGGTGACTCAACTCTGTGACCACCTCCTTGCGGAAGCGTAGCCTTCTAAGGCACTGCTCTTCTGACAGGTGAATGTACGCGAACTGCTCCCGGAAAAACCCTGGGAGTGTAAGGCCTCCTGTTGCAACATCTGCGGGCTCTCCCCCTGCCGTTGGGCCCATTTGGCACGATATGTCTCTGGAGTCGCCGCCTTAAAAGTAGATGCCGGATGCCAAGGTGCATTGCCAGGACCGCCCCCATGACTGAGTGAAAGCAGCAGGTCCAAAAGTTGTGAGATATGCTAATGACCAAACTGTAACACCAGAAACAAAGCAACTATGTTGGCAATCTGAAAGCATTCAAAACTGTGGTGTTCCTGCACCTTACTACAAATTCACACGAGGCATGTACTGCAGACACAGTCACTACGTGACCTTAACCTTTATTCCCAGGACCAAGGAGTGCTGACCCTGGGTGGGACCTCCCCTTTTATACCTGAAAACCCAGGTGAGGAGTGTCTCCCACAAGTTCACCCCCTGTGGTCAGGGTGTGCATTTCTAGGGTATAAGTACAGTGTACAGGAGTTGCATGAAGGTTACAGTTACATGAAAGTTACCGTTGCATGATGGTTACATACATGACATCACTTCCCTCCCTTACGTCTTTTTGTGTCAAAGGTAAACTCTTTCAGATGGTCGACGCTCTCTCGTGGAGCGCCGCAGTTGTGGCTCTGGTGGCTGAGCCTTGGCATGCGTCTCTGTCACCTGAGGTGATTCCGGCCTGTCCGGGCTGGCCGCAGGGTCTGTGCATGCTGTGGACTGTCCTTGTTGCTCGTCCGCTGGCAGTGGTGTGGGTGCCATCTCATGCTCTTCTTCAGGTTCCTCCGTGTCTATGCTGAACCTTTTCTTTACTTGGTCCAAGTGTTTGTGGCATATCTGCCCATTGTTTAGTCTGACCACCATGATCCTATTCCCTTCTTTGCCAATTACTGTGCCCTCGAGCCACTTGGGTCCCAAAGCATGGTTAAGAACAAATACCAGGTCATCCATTTCTATACACCTCGCCCTTGAGTTTCGATCATGGAACTCGGTTTGGGACTGCCGCTTGTCCTCAACAATGTCTGCCAGGGCTGGGTGAATGAGAGACAGCCGCGTGTTAAGCATGCGTTTCAAGAGGAGTTCCACTGGCGGGACTCCCGTGAGCGAGTGCGGGCGGGACCTGTAGGCCAGCAGGAGGCGCGCTAGGCTGTAATGAAGGGAGGGTCCTTCGATGTGTAGCATGCCCTGTTTTATGACATGGACCGCACGTTCCGCCTGGCCATTGGAAGCCAGCTTGAACGGCGTTGTCCGGACGTGTTTGATACCATTGCCCGACATAAACTCCTGGAATTCATGGCTGGTAAAACACGGCCCATTGTTGCTGACCAGGATGTCCGACAAGCTGTGGGTTGCGAAAACCGTACGCAGACTCTCCACGGTGATGGATGTCGTGCACGAGTTTAATATGATGCACTCGATCCATTTCGAGTATGCATCGACAACGATCAGGAACATTTTCCTCATGAACGGGCCCGCATAGTCTACGTGAATACGTGACCATGATCTGGTGGGCCAGGGCCACGGGCTGAGTGGGGCCTCCCTGGGGGCATTGCCCAGCTGGGCACACGTCGTGCACCTGCGAACCCAGTGTTCCAGGTCTGAGTCAATCCCCGGCCACCATACACGTGATCGGGCAAAGGCCTTCGTAACACGATGCCAGGGTGCTCACTGTGGAGTTCCCTGATGAACGCTTCCCTTCCTTTCTGAGGCATGATTACCCGGCTGCCCCATAGCAGGCAGTCGGCTTGGATGGAGAGCTCATCCATCCGTCTCTGAAACGGTCTGACCTCCTCGGGGCATGCCCCGTGTGCGGGTGCCCAATCCCCAGTCAGAACACATTTCTTTATCATGGATAGGGGGGGGGGTCTCTGTTGGTCCAGAGTTTGATCTGTCAGGCTGTGATAGGGGAGCCTGCGGTGTGAAAAGCCTCAACGGCCATGACCATCTCAGCGCTCCGCTCCGACGCCCCCTCAGTGGTGGCCAGTGGGAGGCTGATGAGCGCATCAGCGCAATTCTCGGTGCCTGGCTGGAGCCGTATGGTGTAGTCATACGCAGCCAGCGTGAGAGCCCATCGCTGTATGCGAGCTGACGCATTGGCATTGACAGCCTTGCTGTCGGACAACAGGGATGTTAACGGCTTGTGGTCCGTTTCTAGCTCGAACCGTCTACCGAAAAGGTACTGGTGCATCTTTTTCACACTGTAAACACAAGCAAGTGCTTCCTTTTTGACCATGCCATATCCACGCTCTGCCTGGGAGAGTGACCTGGAGACACAAGCCACCGGTTGGATTCGGCCGTCATCATTACCCTGCTGTAACACACACCCAACCCCGTAGGATGATGCATCGCACGTTAAAACCAGTTTTTTACAGGGGTCATACAAAGTCAACAGTTTGTTAGAACACAGCAGGTTCCTCACCTTATTGAAAGCCCGTTCTTGACAGTCCTCCCAAAACCATTCACAACCTTTACGCAGGAGCATGTGTAACGGCTCCAACAATGTGCTTAAGTTCGGCAGAAAGTTCCCGAAATAGTTCAAAAGTCCCAGGAATGATCGCAATTCCGACGTGTTGCCGGGCCTGGGCGCCCAGTGGATCACTTCCGTTTTTGATTCAGTGGGCCGGATCCCATCTGCGGCAACTCTCCTGCCCAAAAACTCGACCTCTGGGGCCAAAAACACACACTTGGCCTTTTTCAGCCGCAAGCCTACCCGATCCAGTCGGCGTAGCACCTCCTCCAGGTTGTGGAGGTGTTCCTCGGTGTCTCGACCCGTTATAAGGACGTCGTCTTGGAATATGATTGTTCCAGGGATGGACTTGAGCAAGCTTTCCATGTTTCTTTGAAAGATAGCCGCTGTCGAATGCCAAACGGACACCTGTTGTAGATAAATAATCCCTTGTGCGTCGTGATGATGGTCAGAAGCTTGGATTCTTCAGCCAGTTCCTGAGTCATGTAGGCAGAAGTGAGGTCCAGCTTCGTGAACAGTTTGCCACCTGCCAGCGTGGTAAAAAGGTCCTCTGCTCTCGGGAGCAGATATTGATCTTGCAGCGACACTTGGTTGATGGTGACTTTATAGTCGCCACAAATCCTGACCGAGCCATCTGCTTTAAGGACAGGAACAATGGGACTTGCCCAGTCGCTGAATTCAACGGCCAAAATTATGCCCTCTCTGAGCAGCCTGTCCAATTCACTTTCAATTTTCTCACGCATCACATACGGCACCGCTCTGGCTTTATGGTGCATTGGTCTGACGTCCGGGGTGATGCATATCACTACTTTGGTGCCCTTGAACATTCCGACACCGGGTTGAAACAGTGACCCGAATTTTTGTAGGACCTGTGAGCATGAGCTTCGCTCTACAGATGAAATGGCATGCACATCCCCCCATTTCCAATTCATCTCAGCTCGTCAACTCCTCCCAAAGAGCGCGGGGCCATTTCCCGGGACGATCCAGAGTGGCAGCCAGTTCTGTGATCCATTATGTGTTACCACCAAGTTTGCACTGCCTAGCACTGGGATGATCTCTTCAGTGTATGTCCGTAGAAGCATGTCAATGCGTTCCAGTTTGGGCCTGCAAGCTCTGTGTGGCAATAGTCTCTCAAATTGGTGGGCGCTCATAAGTGACTGGCTAGCTCCCGAATCGAGCTCCATGCGCACCGGGATGCCATTCAATAAAACTTTCATCATCATGGGTGGCATTCTAGTGCATGAGCTGTGGACGTCAGCCACATGAACCCGCTGAACTTCAGCATCCATGGCTTTTCCCCAGGCATCATCCTGCATTGCAGGCCCCTCGTCTGGTTCCTCTGTCTCGCAGATCAGCCTCGCTACAGCCTTTTTGCACTACCTGGCCAAGTGTCCACTGACGTGACAAATCCTATAGGTATATTGCTGAAACCTGCAGCTTTGCGCAGTATGTCTATCCCCGCACCTCCAGCATGAGCTGAGATTGTTGTTAACAAAAGGACTGTTACCAGGCATTCCTCTCTGATTGCCCATTTGGTTGTTTCTAGGCACTCTGATGGTGGGTGTATTGTTCCTCGTGATGGCGTGAATTGCCGATCCCCTCTCCATTGTCCCTGTTGCGGGCCCACCATGGAGTCTGTTGCAGCCTGAGCGGTTTCGAAATGCCCTTGCCTGCCTGCGGGGTCCCGAGCCGCGTTCACCATGTTAACTCCCTGGTCCATCACCATGTTGGGACAGGGCTGCGCACGTAAATTAGCTTGGTCTCCTCTTCCCCTACCATGAAGGTCTGAGCTATCAATGCCGCCCCTTCTAAAGTCAAGTCCTTGGTCTCTATGAGCTTCCTGAAAATCCCGGCATGATTAATGCCCTCAATGAAGTAATCCCTTAACACCTCCCCACTGCAAGCGTCTGTGAACTTACAGAGACTGGTCAAGTGCCGCAGGTCCGCAATGAAGTCCGAGATGTTTTGTCCCTCCCGATGTCGGTGTGTGTAGAACCGGTGCCGAGTCATGTGTACGCTACTCGCCGGCTTGAGATGCTCACTAATCAGCTGGCTGAGCTCTTCAAAGGACTTGTCCGCTGGCTTTTGGGGTGCGAGCAGGTCTTTCATCAGCGCATATGTCTGTGTCCCGCAGCTGGTCAGTAGATGCGCCCTCTGCTTGTCGGCTGCTGTTGCTCCCAGCCAATCCTTCGTGACAAAGCTCTGCTGGAGTCTCTCCACGAAGTCGTCCCAGTCCTCACCCACACAGTAACGTTCCTCTGTGCTACCGGTGGTCATCCTCGTGGTTCGGTGATTCCCGTTTCTCGTCGCCAAATGTGGTGTCCCTGCACCTTACTACAAATTCACACGAGGCATGTACTGCAGACACAGTCACTACGTGACCTTAATCTTTATTCCCAGGACCAAGGAGCGCTGACCCTGGATGGGACCTCCCCTTTTATACCTGGAAACCCAGGTGAGGAGTGTCTCCCACAAGTTCACCCCCTGTGGTCAGGGTGTGCATTCCTAGGGTATAAGTACAGTGCACAGAAGTTGCATGAAGGTTACAGTTACATGAAGGTTACCATTGCATGATGGTTACATACATGACAAAAACATTCTCTGGGAAGGTAGCAATCAATCTGACCTCCTAATGACCCAGCTGCTCATTGCCTGATATATCACTGCGGTAGCACCAATACCATTTGTGAGCGCCTGGTTTTGCTGGCATGATTCGTGCCGAGTGGTAAATGCAGCGAAAACAATCAATATTGTGATCGGGGTGCTAGTGGGGCATTACACACTCATGGACGTCACGGTCTCATTGGCGCAGCATTCCCTGCCGCTAGTTTATGCGCCACCGCTAAAACACTATGCAAGTTGTCGAGTGGCGATAATATCGCTGCACCCGGGCAGTAAGCCTTTAACGCCCCAGTAGCGCCCTTCGCCAGTGCTAAAAGTTGGCGCTAATCTAGTCAGGTTATCGTCCCTGGTGTTTATTCAGGGAAAATGGCCTTTGGCATTTGTTTAGAACAGCTTCACTATCATAAGATCATTTCATACAGTTTTTTTTGTTCAACACCCTATTTTCTTCATGCGTTTTACTCTCTCTTTCCCTGTCAGTGTGCTTGGGTTGGGTCATGTGTATTTTCATGGCGAAGAGGATAAGCAGGCAACTCGGTCCCAGAACTCTGCAATGTTACTTGGAATTCCCTACTGGGAGATGCTCCAGAGCAATCCAGGGTCACTCACCAGCTCACGCCAAGAACTACACGTGGCTCATTGCAAATACTAACCCCCACATTCTATCACCCATGTCAGTGCCAACAGCGCTCACTGTTGGAACACAGATATTCAAAAAAATTCAATTGAAATAGATGTCAGAGAAAGGATGTTAAAGGTATTATTTGCTTTATAAATAGCCAAAACACGGCCTGCTGAATGATCAAATTCCAGCAGCTTTCTATTGTTCGTTTGAGCACTATAGAAAATCGTAGCTTAACAAATGTTTCCTTTGTAGCCACGATACCCACATTGAATAAAAGACCTAAGTTAACCAGTAAATCCCTGTGCTTATATTGAACTATAGGGGAGTCAAGGGTTATGGGGAACAGGCAGGAAAGTGGAGTTGAGGCCAAGATCAGATTAGCCATGGTATTATTGAATGGGGGAGCAGGCTCGAGGGGCCTTATGGCGTACTCCTGCTCCTATTTCTTACGTTCTTATGTATATATATATTACACTGCTCAGTGCTACTATATGCTGCTGTCTCACAATATAGACAATTCTTACTATAAAGATTGCATTACATTCTGCACCTGCAGGGTAAGCAGGCAACTAGGTCCCAGACTCTACAATAAAACAGTTTTGGTATTCAGTTCCAAGGGTTCGTGGGCGATATTTTACACTTTTGTGCTTATCGCCCAAAAATGGGCGTTATTTCTGGCGTGGGCGGTTAAAAAGGGTTTTCAGATCGCCGGCTTCTCGTCCATTCTCAAAGCACCTAGTCTCCATTTTTGAAAATGGGCATGACCGCGAGAGATATAAAATGGGTGGCAGCATTACATTTTTTTGACCTTCTGCCGTAAAGAGTGGCCGTCCTTAGCAACAGCATGGCAATGCTCGATTCCCGTGATTCAAGAGGTCAAGGGTCATCATAATATGCGCAGAAGAGAAAACAGAGAGAGAGGGAGATCAGAGGGACTGAAGGCATGTGTGGGTGTGGTGTGACGCTTTGGGAGGAATGAGGGAGACTTCAGAGCTTCACAGCAAATAGGGAAACAAAAATTAGCTGTTACCAACCACATATTTGCCCGAATTTGGCATATAATGGAGAAAGAGGAGGAGGCATCACAAAACGCTGTGGAGACTGACGCTAGCGAGGTGGGAGAGGAGTACATTGGAGGGCACAAAAGAGCGAGGAGGTTCTCGGACGAGGCAAATGCCTCTCTCCTGTAGGAGGTCGAGTTACGCTGGGGTGATTTAACCCAGGGAGGGCATGGGAAGCCCACCCCATAGGCCTACCAGAGGATATGGACTGAGATAGGAGAGGTGGTCTCGTCAGCGACCAACGAGGTGCATGAGGGGAACCAATGCTGCAAACGATGGAACGACGGTGTGGGATCTGCAAGCGTAAGTATTACATTTATTTTCATGTACTTATGTATTTATATAATTTGATTTGTAACAGTCATGAGTCACTGTCAGCAGATGTGAGGTCTTCCACTTTTACCGGGAATGTTTTACTCAAAGCCTGTGGTCACGCTGCACATCTTTAGGTAAAGAATGATAATTATCATAATAAGCATGATTAAATCTGTCGGTTATGGGTTGTATCAGCCTCTGTGACAATACCTAGCAATGATATCATGCAATGATTTCATGCAATGTCGCCTGATCACCTTTTACAGAAGAAGCTATCGATGATGAGGTCCATGCAGACGCAAACGGTTGAGATGGAGGAGCAGCTGCTCGCATTCGTGGGGAAGCACATCCGGACAGCCACGGAAGCATCTTCAGATCCTGAAGTGATGCTACGTGAATAAAGTTTACACCATTGCGTGATGTAAAGTCAATAGATGCCACACCCACTCTTATCCGAACAATCATATATGATAGATGATTTCTTAAATTGTCATAGAAATAATGCTGGCCTAATGATAATCATTGCAATGCAAATGTGTTGATGGTCGTGAAATGTGATGTCTGTGATGATTTTGAGAGCGGTGGTGCTTTTGTCGTGCATATGCTGTGGGTAGCACTGGACTCACCTTGTGACCCTAGCACCCCCTTCTCCTCTAATAACCTCATTTGTGTTTTGCAGCTCAGCCAGCAGTGCGGCCCCAGGCAAGACCACAGAGGCCAGAAGGTGGGGGCGCGGGGCCTGGCTCTCCGGACGATCCTGCATCTGGTGCTGAGGAACTCCGATTCTCGCCCGTCAATCCGCTGGGTCTGTTCTCCACAGATGAGAGCGCGGACTTTGAGGAACCTGCATTGCCACACTCCAGAAGCCATTCCACCCCAAGGCCATCTAGTGGTGCACCGATTATTCTCACCTCCACTCTGGGGGTACCAGCCCCAAGCACCTCGCCACAGGGCACCCCATTTGTCCCTAGGATGGCGCCGACCCCGCGGAGGCCTCATGGACACGGCAGGCCTGTTCCACGAGCGCCACATGAGAGTGGAGAGATGGTACAGTTGTCCAGGAGGACTGTAGACATTGGTGACCAGCTCATCGAAGCATGGGGGGCATATCCCGACAGCTGGCCACCATGACTGAGCACATTCCGCGGATGGCGGAGGCCCTGGATGCGATAGCCAGGAACACTGCTGACACAGGTCTCCCAGTGGTCCCAGAGCGCGGCACTCCACCCCTAGGTTCCGCACCACCACTGGAAACAACAGATGAAAGTAAGGACCAAGATCCTGCTTTGCATCAGAGAATGTTGCCCGCTCGGCACCCCCCACTTCCGTACCCGTGCAACCAATGCCCTCATCCCCCTAATGAGGCACCGCCTGAGGAGCTCCTCGGCCAGGGGCCATGGAGCGAGGAGGGGAAGGGGTAGATGTGGGGAGAAGAAGGGGAGGGGGGAAAGAAAGTGAGGTGCATGTCTGCAGGTGATGACTGTGTTATATCTCCATCTGGGTGTATGCAATTTGTTGTAATGTATGGGGGGAGGGGACCACCCTCCTGCTTTGCCTTTGTATTCTGTGTTGCTGGACATGTTGAACATTTGATTGATGTCAATGGTGGAAAAAGTGGGGTGTGGGCAGGGGTTGGGTGTTATTGCCTGTGATACTTATGATTTCAGACCAATGGTGGTATAAAAAATGTTTTATTGAACATAACCTTATTTGCGCATTGTCTCAAATAGCTGGACTGTTACACACTGGTGATTCCTTAACATGAAAGGGTTAAATAAAACTTAACTTCAATCAACGTAAACTTTAACTAGCACCAAGTTGATGGGCACCATTGATGTCTGAGCTGCACACACAGAACAGTGTATCAGTGTTGTCACTCACAGCAACGTTCTTTCAGGCAAATCGTTCAGATATCAGCTCCTCATGTAAGAGTCTTGCAGCTATGTAGCCACCACGGGTCCTTTCCTGTGGTCTGGAGGGGGTGGTGGGCATGGTTGCATAGCCAGCCTGATTGTCTGGCCCTAGGTCAGTGTCCAGCCCCTCGTCCTCCTCTTCCTCTCTCTCCTGAGGTGGAGCATCAGTGCCTTCTGGTAATTCTTGGCTTCTCCTGATAACCAGGCTGTGCAGCATCGAGCACACGACCACGCATTTAGCTACTTGCTCAGGGTTGTATTGTAGTTCCCCTCCTGGGTGGTCAAGACATTTGAAGCACTGCTTAAGTACAGTTATTGTTTTCTGGACCACATTGCGTGTGTCTCTGTGACTCCGGTTGTATCGCTTCTCGGCCTCGGTATGGGTGTCACGCGGGGGGTCATCAGCCAGGTGGCTAGGCCATATCGGTTATCACCAAGCATCTAGCATTGTCCTTGTGGCTGACTCTTAAAGATGTCAGAGGTAGTGCTCTCACGCAGGATGTGAGCCTCATCGAAGGTGCCCGGACATTTGGCATTTACTGCCAGTATGATCTGGCCGTGGTCGACAACTAATTGGACTTTCAGGGAGTGAAATCCTTTTGTGTTACGAAAACACTCTGGATCCTGAGAAGGTGCCCGCATGGTGATGTGAGTGCACTGTATAGCTCCCTGCACCCTGGGGAACTTAGCAATGTGCTAGAATGCTCCAGCCCTTTCAGTATGAGCCTCAATGGCCATAGGGAAGCTGATAAAGTCCATCCTTCTCCCTGACCTGTCTAATGCAGCGATGGGTTGCATGGTGAGACAGAGGGCATATCTCGACCATGGAGGTCCTAAAGGAACCGGATGCATAGAAAGACAGTGCTATGGTGACATTGACTTTGACCGACACTGATGTCCTGATGGCAGGCTGCATATGTGGCCTGATGAGCTCACATAGTTCATTGATCACCACCTTGTGGAAGCGCAGTCTCCGAAGGCAGGTGTGGTTGGAGACGTCGAGATAAGACCTCTTTTCCCTGAACGTGCGAGGTGTGTATGGTCTAGCCCTCCTCCTCATTCTTGCACGTCTTAAATTGGGCACATAATGATGTGCATCACACATTGAGCCATCTGCACTCTGCAGCATCTGCGTATTAATCGATGCACGCTGAGAAATGGCTGGCCCCATTGCAATGAAAGTATAATAGCGATTGATCAGAAGCAATAATTTCCTCACTAAAATACACCTAGAGTAAACCCCCAATAGTCCAGAGTCAGAAAATAGGTCTGTTGAGATGGTCACTTCACCTGAGATGAACTCCAGAGTCAATGCAAACTCCCCCGAAGTTGAAGCAGCTTTTTGAATGAAGCGACTTGCGATTTTAAAAATGGCAGCCACACCATTGGCTTTAGTTCAGAAAGTTCCACTTTTTCTGGGCGGTTTTTTGGGCGAGCGATATTGTGGGTGATATGTGTGCGAGGTGGTGAAAGTGACGCTGGGCGATCTCCTGGGCGTTAGTTTCGCCAAATGTGGTCTTTACGATAAAAAAAAATGGGCGGGTGGTATTATTAAATCTCGGCGTTAATTCCGTGCGGAAAGTAACGCTGGCCGATATTATGGGCATTGATTTCGTCTACTCTGATGATTCCTCCCAAAAAAAGAGGGTGGGCGGTATTATTTTTTCCCGGCGTCAAGCACATGGGGTAAATAACACTCAGCGATAAGTTTCCTAAAAATGCCCGTCAGTTTCCATTTTGTGGCTAAATGGGCGACATGTGGCCGTTATACGTCATTTTAGCAGTAAAATGGATGTTAAGTGGGCGTTAAGCATGAAAAAACGTGAAAAGTCTAGCCCCATATCTTTTGTCACAATGGGCTAGAACCTCCACTTTTTTTGCGGCCACCTTCTCAGGACCTGGAGCGTTTTCGTAACACAAAAGGATTTCACTCCCTGAAGGTCCAACTAGTTGTCGACCACCACCAGATCATACGGGCAGTGAATGCCAAATGTCCGGTCACCTTCGATGAGCCTCACATCCTGCGTGAGAGCGCTGTCTCTGGCATCTTTAAGAATCAGCCACAAGGACAATGCTGGATGCTTGGTGATAACCGATATGGCCTAGCCACCTGGCTGATGACCACGCTGTGTGACACCCAGACCGAGGCCGAGAAGTGATACAACCGGAGCCACAGAGACACACACAATGTGGTCCAGAAAACAATAACGGTGCTTAAGCAGTGCTTCAGAAGTCTTGACCACTCAGGAGGGGAGCTAAAACACAACCCTGAGCAAGTAGGTAAATTCGTGGTCGTGTGCTCGATGCTGCACAGCCTGGCTATCAGGAGGGGCCAAGAATTGCCAGGAGGCACTGATACCCCACCTCAGCAGAGAGAGGAAGAGGATGACTAGGGGCTGGACACCGACCTAGGGCCAGACAATCAGGCTGGCTATGCAACCATGCCCACGACCCCCTCCAGACCGCAGGAAATGGCCCGTGGTGGCTACATAGCTGCAAGACTCTTACGTGAGGAGCTGATATCTGAACGATTTGCCTGAAAGGACTTTGCTGTGAGTGACAATGGTATCATCATCTTGCTGCCAGTTAAAGTTTACGTTGATTGAAGTTAAGTTGTTAAACCCTGTCATGTTAAGGAGTCACCAGTGTGTAACATAATGGATGCATAATGGATGCAATAGCCAGGAACACTGCTGGCACAAGCCTCCCAGTGGTCCCAGAGCGTGGCACTCCACCCCTAAGTCCCGCACCACCACTGTGATCGACAGATGAGAGCAAGGATCAAGATCCTGCTTCTGCATCAGAGAATGTTGCCCCCTCGGCATCCCCCGCTCCCATACCCGTGCAACCACTGCATCTGCCTTCATCCCCTCCAATGAGGCACTGCCTGAGGAGCACCTCGGCCAGGCGCCATGGAGTGAGGAGGGGAAGGAGTAGAGGTGGGGAGAAGAAGTGGGGGGGGGGAAGGAAAGTGAGGTCCAGCTATCTGAGACAATGCGCAACAAGATTATGTTCAATAAAAATTTTTTTATACCAACTTTGGTCTGAAATCAGAAGTATCACAGGCAATAACACCCAACCCCCGCCCACACCCCACTTTTTCCACCATTGACATCAATCACAGGTTCAACATGTCCAGCAACATAGAATACAAAGGCAAAGCAGAAGGGTGGTTCCCAGCCCCCATACATTGCAACAAATTGCATACACCCAGATGGAGATATAACACAGCCATCACCTGCAGAGTTGCACCTCACTTTCCTTCCCCCCTCCCCTTCTTCTCCCCACCTCTACCCCTTCCCCTCCTCGCTCCATGGCGCCTGGCCGAGGTGCTCCTCAGGCGGTGCCTCATTGGAAGGGATGAAGGCAGATGCAGTGGTTGCACGGGTACCGGAGCGGGGGGTGCCGAGGGGGCAACATTCTCTGATGCAGAAGCAGGATCTTGATCCTTGCTCTCATCTGTCGTTCGCAGTGGTGGTGCGGAACCTAGGGGTGGAGTGCCACCCTCTGGGACCACTGGGAGGCCTGTGCCAGCAGTGTTCCTGGCTATTGCATCCAGGTCCTCCGCCATCATCAGAATGGTGGCCAGCTGTCGGGATATGCCCTCAAATGCTTCGATGAGCTGGTCACCAATGTCTACAGTCCTCCTGGACAACTGTGCCATCTCTCCGCTGTCATGTGGCGCTCGTGGAACAGACCTGCCACGTCCACAAGGCCTCCGCGAGATCAGCACCACCCTGGAGACAAATGGGGAGCCCTGTGGCGAGGTGCTTGGGGCCGGTACCTCCACAGTGTAGGCGGGAATGACCGGAGGACCACTAGATGGCTTTGGGGTGGAATGGCTTCTGGAACACGACGATTCAGGTTCCTCGAAGTCCGCGCTCTCATCCGTGGACAACAGACCCAGTGGTTTGATGGGCGAGAATCGGAGTTCCTCAGCACCAGATGTTGGATCGTCCAGAGAGCCGGGCCCCACGCCCCCACCTTCTGGCCTCGGTGGCCTTGCCTGGGGCTGCGCTGCTGGCTGAGCTGCAAAACACAAATGAGGTTATTAGAGGAGAAGGGGGTGCTAGGGTCACAAGGTGAGTCCAGTGCTACACACAGCATATGCACGACAAAAGCACCACCGCTATCAAAATCATCGCAGACATCACATTTCATGACCGTCAACACATTTGCATTGCAATGATTTTCATTAGGCCAGCATTATTTCTATGACAATCATCTATCATATATGATTGTTCGGATAAGAGTGGGTGTAGTATTTATTGACTTTACATCACGCAATGGTGTAAGCTTTACTCACATGGCATCACTTCAGGGTCTGCAGATGCGTCCGAGGCTGTCCGGGGGTGCTTCCCCACGAGTGCGAGCAGCCGCTCCTCCATGTCAGTGATGTCGCTGGGGACTGGTGGCCCCCCACCCGTTCACCTCTGCACGGACCACATCGTCAATAGCTTCTTCTGTAAAAGGTGACAGGACGACATGGCATGAGATTATTGCACGATATCATTGCTAGGTACTGTCACAGAGACTGATACAACACATAACCGACAGATTTAATCATGCTTATTATGAAAATTATCTTCTTTACCTAAAGACGTGCACCGTGACTGCAGGCTTTGAGTAAAACATTCCCGGTAAAAGTGAAAGATCTCACATCTGATGATAGTCACTCATGGCTATTGCAAATCAAATTATATAATACATAAGTACCTGTAAATCAATGTAATACTTACTCTTGCGGATCCCACAAGGTCGTTCCATCATTTGCGGCATTGGTTGCCCTCACGAACCTCATTGGTCGCCGACGAGACCAGCTCTGCTATCTCGGTCCATATCTTCTTGTAGGCCTTTGGGGTGGGCTTCCCACACCCTCTCTGTGACAAATCACCCCAGCATAACTCGACCTCCTATTTTCCTCGTCTGAGAACCGCCTCGCTCTTTTGCGCCATCCAATGTGCTCCTGTCCCACCTCACTGCTCTCTCCAGCGTCTCCACAATATGCTGTGATGCCTCCTCCTCTCCCTCCATTATAGGCCAAATTCGGGCAAATATGTGGCTGGTAACAGCTCATTTTTCTTTCCCTACTTGCTGTGAAGCTCCCTCCTTCCTCCCAAAGCAGCCACACCACACCCAGCCACGCCTTCAGTCCCTCTGAGCTCCCTCTCTCTCTTTATCCTCTTCTGTGCATGTCATGATGACCCTTGACCTCCTGAATCGCGAGAACCGAGCGTTGCCATGCCGTTGCTAAGGGCGGCCACACTTTATGGTAGAAGGTCAGCGAGATTTAACGTTACCGCCCATTTCATATCGCTCGCGGTAACGCCCATTTTCAAAAATGGAGACTAGGTGCTTTGAGAATGGGCGAGAAGCCAGTGACCTGAAAAACCTTTTTTACCACCCAAGCCGGAAATAATGTCTATTTTTGGGTGATAGGTTAAGCGAATGAGCTAAGGTTTGGCAGATGGAATACAATGTCGGAAAATGTGAGGTCATCCACCTTGGAAAAAAAACAGTAAAAGGGAATATTATTTGAATGGGGAGAAATTACAACATGCTGCGGTGCAGAGGGACCTGGGGGTCCTTGTGCATGAATCCCAAAAAGTTAGTTTGCAGGTGCAGCAGGTAATCAGAAAGGCGAATGGAATGTTGGCCTTCATTGCGAGAGGGATGGAGTACAAAAGCAGGGAGGTCCTGCTGCAACTGTACAGGGTATTGGTGAGGCCGCACCTGGAGTACTGCGTGCAGTTTTGGTCACCTTACTTAAGGAAGGATATATTAGCTTTTGAGGGGGTACAGAGACGATTCACGAGGCTGATTCCGGAGATGAGGGGGTTACCTTATGATGATAGATTGAGTAGACTGGGTCTTTACTCGTTGGAGTTCAGAAGGATGAGGGGTGATCTTATAAACACATTTAAAATAATGAAAGGGATAGACAAGATAGAGGCAGAGAGGTTGTTTCCACAGGTCGGGGAGACTAGAACTAGGGGGCACGGCCTCAAAATACTGGGAAGCCAATTTAAAACCGAGTTGAGAAGGAATTTCTTCTCCCAGAGGGTTGTGAATCTGTGGAATTCTCTGCCCAGGGAAGCAGTTGAGGCTAGCTCATTGAATGTATTCAAATCACAGATAGATAGATTTTTAGCCAATAAGGGAATTAAGGGTTATGGGGAGCGGGCGGGTAAGTGGAGCTGAGTCCATGGCCAGATCAGTCATGATCTTGTTGAGTGGCGGAGCAGGCTTGAGGGGCTAGATGGCCTACTCCTGTTCCTAATTCTTATGTTTTTATGTTCTTATGTACCCGACAATGTGGATAACTGCCCAGGTATATCCTGCCCACTAAAAGGAGGACAAGTCCAATCCGGTCAATTACCACCACATCAGTCTATTCTCAATCATCAGCAAAATGATAGAAGGTGTTGTCGACAGTGCTATCAAGCGGCACTTACGCACCAATAACTTGCTCACTGATGCTCAGTTTGGGTTCCACCAGGACCACTCGGCTCCAGATCTCATTAGTCCAAACATGGACAAAAGAGCTGAATTACAGAGGTGAGGTGAGAGTGACTGCCACTGACATCAAGGCAGCATTTGACCAAGTGTGGCATCAAGGAGCCCGAGTAAAACTGAAGTTAATGGGAATCGGGGAAAACTCTCCACTGGCTGGAGTCATACCTAGCACAAAGGAAGATGGTTGTGGTTGTTGGAGGTCAATCATATCAGCCCCAGGACATCGCTGCAGGGGTTCCTCAGGGCAATGTCTTAGGCCCAGTCATCTTCAGCTGCCTCATCAATGACCTTCCCTCCATCGTAAGGTCAGAAGTGGGGATGTTCACTGATGATTGCACAGTGTTCAGTTCCATTCGCCTCAGATAATGAAGCAATCTGTGCCCGGATCTGGCAAGACCTGACAACATTCAGGCTTGGTTTGCTAAGTGGTAAGTAACATTTATGCCACACAAATGACAGGCAATGACTATGTCCAACAAGCTAGAGTCTAACCACCTCCCTTTGACATTCAATGACATTCCCATCGATGAATCCCCCACCATCAACATCCATTGACTGGAAACTTAACTGGACCATCCACATAAATACTGTGGCTACAGATGCAGGTCAGAGGCTGGGTATTCTATGGCTAGTGTCTCATCTCCTGATTCCCCAAAGAATTTCCACCATCTACAAGGCACAAGTCAGGAATGTGATGGAATACTCTCCACTTGCCGGGATGAGTGCAGCTCCCCAACACTCAAGAAGCTCAACACCATCCAGGACAAAGCAGCCCATTTGATTGGCAACCCATCCACCATCTTAAAAATTCACTCCCTCCATCACCGATGTACCGTGGCTGAAGTGTGTACTATCTACAAGATGCACTGCAGCATCTTGCCAAGGCTTCTTCGACAGCACCACCAAAACCCGTGACCTCTACCACCTGGAAGGACAAGGGCAGCAGGCACATGGGAACACCATCACCTGCAAGTTTCCCTCTAAATCGCACACCATGCTGACTTGGAAGTATATCGCCATTCCTTCATCGTCCCTGGGTCAAAATCCTAGAACTCCCTTCCTAACAGCACTGTGGGAGTACCTTCACCACAGGGACTGCAGTTCACCATCACCTTCTCAAGGGATGGCCAATGATGACCACATTCGAGGAACGAATAAAAAAAAATCTGATGCATCATGGACTGCATCCTACAGATGAAATTTATTGAAGGGAACTTGTATAAAATTTCTCCTTAGTCAAAGAAAACGGAGTTCCTTATAACTACACGATCAACCCTTGCTGGGTGCTTTCCAGAGATAAGAGCCCGGATTTTTCTATTGTCTGCTTTTCCGACACTAAATTGGTGAGACAGGCTTTATACTCATCCAATTCAACTACTACTGATCCTGGTGAATTTCGTGGAATTGGTCCCGTTTAAAATATTTTAGGCTGCCTTGCAGGATTGCTGCCTGTGCTTGGGAGCTTACCACTGACGGAAGCCACTGAAATGGCCTCTGCTCCAGGTGCCCACCATCTGCGCCTGCTTAAAGTGGAAGCCAATTTATTGTAGTACCTGTCATTCACAAATTAACACTAAGATATTCTGGTGCAAATTAACAGCAAAAACTCTATGCAAGAATCTGATTTGCTTGGAGTGAAATGAACGAATGAGTGAAATTGACGAAATACTATCTCTGCAAGGTTTTAAATTGAGGTCGTGAAAAAAATGCTTCGCCAATGAATTAATTACAGGTATTCCTCTACATATGTGACATACCACACTACTGGCATGTGTTAACTTTTGAGATTTTAAAAATTATGAATGAATTACTGTACCTCACTCATTGATATTGGTCATTTATTGCAATTTACATGTGCAATAACTACAGCTATAGCATAATTTTCAAATCAACGATTCTACTTTATTTAAAACAAACAGGTATTTGTGGAGGATGGTACTGGAACCAGGACTGCCCCAACCTCCGAGCTGTATGACATTTGTCTGGTTCAGGCAGACCTTCTCGCAGCCATCAGTGACCGGGGTTACTTCATCAAGTGTGTGCAGCAGTGTGAAGAGAATTACAGAAACTACACAGCACTTTCACAACTGAAGACATCCAAGCACATTAACCATCTCCGATAGCTGATAAACTCAGGGCATGTCTTTGTAAATTACACTGGATAATAAAATTAGACATAAATTTGTTAATTATATTAGGGACCAAAGTGAGGGTTGAGATAAATTGGTTGAGTTGTAGTAAATGGTTATAATCGCAATGGTGCACTACTCTGAAAAAAGATCTAATAATTTATGGTTACTGTGGAAATGAGTTTACAGATTTACCATCTGCATGCATACGTAGGATAGTTTCAAAGTGATTAAATTGAATGAATCCTATTCCATAAATGTTCATAAAATATATATGTTGGCTTACAATGTTGCCAAAAAGAGCAGTAAGCCTGACAATTGGGAGTATTTTAGAATTCAGCAAAAGAGGACCAAGAAATTGAAAAAGAATGGGAAAATGGAATGAGAGTAAACTACCGAGAGACATAAAAACAGACTATAAAAGCTTCTATACGTATGTAAAAAAGAAAAAATTAGCGAAAGTAAATGTAGATCCCTTACTGGCTGAGACAGGGGAAAGTATAATGGGGAATAAAGAAGTGGCAGCGAGAATAAACAAATACTTAGGGGTTCAAATTGCCCCTTGTTACAGTGCTTTTTACCGCAGCTGTGGTTCAGGTCGACTCTTTCGCAACATTCAGCTCTTTGTTTTTTTTGTTTTGATCCAGAAGTCGGTCATAATGGGGGCGATGACAACACTTAGAAACATAGAAATTTACAGTGCAGAAGGAGGCCATTCCGGCCCATCGTGTCTGCACCGGCCGACAAAGAGCCGCACGGTCCTTGGTCAGCAGCCCTAAAGGTTACATATAAACCTATGAACAATGTCGGAAAGGCAAAGAGCACCCAGCCCAACCAGTCCGCTTCACACAATTGCGTCACCCCTTATACTGAAATAATCTACACTCCACCCCAACCGAAGCCATGTGATCTCCTGGGAGAGGCAAAAACCAGATAAAAATCCAGGCCAATTTCGGAAGAAAAAAATCTGGGAAAATTCCTCTTCGACCCATCCAGGCGATCGAAACTAGTCCAGGAGATCACCCTGGCCATATTCTATTCCCTGCAGTACTTACCATTATATCTGCGCTGTCCAACAAAAGATCATCCAGTCTAATCCCAATTACCAGTTCTAGGTCCGTAACCCTGAAGGTTACTGCACTTCAAGTGCCCATCCAACCATCTCTTAACAGTGGTGAGGGTTTCTGCATCCACCACTCTTCCAGGCAGTGAGTTCCAGATCCCCACAACTCTCTGCATAAAGAAGCACCCCCCTCAAATCCCCTCTAAACCTTTCACCAACCACCTTAAAACTATGTCCCCTCGTAATAGACCACTCCACCAATGGAAATAGACCCAGCCTGTCCAATCTGTCCTCATAACTAAGATTCTCCATTCCAGGCAGCATTCTAATAAATCTCCTCTGCACCCTCTCTAGTGCAATCACGTCCTTCCTATAATATGGCGACCAGAACTGCACGCCGTACTCCAGCTGTGGCCTAACCAAAGTAATATACAATTTAAGCATAGCCTCCCTGCTCTTGTATTCTATGCCTCAGCCAATAAAGGCAAGCATTCCGTATGGCTTCTTAACCACCTTATCCACCCGGATTGCTACTTTCAGGGATCTGTGGACAAGCACTCCAAGGTCCCTTTGTTCATCTACTCTATTTAGTGGCCTACCGCTTAATGTGTATACCCTTTCCTTATTAACCTTCCCAAAGTGCATCACCTCACACTTCTCTGAATTAAATTCCATTTGACACTGCTCTGCCCACTTGACCAGTAGATTGATATCCTCGTGTAGCCCATGACTTTCCTCTTCATTATCAACCACACAGCCAATTTTAGTGTCGTCTGCAAACTTCTTAATCATACTCCCTATATTCAAATCTAAATTTGAGAGGCAAAACCGTGGCGGTCACGGCAACTGAAGGGAGGAAGTTGGTGGTGGTGTGGAGCGGCCACCACGATGACGTCATCACGGCGCCACGTCGCATTCTTAAATGTTTGGGTCACTGGGCCACCAAGGAGGGTTTCGGCCGGGCCAGCGGCCTGACACCCAAGAAGGAGTGCCAGGCTGCCTGTTGGTAGCCCGACCGAACCTGGGGGCATAATTGTCAGCCTGGCATAGCAGTTGGCCAACAAAAAAAAACAACATGGCGGCACATTTCCCTGTACTTGCCCGTAGGGGCCACAAATTACAGCCCAACATGTCTCAACTTCCCTGACAGTGGTTTGAGCTACCTCATTCATTCTCCATACGGACTGTCACTGAAATCAGCCAGATAGCACTTCTGTTAGAAATAACATGATACTTGGAGTATAAAGAATAAAGAAATTCAGCTACTCTAACATCTTTAAACAATCCAAAATTTTGAGTGGAATATATTAGAAACCACAACTTTTAATTTCTCTATTTTTCATGAGTTTTTAAAAAAGATTTTCTAAGTTTTACCTAATTCAATTCAACTTTTATGTATTGATTTACATGACGTACATAATGGATTTGTCCTTCTCTTACACAGTCCTGTCATCAGAGGTGCATGTGGAGTCCAAGGGAAATGGGGGAAAGCAAAAAAGTGGGGCCATACACTATGCTAAAACATTGTATGGGGCAGCGGGAGGGGAGTTATTAGGGTAGAACTCCTCCTCCCAGTAGTTGGGCTTACGATCAACATTACTGTTCTTAAGCATCAATTAATGGAACAACCTAAAATGAATTCTGACCTTCAACTAAAACACAAATTCAAAAATGATGTGCATTACATGTAATTATCTCTATACTTCAAACTCCTTTCGAAAGTTTTAAATCCCAGTACAGCTGTAAGAGATGCTTATAGAAGCTGAGCTTGTCAGTCATGAGAACCAGTTCCACAGAAAGTGATCCTAACAATATCCAGACAATTGCAATTTGCAAAGGACAGACTGTTCGGTAGCGATTCTGCGTAATTGTTATCAATACATCTGTTTTATTTTCCATTCAAGATCATACTACAAATCCTGGAATTCTCAGCCAGCAGCCACAGATGTTATATAATGTTTGTAACAACATTTTCCTCTGTTGTAAACCGAGTCCTTGAAGACCGAGAGGCGGGAGTGCGTGGCATTGGTGAGGCCTATAAAGGCCCAGCGGCAGCGAGAGGCAGTGGCAGTCCGAGAGGCAGGAGTGCGTGGAGTTGGTGAGGCCTATAAAGGCCCGGCTTGTGCAGCTGCAGCGGGGAGAGAAGGCAAAAAAGAAGTAGAAAGAAATCAAAAGGTGACGTCACAGCCAAGGGGGTAAGTGTTTGGCTGGTGATTGGTGAGTAGCTTTTCTTTTTCTTTTTTATATCAGTAAGTAACCTGTTAACATTGTTGTTGCCAATTTAAGTGTATCTAAGGGTTAAGTCATGGCAGGAGACCTCGGTCACGTGATATGCTCCTCCTGTACCATGTGGGAACTCAGGGACACTTCCGGTGTCCCTGACGACTACGTGTGCGGGAAGTGTATCCGCCTCTAGCTCCTGATGGACCGTGTTGCGGAATTGGAGCTGAGGGTGGATTCACTCTGGAGCATCCACGATGCTGAGAATGACTTGAGTAGCACATGTAGCGAGTTGGTCTTACCGCAGGTGAAGGGTCCACAGCCAGCTAGGGAATGGAAGACCAGCAGGAAGAGCAGTGCAAGGAAGGTAGTGCAGGGGTCCCCTGCGGACATCCCCCTGCAAAACAGATACACTGCTTTGAGTACTGTTGAGGGGGATGACTCATCAGGGGAGGGCAGCAGCAGCCAAGTTCATAGCACCGTGGCTGGCTCTGTTGCACAGGATGGCAGGAAAAAGAATGGGAGAGCGATAGTGATAGGGGATTCAATTGTAAGGGGAATAGATAGGCGTTTCTGCGGCCGCAACCGAGACTCCAGGATGGTATGTTGCCTCCCTGGTGCAAGGGTCAAGGATGTCTCGGAGTGGGTGCAGGACATTCTAAAAAGGGAGGGAGAACACCAGTTGTCGTGGTGCACATTGGTACCAACGACATAGGTAAAAAAAGGGATGAGGTCTTACGAGACGAATTTAAGGAGCTAGGAGCTAAATTAAAAAGTAGGACCTCAAAAGAAGTAATCTTGGGATTGCTACCAGTGCCACGTGCTAGTCAGAGTAGGAATCGCAGAATAGCGCAGATGAATACATGGCTTGAGCAGTGGTGCAGCAGGGAGGGATTCAAATTCCTGGGGCATTGGAACCGGTTCTGGGGAAGGTGGGACCAGTATAAACCGGATGGTCAGCACCTGGGCAGGACTGGAACCAATGTCCGAGGGGGAGTGTTTGCTAGTGCTATTGGAAGGAGTTAAACTAATATGGGAGGGGGATGGGAACCAATACAGGGAGACAGAGGGAGACAAAAAGGAAGCAAAAGCAAAAGACAGAAAGGAGATGAGGAAAAGTGGAGGGCAGAGAAACCCAAGGCAAAGAACAAAAAGGGCCACTGTACAGCAAAATTCTAAAAGGACAAAGGGTGTTAAAAAAACAAGCCTGAAGGCTTTGTGTCTTAATGCAAGGAGTATCCGCAATAAGGTGGATGAATTAATTGTGCAAATAGATGTTAACAAATATGATGTGATTGGGATTACGGAGACGTGGCTCCAGGATGATCAGGGCTGGGAACTCAACATCCAGGGGTATTCAACATTCAGGAAGGATAGAATAAAAGGAAAAGGAGGTGGGGTAGCATTACTGGTTAAAGAGGAGATTAATGCAATAGTTAGGAAAGACATTAGCTTGGATGATGTGGAATCTATATGGGTGGAGCTGCAGAACACTAAAGGGCAAAAATCGTTAGTGGGAGTTGTGTACAGACCTCCAAACAGTAGTAGTGATGTTGGGGAGGGCATCAAACAGGAAATTAGGAGTGCATGCAATAAAGGTGCAGCAGTTATAATGGGTGACTTTAATATGCACATAGATTGGGCTAGCCAAACTGGAAGCAATACGGTGGAGGAGGATTTCCTGGAATGCATAAGGGATGGTTTTCTAGACCAATATGTCGAGGAACCAACTAGGGGGGAGGCCATCTTAGACTGGGTGTTGTGTAATGAGAGAGGATTAATTAGCAATCTCATTGTGCGAGGCCCCTTGGGGAAGAGTGACCATAATATGGTGGAATTCTGCATTAGGATGGAGAATGAAACAGTTAATTCAGAGACCATGGTCCAGAACTTAAAGAAGGGTAACTTTGAAGGTATGAGGCATGAATTGGCTAAGATAGATTGGCTAATGATACTTAAGGGGTTGACTGTGGATGGGCAATGGCAGACATTTAGAGAACGCATGGATGAATTACAACAATTGTACATTCCTGTCTGGCGTAAAAATAAAAAAGGGAAGGTGGCTCAACCGTGGCTATCTAGGGAAATCAGGGATAGTATTAAAGCCAAGGAAGTGGCATACAAATTGGCCAGAAATAGCAGCGAACCTGAGGACTGGGAGAAATTTAGAACTCAGCAGAGGAGGACAAAGGGTTTGATTAGGGCAGGGAAAATGGAGTACGAGAAGAAGCTTGCAGGGAACATTAAGGCGGATTGCAAAAGTTTCTATAGGTATGTAAAGAGAAAGAGGTTAGTAAAAACAAACGTAGGTCCCCTGCAGTCAGAATCAGGGGAAGTCATAACGGGGAACAAAGAAATGGCAGACCAATTGAACAAGTACTTTGGTTCAGTATTCACTAAGGAGGACACAAACAACCTTCCGGATATAAAAGTGGTCAGAGGGTCTATTAAAGAGGAGGAACTGAGGGAAATCTTTATTAGTCGGGAAATTGTGTTGGGGAAATTGATGGGATTGAAGGCCGATAAATCCCCAGGGCCTGATGGACTGCATCCCAGAGTACTTAAGGAGGTGGCCTTGGAAATAGCGGATGCATTGACAGTCATTTTCCAACATTCCATTGACTCTGGATCAGTTCCTATCGAGTGGAGGGTAGCCAATGTAACCCCACTTTTTAAAAAAGGAGGGAGAGAGAAAGCAGGGAATTATAGACCGGTCAGCCTGACCTCAGTAGTGGGTAAAATGATGGAATCAATTATTAAGGATGTCATAGCAGCGCATTTGGAAAATGGTGACATGATAGGTCCAAGTCAGCATGGATTTGTAAAAGGGAGATCATGCTTGACAAATCTTCTGGAATTTTTTGAGGATGTTTCCAATAAAGTGGACAAAGGAGTACCAGTTGATGTGGTGTATTTGGACTTTCAGAAGGCTTTCGACAAGGTCCCACACAGGAGATTAATGTGCAAAGTTAAAGCACATGGGATTGGGGGTAGTGTGCTGACGTGGATTGAGAACTGGTTGTCAGACAGGAAGCAAAGAGTAGGAGTAAATGGGTACTTTTCGGAATGGCAGGCAGTGACTAGTGGGGTACCGCAGGGTTCTGTGCTGGGGCCCCAGCTGTTTACATTATACATTAATGATTTAGACGAAGGGATTAAATGTAGTATCTCCAAATTTGCGGATGACACTAAGTTGGGTGGCAGTGTGAGCTGCGAGGAGGATGCTATGAGGCTACAGAGTGACTTGGATAGGTTAGGTGAGTGGGCAAATGCGTGGCAGATGAAGTATAATGTGGATAAATGTGAGGTTATCCACTTTGGTGGTAAAAACAGAGAGACAGACTATTATCTGAATGGTGACAGATTAGGAAAAGGGAAGGTGCAACGAGACCTGGGTGTCATGGTACATCAGTCATTGAAGGTTGGCATGCAGGTACAGCAGGCGGTTAAGAAAGCAAATGGCATGTTGGCCTTCATAGCGAGGGGATTTGAGTACAGGGGCAGGGAGGTGTTGCTACAGTTGTACAGGGCTTTGGTGAGGCCACACCTGGAGTATTGTGTACAGTTTTGGTCTCCTAACTTGAGGAAGGACATACTTGCTGTTGAGGGAGTGCAGCGAAGATTCACCAGACTGATTCCCGGGATGGTGGGACTGACCTATCAAGAAAGACTGAATCAACTGGGCTTGTATTCACTGGAGTTCAGAAGAGTGAGAGGGGACCTCATAGAAACGTTTAAAATTCTGACGGGTTTGGACAGGTTGGATGCAGGAAGAATGTTCCCAATGTTGGGGAAGTCCAGAAGCAGGGGTCACAGTCTAAGGATAAGGGGTAAGCCATTTAGGACCGAGATAAGGAGAAACTTCTTCACCCAGAGAGTGGTGAACCTGTGGAATTCTCTACCACAGGAAGTAGTTGAGGCCAATTCACTAAATATATTCAAAAGGGAGTTAGATGAAGTCCTTAGTACTCGGGGGATCAAGGGGTATGGCGTGAAAGCAGGAAGTGGGTACTGAAGTTTCATGTTCAGCCATGAACTCGTTGAATGGCGGTGCAGGCTAGAAGGGCTGAATGGCCTGCTCCTGCACCTATTTTCTATGTTTCTATGTTTTCTATGGTTTAAAAACTAGGATTAAAACACTCTACCTAAATGCACGCAGCATTCGAAATAAAGTAAATGAGTTGACGGCACAAATCATTACAAATGGGTATGATTTGGTGGCCATTACAGAAACATGGTTGCAGGGCGGCCAAGACTGGGAATTAAACATACAGGGGTATCTGATGATTCGGAAAGATAGACAAGAAGGGAAAGGAGGTGGGGTAGCTCTGTTAATAAAGGATGATATCAGGGCAGTTGTGAGAGACGATATTGGCTCTAATGAACAAAATGTTGAATCATTGTGGGTGAAGATTAGAGATAGTAAGGGGAAAAAGTCACTGGTGGGCGTAGTTTATAGGCCCCCAAATAATAACTTCATGGTGGGGCGGGCAATAATCAAGGGAATAATGGAGGCATGTGAAAAAGGAACGGCAGTAGTCATGGGGGATTTTAACCTACATATCGATTGGTCAACTCAAATCGCAGGGGGTAGCCTGGAGGATGAATTCATAGAATGCATATGGGATTCTTTCTTAGAACAGTATGTAACAGAACCTACAAGGGAGCAAGCTATCTTAGATCTGGTCCTGTGTAATGAGACAGGAAAAATAAACGATCTCCTAGTAAAAGATCCTCTCGGAATGAGTGATGACAGTATGGTTGAATTTGTAATACAGATTGAGGGTGAGGAAGTTGTGTCAGAAACGAGCGTACTATGCTTAAACAAAGGGGACTACAGTGGGATGAGGGCAGAGTTGGCTAAAGTAGACTGGAAACACAGACTAAACGGTGGCACAATTCAGGAACAGTGGAGGACTTTTAAGGAGCTCTTTCATAGTGCGCAACAAAAATATATTCCAGTGATAAAGAAGGGCGGTAAGAGAAGGGATAACCAGCTATGGATAACCAAGGAAATAAAGGAGAGTATCAAATCAAAGACCAATGTGTATAAGGTGGCCAAGATTAGTGGGAAACTAGAAGATTGGGAAAATTTTAAACAACAGCAAAGAATGACTAAGAAAGCAATAAAGAAAGGAAAGATAGATTACGAAGGTAAACTTGCGCAAAACATAAAAACAGATAGTAAAAGCTTTTACAGATATATAAAACGGAAAAGAGTCCCTTAGAAGATGAGAAGGGGGATTTAATAATGGGAAATGTGGAAATGGCTGAGACCTTAAACAATTATTTTGCTTCGGTCTTCACAGTGGAAGACACAAAAACCATGCCAAAAATTGCTGGTCACAGGAATGTTGGAAGGGAGGACCTTGAGACAATCACTATCACTAGAGGGGTAGTGCTGGACAGGCTAATGGGACTCAAGGTAGACAAGTCCCCTGGTCCTGATGAAATGCATCCCAGGGTATTAAAAGAGATGGCGGAAGTTATAGCAGATGCATTCGTTATAATCTACCAAAATTCTCTGGACTCTGGGGAGGTACCATCGGATTGGAAAGCAGCTAATGTAATGCCTCTGTTTAAAAGAGGGGGCAGACAAAAAGGCAGGTAACTATAGGCCGGTTAGTTTAACATCTGTAGTGGGGAAAATGCTTGAAACTATCATTAAGGAAGAAATAGTGGGAAATCTAGATAGGAATAGTGCAATCAAGCAGACGCAGCATGGATTCATGAAGGGGAAATCATATTTAACTAATTTACTGGAATTCTTTGAGGATATAACGAGCATGGTGGATAGAGATGTACCGATGGATGTGGTGTATTTAGATTTCCAAAAGGCATTCGATAAGGTGCCACACAAAAGGTTACTGCAGAAGATAGAGGTACGTGGAGTCAGAGGAAATGTATCAGCATGGATAGAGAATTGGCTGGCGAACAGAAAGCAGAGAGTCGGGATAAATGGGTCCTTTTCGAATTGGAAATCGGTGGTTAGTGGTGTGCCACAGGGATCGGTGCTGGGACCACAACTGTTTACAATATACATAGATGACCTGGAAGAGGGGACAGAGTGTAGTGTAACAACATTTGCAGATGACACTAAGATTATTGGGAAAGCGGGTTGTGTAGAGGCCACAGAGAGGCTGCAAAGAGATTTGGATAGGTTAAGCGAATGGGCGAAGGTTTGGCAGATGGAATACAATGTCGGAAAGTGTGAGGTCATCCACCTTGGGAAAAAAAACAGTAAAAGGGAATATTATTTGAATGGGGAGAAATTACAACATGCTGAGGTGCAGAGGGACCTGGGGGTCCTTGTGCCTGAATCCCAAAAAGTTAGTTTGCAGGTGCAGCAGGTAATCAGGAAGGCGAATGGAATGTTGGCCTTCATTGCGAGAGGGATGGAGTACAAAAGCAGGGAGGTCCTGCTGCAACTATAAGGCCGCACCTGGAGTACTGCGTGCAGTTTTGGTCACCTTACTTAAGGAAGGATATACTGGCTTTGGAGGGGGTACAGAGACGATTCACTAGGCTGATTCCGGAGATGAGGGGGTTACCTTATGATGATAGATTGAGTAGACTGGGTCTTTACTCGTTGGAGTTCAGAAGGATGAGGGGTGATCTTATAGAAACATTTAAAATCATGAAAGGGATAGACAAGATAGAGGCAGAGAGGCTGTTTCCACTGTTGGGGAGACTGGAACTAGGGTGCACAGCCTCAAAATACGGGGGAGCCAATTTAAAACTGAGTTGAGAAGGAATTTCTTCTCCCAGAGGGTTGTGAATCTGTGGAATTCTCTGCCCAAGGAAGCAGTTGAGGCTCGCTCATTGAATGTATTCAAGTCACAGATAGATAAATTTTTAACCAATAAGGGAATTAAGAGTTACGGGGAGAGGGCGGGTAAGTGGAGCTGAGTCCACGGCCAGATCAGCCATGATCTTATTGAATGGCGGAGCAGGCTCGAGGGGCTAGATGGCCTACTCCTGTTCCTAATTCTTATGTTCTTATGTAGACCCAATTCCAACAATAAAAATCAGCATCTCCAAAAACTTGGAGGGAGGAGAGTATATCTTGCATCCACTCGATTATGGACAACACTATTATTGGGACTGTTTTTATAATTTCAGCAAATGCTGCAGTGTACTCATGCTAATGGATCAGTGTAAGTCTTCAGTAGTGGGAGCTGGAAAGAGTAGAAGAAATAGAATGGAAATATTCCTTTTATTTAAAAGGACCAGAGGTAAAAGAATAAATTAAGTTCTAAACAAGTCAGTACAAAATGTGACAAAAATCATGAGAACATTTCAGAATGGGCAGCATTATGATATCACTGTATATTACTGCTGCGGAACATCACAATTAATAAATGGATTTAACTGGAGTTCACAGAAAATTATAAATCTTGATTAGTTAGTATCAACCAAAATAGATATTTTTTCAGTTTACGCCAAGAAATAAATGTAATTACAAATTAAAATGGAGGCAGGCACAATGCACAGAAAGATGATCACCTCAGTATTACCTCCATCAGCGAGGTGCGTCATTTCATCCCCCCGCCCCCCCCCGCCCCACAAAGAATAAAAGACAAATGACCCGTTAAACAAACTCTACTTTTATTGTAACAGACTTGGAAAAGGTCCAGGAAAGTCATTGCATACAAGTTTCCCGAACTGTCCAGTTACATGACCTATTTATTTAAACATGAATCATTCATCAGAATATGTACTCATCACTGAATTGCTGATTTACCATCTATTTAAGTCTTCATGATGGATGAGCAATGTTCTCAGTACTTGTGTAGCATGATGGAGTTGCTATTCATTAAGCAGGGCTAGGATTAAAGCACCACTCATAACTGTGCTCTTGAACCACACAAGTCACTGATTATTCAGAACTGTAAGGGTAACAGTATTTGTTGTATAGCTACGATGGTCCACATTTAGCTAGCAGGATAAGAGTTAAAATACTGTTACAGCACTTATTCTAAAACTACATGGAGTGTTTGTTTTATTTTGGACGGAAATAAGTGCAACTGCTATTGTTGGAAAGACAGTCTATTCAACTCAGTAATGGTTAAATATTCATTAACATTATATCCCCAAGTTTGCAGATGACACTAAGCTGGGTGGCGGTGTGAGCTGTGAGGAGGATGCTAAGAGGCTGCAGGGTGACTTGGACAGGTTAGGTGAGTGGGCAAATGCATGGCAGATGCAGTATAATGTGGATAAATGTGAGGTTATCCACTTTGGTGGCAAAAACACGAAGGCAGAATATTATCTGAATGGTGGCAGATTAGGAAAAGGGGAGGTGCAACAAGACCTGGGTGTCATGGTGCATCAGTCATTGAAAGTTGACATGCAGGTACAGCAGGGGGTGAAGAAGGCAAATGGTATGTTGGCCTCCATAGCTCGGGGATTTGAGTATAGGAGCAGGGAGGTCTTACTGCAGTTGTATAGGACCTTGGTAAGGCCTCACCTGGAATATTGTGTTCAGTTTTGGTCTCCTAATCTGAGGAAGGACGTTCTTGCTATTGAGGGAGTGCAGTGAAGGTTCATCAGACTGATTCGCGGGATGGCAGGACTGACATATGAGGAGAGACTGGATCAACTGGGCCTGTATTCACTGGTGTTTAGAAGGATGAGAGGAGATCTCATAGAAACATATAAAATTCTGACGGGACTGGACAGGTTAGATGCAGGAAGAATGTTCCCGATGTTGGGGAAGTCCAGAACCAGGGGACACAGTCTAAGGATAAGGGGTAAGCCATTTAGGACTGAGATGAGGAGAAACTTCTTCACTCAGAGCGTTGTTAACCTGTGGAATTCACTACCGCAAAGAGTTGTTGATGCCAGTTCGTTGGATATATTCAAGAGGGAGTTAGATATGGCCCTTACGGCTAAAGGGATCAAAGGGTATGGAGAGAAAGCAGGAAAGGGGCACTGAGGTGAATAATCAGCCATGATTTTATTGAATGGTGGTGCAGGCTCGAAGGGCTGAATGGCCTACTCCTGCACCTATTTTCTATGTTTTCTATGTTTTCAATCCTATTGCATTACTCTACTAAAGGTAACAATGCCATACAGTGCATTTGCCAAAAGAGTAAATAAGAACATAAGAATTAGGAGCAGGAGTAGGCCATTCGGCCCCTTGAGCCTGCCCCACCATTCAATAAGATCATGGCGGATCTTCTACCTCAACTCTACTTTCCTGCACTATATCCATATCCTTTGATACCCTTAATATTGAAAATCTATCGATTTCTGTCTTGAATATGCTCAATGACTGAGCATCCACACCCCTCTGAGATAGAGATAATCAAAGGGTTATAGGGAGGGAGGAACTGAATACAATCATGATCACTAATGAACCGTACTCGGTAAAATAATGGGATTAAAAGCGGACAAGTCCCTTGGACCTGATGGCTTGCATCCTAGGGTCTTAAAAGAAGTGGCTGCAGAGATAGTAGATGCAATGGTTGTAATCTACCAAAAATCCCAGGATTCTGGGGAAGTCCCAGCGGATTGGAAAACCGCAAATGTAATGCCTCTATATGAAAAAGGAGGCAGACAGAAAGCAGGAAACTATAGACGAGTTAGCCTAATATCTGTCGTTGCGAAAATGCTGGACTCCATTATTAAGGAAGCAGCAGCAGGACATTTGGAAAAGCATGATTCAATCAAGCAGAGTCAACATGGTTTTATGAAAGGGAAATCATGTTTGACAAATTTGCTGGAGTTCTTTGTGGATGTAATGAGCAGAGTGGATAAGTAGAAACCAGTGGATGTGGTGTATTTGGATTTCCAGAAGGCAAAAGGTAAGGTGCCACATAAAAGGTTACTGCACAAGATAAAGTTCACGGTGTTTGGGGTAATATATTAGCATGGATAGAGGATTGACTAACTAACAGAAAACAGAGAGTTGGGATAAATGGGTAATTTTCTGGTTGGCAAATAGTAACTAGTGGGGTGCCGCAGGGATCGGTGCTGGGGCCTCAACTATTTACAATCTTTATTAATGACTTGGATGAAGGGACTGAGTGTAATGTAGCCAAGTTTGCTGATGTTGCCAAGTTGGGTGGGAGAGCAAATTGTGAGGAGGACACAAGAAATCTGCAAAGGGATATCGACAGGCCAAGTGAGTGGGCAAAAATTTGGCAGATGTAGTATAATGTGGGAAATTGTGAGGTTATCCACTTTGGCAGAAATAATAGAAAAGCCAATCATAATTTAAATGGAGAAAAATTGCAAAGTGCTGCAGTACAGAGGGACCTTGTGCATGAAACATAAAAAGTAAATATGCAGGTACAGCAAGTAATCAGGAAAGCAAATGGAACGTTGGCTTTTATTGCAAGGGGGATGGAGTATAAATGCAGAGAAATCCTGCGACAATTGTACAGGGTATTGGTGAGGCCAGATCTGGAGTAGCAAAATTCTAAAGGGTCAAAGTGTATTAAAAAGGCAAGCCTGAAGGCTCTGTGCCTCAATGCAAGGAGTATTCGGAATAAGGTGGCCGAATTAACTGTGCAGATAGCAGTTAACGGAAAGGATGTGGTTGGCATCACGGAGACATGGCTCCAGGGTGACCAAGGCTGGGAACTCAACATCCAAGGGTATTCAACATTTAGGAAGGATAGACAGAAAGGAAAAGGAGGCAGGGTGGCGTTGCTGGTTAAAGAGGAAATTAATGCAATTTTAAGGAAAGACATTAGCTTGGATGATGTGGAATCGGTATGGGTGGAGCTACGGAATATCAAGGGGCAGAAAACGTGAGTGGGAGTTGTGTACAGACCTCCAAAAAGTAGTAGTGATGTTGGGGAGGGCATCAAACAGGAAATTAGGAGTGCATGCAATAAACGTGCAGCAGTTATCATAGGCACTTTAATATGCATACAGATTGGGCTAACCAAACTGGAAACAATACGGTGGAGGAGGATTTCCTGGAGTGCATAAGGGATGGTTTTCTAGACCAATATGTTGAGGAACCAACTAGGGGGGAGGCCATCTTAGATTGGGTGTTGTGTAATGAGAGAGGATTAATTAGCAATCTCGTTGTGCGAGGACCCTTGGGGAAGAGTGACCATAATATGGTGGAATTCTACGTTAGGATGGAGAATGAAACAGTTCATTCAGAGACCATGGTCCAGAACTTAAAGAAGGGTAACTTTGAAGGTATGAGGCGTGAATTGGCTAGGATAGATTGGCGAATGATACTTAAGGGGTTGACAGTGGATGGGCAATGGCAGACATTTAGAGACCGCATGGATGAACTACAACAATTGTACATCCCTGTCTGGTGTAAAAATAAAAAAGGGAAGTTGGCTCAACCGTGGCTATCAAGGGAAATCAGGGATAGTATTAAAGCCAAGGAAGTGGCATATAAATTGGCCAGAAATAGCAGCGAACCCGGGGACTGGGAGAAATTTAGAACTCAGCAGAGGAGGACAAAGGGTTTGATTAGGGCAGGGAAAATAGAGTACGAGAGAAAGCTTGTAGGGAACATTAAAACGGACTGCAAAAGCTTCTATAGATATGTAAAGAGAAAAAGGTTAGTAAAGACAAACGTAGGTCCCCTGCAGTCAGAATCAGGGGAAGTCATAACTGGGAACAAAGAAATGGCAGACCAATTGAACATGTACTTTGGTTCGGTATTCACTAAGGAGGACACAAACAACCTTCCGGATATAAAAGGGGTCAGAGGGTCTAGTAAGAAAGAGGAACTGAGGGAAATCCTTATTAGTTTGGAAATTGTATTGGGGAAATTGATGGGATTGAAGGCCGATAAATCCCCAGGGCCTGATGGTCTGCATCCCAGAGTACTTAAATAGCGGATGCATTGACAGTCATTTTCCAACATTCCATTGACTCTGGATCAGTTCCTATGGAGTGGAGGGTAGCCAATGTAACCCCACTTTTTAAAAAAAGGAGTGAGAGAGAAAACTGAATTTTCGACCGGTCAGCCTGACATCAGTAGTGGGTAAAATGATGGAATCAATTATTAAGGATGTCATAGCAGCGCATTTGGAAAGAGGTGACATGATAGGTCCAAGTTAGCATGGATTTGATAAAGGGAAATCATGCTTGACAAATCTTCTGGAATTCTTTGAGGGTGTTTCCAGTAGAGTGGACAAGGGAGAACCAGTTGATGTGGTGTATTTGGACTTTCAGAAGGCTTTCGACAAGGTCCCACGCAAGAGATTAATGTCCAAAGTTAAAGCACATGGGATTGGGGGTAGTGTGCTGATGTGGATTGAGAACTGGTTGGCAGACAGGAAGCAAAGAGTAGGAGTAAATGGGTACTTTTCAGAATGGCAGGCAGTGACTAGTGGGGTACCGCAAGGTTCTGTGCTGGGGCCCCAGCTGTTTACATTGTACATTAATGATTTAGACGAGGGGATTAAATGTAGTATCTCCAAATTTGCGGATGACACTAAGTTGGGTGGCAGTGTGAGCTGCGAGGAGGACGCTATGAGGCTGCAGAGCGACTTGGATAGGTTAGGTGAGTGGGCAAATGCATGGCAGATGAAGTATAATGTGGATAAATGTGAGGTTATCCACTTTGGTGGTAAAAACAGAGAGACAGACTATTATCTGAATGGTGACAGATTAGGAAAAGGGGAGGTGCAACGAGACCTGGGTGTCATGGTACATCAGTCATTGAAGGTTGGCATGCAGGTACAGCAGGCGGTTAAGAAAGCAAATGGCATGTTGGCCTTCATAGCGAGGGGATTTGAGTACAGGGGCAGGGAGGTGTTACTACAGTTGTACAGGGCCTTGGTGAGGCCACACCTGGAGTATTATGTCCAGTTTTGGTCTCCTAACTTGAGGAAGGACATTCTTGCTATTGAAGGAGTGCAGCGAAGGTTCACCAGACTGATTCCCGGGATGGCGGGACTGACCTATCAAGAAAGATTGGATCAACTGGGCTTGTATTCACTGGAGTTCAGAAGAATGAGAGGGGATCTCACAGAAACGTTTAAAATTCTGATGGATTTAGACAGGTTAGATGTAGGAAGAATGTTGCCAATGTTGGGGAAGTCCAGAACCAGGGGGTCAAAGTCTAAGGATAAGGGGTAAGCCATTTAGGACCGAGATGAGGAGAAACTTCTTCACCCAGAGAGTGGTGAACCTGTGGAATTCTCTACCACAGAAAGTTGTTGAGGCCAATTCACTAAATATATTCAAAAAGGAGTTAGATGTAGTCCTTACTATAGGGGGATCAAGGGTTATGGCGAGAAAGCAGGAATGGGGTACTGAAGTTGCATGTTCAGCCATGAACTCATTGAATGGCGGTGCAGGCTTGAAGGGTCGAATGGCCTACTCCTGCACCTATTTTCTATGTTTCTATGAGTACTGCGTACAGTTTTGGTCTCCGTATTTAAGGAAGGATATACTTGCATTGGAGGCTGTTCAGAGAAGGTTCACTCGGTTGATTCCGGAGATATGGGGATTGACTTATAACGATAGCTTGAGTAGGTTGGGCCTATACTTATTGGAGTTCAGAAAAATGAGAGGTGATCTTATCAAAATATATAAGATAATGAGGGGGCTCGACAAGATGGATGCAGAGAGGATATTTCCACTTGTGGGGGAAACTAAAACTAGGGGGCATAGTCTCAGAATAAGGGGCTGCCTATTTAAAACTGAGATGAGGGGGAATTTCTTCTCTCAGAGGCTTGTAAATCTGTGGAATTCTCTGCCCCAGAGAGCTGTGGAGGCTGGGTCATTGAATATATTTAAGGCAGAGATAGACAGATTTTTGAACAAAAAGGGAATAAAGGAGCATGGGGAACGGGCAGGGACATGGAGCTGAGTCCATGATCAGATCAGCCTTGATCTTTTAAAATGGTGGAGCAGGCTCGAGGGCCAAATGGCCCACTCTTGTTCCTATTTCTTATGTTCTTATTTACGAGATGCGCACACACCAATAGGAGCCGCACAAGTTGCAGGTTTAAGCATGCGTTAACACCTGGTACTTGTGATCTTTCAAGAATTCTCTTAACAGATCGTACAAATTCCCGGGTAAAGGGCATTCCCTATTTGCCTGAATTATGTCCAGTGAATGCCCATGAAATTTACCAGCGTAAGAGTTTTAAAAAACAGAAAAATAATATTTTTATCAACCATTTATATATTAAAAACCCTGTGCAATAAGGTAAGTTTATTTTTAGCCCTATTAAAACATGTAAAAAATATAATATAATTTTTGTTTTAAATATTTAATTAAATGCCATTTAAATTAATTTTAAAGATGTAATGTTTTGTTTTCTTTATTTGATGTGTAGAGGTATTTTCTTATGCAATCCGCATTCTTACTTATGGGATCTCCGTACATACAGAATCCCATAAGCATGAATGGGAATCCCTTCTTTGATTGGTTGGGCCGGCCCACATGCTCCCAGGGATGATTATGAACTGTATGCACCGCTGGGGTACGTGGGCCTCTACGCAGGCCTACGCATGGAACCTCAGGCCCGCTAGTCGCCAAACCTCCAGGACCATCAGGTAAGTTTGTAGATCTTTTGTAGGTCGGAGGCATCCGCTCATGGGAAGCCTACGACCGCAAGTTCAGCCCCATTGTCTTGGCAAACATTTGGACAACAACAGTAAAATGTGGATTTCTGAAGCATTGGCAACTACAAGAGATAAAAATTAATAAGATGGTTATCTAAAAATCCCGAGGTAAAGAACTAGTTTTGAACCGTGTTCAAAGGCCTGAATAATGTGATGTGGGTGTCTGATCTGTCAGCTGTAATGTTCCTAGCAAAACAAGATTTGGTTATGATTAGGGTCCTGATGAGCTTTATGTCCCAGTGTGCGAAGACAATACTCCACCCCACAGAGCTACCAACTGAGATAGACAAGACTGTTTCTCCTTCCCTTCCATTGTCCAATTGAACAGCAGAGGGCACAACTAAACTGCCTAACCCTAAAGCACAGACTTCTTTAATGTGTGTGGAACAAATTACTGTATTAATATGTATTGTATTAGCACTGTGCAAATTCTATATTAACCTCAAATGTACTTGTAGAATGACTTCCTGAAATTGGGTAGGCTCAAGTATTCCATGGGTATAAGTCTGATATCCAAATTTTTTCACAATTAAGCCTTATTTAGACAGACCACATGAATGACTGGTTAGGGAAATGGAAACGTCAAGTGTAGAGGAGGGTGTCCTGGGTATTCTTGATACTGACAGTGGATGTAAATGTTCCTCATTTAGATCTGCAAAAAAATCAGCCAAGAGAGAGAAATACAAGCTAGTGTTAAAATATAAGGATTTTATGCTGTGAGATATGTTGTTGTAGCAATTGTGTTGCCTGCTGCAGTACTCCTCAACCGTCTGCTCCCTGTGGCTGAGAAGTACCCCCGGAGTCACAGTGCGGATTTTGTCCCCTTCGGGGCACAATGGACATGATTTTTACAGAGCGACAGCTGCAGGAACAATGCAGGGAACAGCACCAGCCCTTATACGTGGCCTTCTTCGACCTTACAAAGGCCTTTGACACTGTCAACCACGGAGGTCTATGGAGCGTCCTCCTCCGCTTCGGATGCCCCCAAAAGTTTGTCACCATCCTCTGCCTACTCCACGACGACATGGAGGCCGTGATCCTAATCCTAAATCCATTAGAGACCCAATTCACGTCCGGACCGGGGTCAAACTGAGCTGCGTCATCGCCCCAACACTCTTTTCAATCCTCCTCACTGCCATGCTCCATCTCACAGTCAACAAGCTCTCCGTTGAAGTGGAACTAAACTACAGAACCAGTGGGAACCTGTTCAACCTTCATCGTCTCCAAGCCAGGTCCAAGACCACCCCAACCTCTGTTGTCGAGCTAAAGTACGCGGCTGACGCCTGCGTCTGCACACATATAGAGGCTGAACTCCAAGTTATAGTCAACGTATTTACTGAGGTGTATGAAAGCATGGGCCTTAGGTGAAACATCTGTAAGACAAAGGTCCTCCACCAGCCTGTCCCCACCGCACAGCACAGCCCCCCAGTCATCAAGATCCATGGCGCAGCCCTGGACAACGTGGACCATTTCCCATACCTCGTGAGCCTCTTATCAAGAAGAGCAGACATTGATGACGAGATTCAACACTGCCTCCAGTGCGCCAGTGTAGCCTTCGGCCGCCTGAGGCAAAGAATGTTCGAAGACCAGGCCCTCAAATCTGCCACCAAGCTCATGGTCTACAGGGCTGTAGTAATACCTACCCTCCTGTATGGCTCAGAGACATGGACAATATACAGTAGACACCTCAAGTCGCTGGAGAAATACCACCAGCGATGTCTCCGCAAAATCCTGCAAATCCACTCGGAGGACAGACGCACCAACGTTAGCGTCCTCGACCAAGCCAACATCCCCACTCTTATGTATGTAACTATGTAATACTTGCCAGCAGAGGGTGCAACTGTTGGAGTCCTAATGGTCACCTGCACATACATGCAGGGGCAGTATAAAAGCTTGGCTGTTATGTTGTTTAGGCACTCTGGAGTTGTAAAAAGACTAAGGTCACACTAAGTTTAGCTCACAGTACTCAGCCTTGTGGAGTTCTTCTATACACAACAATTGGCGGCGAGTAACAGAATATGAACATTCACGCAACCATGGCTGCTGTTGGAATATTAGAGAGATTCGTAGAGGGTGATGATTGGGAAGCCGTCATCGAGCGTCTCGACCAGTACTTTGTGGCCAACGAGCTGGAAGGAGACACTAATGTGGCCGAGCGCAGGGCGGTTCTCCTCACCGTCTGTGGGCCTAAAATATACGGCCTCATCAAGAATTTGTTCGCACCGACAAAACCAATGGAGAAGGAATATACAGAGTTGTGCACGCTGGTTCGGGACCACCTCAAACCGAAGGAGAGTATCCTCATGGCCAGGTATCATCGCTCCGGGGGCCAGGACGTGGCGGATTATGTCACCGACCTGAGACGCCTCACGGGACCTTGGGATTTTGGAGCTGCGTTGGGGCAAATACTGCGGGACTTTTTCGTGTTGGGCATTAGCCACAAGGTTATTCTTCGAAAGATGCTGGCAGCCGAAACCCAAGGCCTGAGCAGGGCCATCGCGATCACCCAGGCATGCATGGCCACGGACGATAACACCAAACATATCTTCTCAACATCGAAGCTCACCGGCAAGTACTGTGCATAAAATGACGTCGTTGGCAGGCCGAACTACATATGGCAGGGCATATATGTCTGCGGCTGCAAGACCTTTGATGACTCAGACTCCGCCATCGGGGTGAATATGAATCCATTAGCACTGTGTTGGAGCTGCGGGGGTGATCATCGGGCCCATCAATGTTGATTCAAGCACTATGTGTGTAAAGGCTGCGCAACGATGGGGCACCTCCAGTGAATATGCAAATATGCTGTGACATACCACGTGGCAGAGGATGATCGATCATCCAGCGGATCACGCAGCACAGGCAACTCAACCCGAGGAAGAAGTGTACGGGGCACATACCTTCACCACCAAGAGCCCTCCTATAGGGCCCAAGTTTCGGGCCGCACCTAGAACGGTGCAGCCTTGACCTGGACGCCCGTTTTTCGCGCCACAAAGTGTGCCTAAAAGAAACGTACAGATTCTCCGGCTCCCTGCAGGTCGTTTGCAGCTCGGCGCGGTGCAGCACGAGCTGTAGGGGGCGGAGCTAGGTCCCTGCACTGAAAACAGTGCCGGGACCTCTGCACATGCGAGTGGGCGCACATGTGCAGTAGCTCCAGACGCCCAAAACTGTGTGGGAGGGGCCCAAAGCATGCAGCCCCTAGCCCTGGCCGAATGGCCTCACTGGGGCTCCGTACATAAGGCTGCCTCCCACGCCCAGCTCCTGCTTTCTCCCGACCTGACTCGACCCCTGCTTCCCCACACCCCCCCACCCCGCCCCCAGACCAGACCGGACCCGACCCCCCGGACTGGACCCGACCCGCGCTCCCCACCCCCACCCCACCCGAACCGAACCGACCTCCCTCCCACCACGCTCCCGACCCGGACCGGACCCAACCTTACCTCCCTCCCCCCCCCGCCCCCGACACGAACTGACCCGACCCGACCTCCTCTTGCCCCCCCCCCCCCGAACCGACCTTCCCGGCGCTCCCTCCCTCCCCGCTACCCAAACCAACTGACCTCCCTTCTCCCCGCCCCCGACCCGATCCGTGCTCCCCCCCACCACGGACCTGACCCGACCCGCGCTCCCGACCCCAACCCGCGCTCCCCCCGATCCGACCCGCGCTCCAGACCCCGGACCCTGGACCCGACCCGACCCAACGCCACCTACCTGTAAATCTGGTGCTGGGGTCGGGCCCTGCCCGAAGTCTTGGGCCCGGCCAGTTCAGCCTCCCTCCCCCTTCTTATTCCCCCCCCTTCTTTCCCCCCCTTTCTCCTTCCCCCCTTCTCCTCTCCCCCCCTTTCCCCTTCTCCTCTCCCCCCCTTTCCCCTTCTCCTCTCCTCCCCTTTCCCCTTCCCTCCCCCCTTTCCCCTTCTCCTCTCCCCCCTTTCCCCTTCTCCTCTCCCCCTTCCCCTTCTCCTCCCCCTTCTCTCCCCCCCTCCTCCTTCTCCCCCTTCCCCTTCTCCCCCTTCCCCATCCCTCCCCCCTCCTCTTCTACCCCCTTCCCCATCCCTCCCCCTTCCCTCTGCCTCCCTCCCTCCCCACCCCTGCCCCCCCTCAGACACAGACACTGACAGAGAGAGTGAGAGACACACACAGACAGACAGACAGACAGAGAGATAGAGACACTGACAGAGACACACTGGGGGGGGGGGGGGGGGGGGGAAGGGGTGGCATCCCAGCACGCTGTTGGAGGGCTCCCGGTGGTGCAGTTGGTAAGTAGAAAATTTTTTATTTATTGATTTAAAAAATATATATATTTCTTACTAATTTTTTTGATTGATTTATTGGTTGATTTATTGATGTTTTTATCATTTATTATTGATGATGGCTCTTTATTTGTAAAACTGATGTGTTTAATGTTTGTAAACTTCCCTTTAAACCCCCCCCCCCCCCGCCGCCATTCCCTACGCCTAATTTGTAATTTACGCCTGATTTTCTAAAGTGTAGACAAGGTTTTTTCGAGCGTATAAAAATCTTCACTTACTCCATTCTAAGTTAGTTTGGAGTAAGTTTTCACTGCCGAAACTTTGAAAACAGGCGTAAGTGGCTGGACATGCCCCCTTTTGAAAACAAATTCTGTTCCAAAGTGAAACTGTTCTAACTGATTAGAACTGGAGCAAACTAAATGCCGAGAATTTGAATTTCTAGGATACTCCGTTCTACACCAGTTGCTCCAAAAAATCAGGAGCAACTGAGGCCGAAACTTGGGCCCATAATGCTGAAAGTCAAATTAAATGGAGTTCCAGTATTCATGGAGTTGGACACAGGTGCGAGCCAGTCAATAATGAGCCAGAAGGCTTTCAAGAAACTGTGGAGCAATAAAGCACAAAGGTCCAAACTGAGCCTGATTAATGCAAAGCTGTGTACCTACACCAAAGAGCTCATACCAGTTATTGGAAGTGCGGCAGTGAAGGTATCGTATGATGGAGCTGTGCATGACCTATCATTGTGGATTGTTCCAGGCAATGGCCCAACGCTGTTTGGCAGAAGCTGGCTTGAAAAGATTAGATGGAATTGGAACGACATCAAAGCACTATCTTCAGTGGATGACGCCTCGTGTGCTCAAGTGCTGAGCAAGTTTCCCTCGCTATTCGAACCAGGCATCGGCAACTTCACAGGCACCAAGGTGCAGATCCACCTAGGCCCCGATGCACAGCCAATCCATCACAAGGCTCGGGCGGCTCCATACATGATGAGGGAGAAAGTCGAGATCGAACTGGACAGACTCCTACGCGAAGGAATCATATCGCCAGTCGAGTTCAACGAGTGGGCCAGTCCAATTGTTCCGGTGTTGAAAAGCGATGGCACGGTCATAATCTGCGGAGACTACAAAGTAACGATTAACCGAGTCTCACTACAGGACCAGTACCCGCTGCCCAAGGCGGATGACCTGTTCGCAATGTTCGCGGGGGGGGGGAAGTCGTTCACCAAGTTGGATCTAACCTCCGCCTACATGACACAGGAGCTGGCTGAATCTTCGAAAAGACTGACGTGCATCAACACACACAAAGGGCTGTTTATATACTACAGGTGCCCTTTCGGGATTCGCTCGGCTGCAGCCATTTTCCAGAGAAACATGGAGAGTTTGCTGAAATCGGTACCGCGCACCGTGTGTTTCAAGACGACATCCTGATCACTGGTCATGAGACCATCAAACATCTACACAACCTGGAAGAGGTTCTAAGTCGTCTAGACAGAGTGGGACTCAGGCTGAAATGCTCCAAGTGTGTTTTCCTGGTGCCAGCAGTCGAATTTTTGGGGAGAAAGATTGCAGCAGACGGCATCAGGCCCACGGACTCAAAGGCAGAGGCCATCAAGAATGCACCCAGACTACAGAATGTGATAGAGCTGCGTTCATTCCTGGGACTCCTCAACTATTTTGGTAACTTTCTACCCGGATTGAACACATTGTTAGAGCCTTTGCACATGTTGCTACGTAAGGGTGATGACTGGGTTTGGGGCAAATCTCAAGACACAGTCTTTGAGAAGGCCAGGAACCTGCTATGTTCAAATAAGTTAGTTGTACACTATGACCCATGTAAATGTTTAGTACTAGCTTGTGACGTCTCATCGTTCGGGTCGACTGTGTGTTATAGCAAGCCAATGTATCGGTCAACCTCCAACCGGTTGCATATGCATCTAGAAGTCTGTCTAAGGCTGAGAGAGCCTATAGTATGGTCAAGAAAGAGGCGTTACTATGTCTATATGGGGTTAAGAAAATGCACTAATACCTATTTGGACTTCAGTTTGAGCTTGAAACTGACCACAAACCGCTCATTTCGCAATTTTCAGAGAACAAAAGTATAAATACCAATGCTTCGTCCCGCATCCAAAGATGAGCACTGACATTATCCGCTTATTACTATGTTATCCGCCACAGACCAGGCACTGAAAACTGTGCCGATGCTCTCAGCCGGCTACCATTACCCAACACTGGGGTTGAAATGATGCAGCCCGCAGACTTGCTACTGGTTATGGATGCTTTTGAGCGAGGGGTCAGCCGTTACAGCTTGCCAGATCAGGATCTGGAACAGCCAAGATCCTGTGCTATCATTAGTAAAGAGTTGTGTCCTAAATGGGAACTGGTCGGCCGTTCCCGGGGAAATGCAAGATGAAATTAGGCCGTTTCACCGAAGCAAAAATGAAATGTCCATCCAGTCGGATTGTCTCTTATGGAGTAATCGCGTGGTTTTGCCAAAAAAAGGCAGGGAAATGTTTATACGCGACCTACACAGCACCCACCCAGGCATTGTCATGATGAAGGCAATTGCCAGGTCGCATGTTTGGTGGCCCGGCATTGACTCGGACTTGGAGTCATGCGTGCATCAGTGCAAAGGAGTTAGATGTACTCCTTACTACTAGGGGGATCAAGGGTTATGGCGAGAAAGCAGGAATGGGGTACTGAAGTTGCATGTTCAGCCATGAACTCATTGAATGGCGGTGCAGGCTCGAAGGGCCGAATGGTCTACTCCTGCACCTATTTTCTATGTTTCTATGTAACACTTGCTCGCAACTGAGCAATGCACCAAGGGAAGCTCCACTGAGTCTGTGGTCATGGCCCTCCAAACTGTGCTCCAGGATCCACGTAGATTTTGCCAGCCCCTTTCTAGGAAAGATGTTTTTAGTAGTTGTGGACGCTTACTCCAAATGGATAGAATGCATAATCATGTCATCCAGCACGTCCACAGCCACCATTGAAAGCCTCTGGGCCATGTTCGCCACCCATGGCTTGCCCGACGTCCTTGTCAGCGACAATGGACCGTGTTTCACCAGCTCGGAATTCAACATTTTATGACTCGCAATGGCATCAAGCATGTCAGGTCTGCTTTGTTTAAGCCCGCGTCTATCGGTCAAGCGGAGCGGGCAGTCCAAACAATCAAGCAGAGCATGAAATGCGTGACGGACAGCTTCTGTTCAGTTACCGGACGCGACCCCACTCACGCACCGGGGTTTGGTCAGCAGAATTGTTAGTGGAGAGAGCCCTCAAAACCATGCTCTCCCTAGTCCACCTGGATCTTAATGATCACGTGGAAACCCGCGACACTGGCAGAACATGTACCACGATCGCGCGGCTGTTTCACGTGACATTGATGTTAACGACCCTGTGTTTGTCCTGAATTACAGTCATGGTCCCAAGTGGGTTGCTGGCATTGTTTTGGCCAAGGAAGGGAATAGGGTGTTTATAATCAAACTGTTAAATGGCCAAACATGCAGAAAGCATTTAGATTAGACCAAATTGCGATTTACTGACAGCCAAGAACGACTTGAAGAGGACAACACCATTGACAATCCACCAACACACACCCAACCAGCAATTGACCTCGCTGTCAATCACGAGGACGAACCCACCATTCCTGACAGTCTGGTCAGACCAGCCGCGGTGCAGTGCAGCAATGGTCCGGCCAACTCACACACGCCAGGGTTTGAACTTAAACGATCAATCAGGGAGCGAAGGGCTCCAGATCGCTTCAACTTGTAAATAACTTGTACCGAAGACTTTGGGGGGGAGTAATATTATGTATGTAACTATGTAATACTTGCCACCAGAGGGCACGGCTGTTGGAGTCCTAATGATCACCTGCACACATGTGCAGGGCCAGTATAAAAGGTTGGCTGCCATGTTGTTTAGGCTTTCTGGAGTTGTAATAAAGAAGACTAAGGTCACACTAAGTTTAGCTCACAGTACTCAGCCTCGTGGAGTTCTTCTATACACAACACCCAGCATTGAAGCACTGACCACACTTGATCAGCTCCGCTGGACAGACTACACTGTTTGCATGCCAGACACAAGTCTCCCAAAGCAAGCACTCTACTCGGAACTTCTTTACGGCAAACGAGCCAAAGGTGGGCAGAGGAAACGTAACAACGACACCCTCAAAGCCTCCCTGATAAAATACAACATCCCCACTGACACCTGGGAGACCCTGGCCAAAGACCGCCCTAAGTGGAGGAAGTGCACCTGGGAGGGCGCCAAGCACCTCGAGTGTCATCGCCGAGAGCATGCAGAAATTAAGCACAGGCAGCGGAAAGAGCGTGCGGCAAACTAGTCCCACCCACCCCTTCCCTCAACGATTATCTGCCCCACCTGTGACAGGGACTGTGGTTCACGTATTGGACTGTTCAGCCACCTAAGGACATGTTTAGAGTGGAAGCAAGTCTGCCTTGATTCTGAGGGACTGCCTATGATGATGAAGGTAGCAAATGTGATTTTTTTTTTAATGGGGTCAGGTTTTGCTGAAGTTTGGTCCTACAGAAATATTATTTTTATGCTGGGAGTTGGGAAGGTTATAAATTTGTGAGGGGCTGTATGAGGATACCAATCGAACATTAACCTGTTCCTGTCCTA